>NC_068434.1:20696984-21051984 GCF_023373465.1 Oncorhynchus keta | reverse complement strand
TGTGAAAGTTAGATGCACTTACGGCTGATTATCTCGCTTTGCTTAAACCGAGTCAGAGGAGCACAGATACTACATGTACAGAGACAAACATCTAGTCACAGCAACACAGAGAAACACAGACATACACATTAACACTTTATTTGGTAGTCCCAAATAGATGGTTTGTAGAAGTTCTGCAGATGTTAAACTAACTGTCAACATTTCCATTAACTATACACTAACCCCATACATACAGTGGCTTCATGAAGTATTCATACCCCTTATTATTCCAAATGTAGAAGTGTTACAGCCTGAATTCAAAATGGATTTTGTGCCCCCCCCCCATCTACACACAATACCACATAATAACAAAGCAAAAACATGTTTTTAGAATTTTTTGCCAATTGACTGAAAATGAATACAGAAAGATCTCATTTACACCCTTGTGTCAATACTTTGTAGAAGCACATTTGGCAGTGGTTACAGCTGTGAGTCTTTCCGGGTAAGTCTCTAAGAGCTTTCCATACCTGGATTGTGCAACATTTGTCCATTACTCTTTTCAAAGGTCTTCAAGTTCTGTCAAATGTGTGTTAAATCATTACTAGACAAATATTTTCAGGTAGATTTTAGTCTAAACTGTAACTCGGCCACTCAGGAACATTCCCTGTCTTCTTGGTTAGCAACTCCAGTGTAGATTTGGCCTTGTGTTTTAGGTTATTGACCTGCTGAAAGGTTAATTAATCCCCCAGTGTTTGTTGGAAAGCAGACTGAACCAGGTTTTCCTGGTTGCATATCAATAGAGTTGCCATTGATGTTTTTAAAAAAATAGTTTAGCATCAGATTATAGGGAAATATCCTGATAAAGTGTGGCCTACTGATCCACTTGTACAGTTCTACAGACATAAACAGTGACAGGTATACAAATGTCTGAATGATGGATATAATTGATTAGTAATGTTGATCCACCAGACAGTAACATTGGATTGTAACGGTCTTCCTTATGGATTGATTTCAGTCTTTCTAGTCCCTCCTCCTCACTCTCTTCTATCCATACTGCATCAGTACAGGCAGACTGATGTATATTTGTCCAGACTGATGTATCTATCCACATAAGTACTTACACCCAACACACTCAGGGGCTTATTCTTGTGCTAACAAGACAATCAGCGCTACAAATCGCTTCTACAGCACTAGTAAAAATCTCCAATTCCTCTCTCTTTACCCACACCCACAAAGATAATCACACACACACACACTAGAGAACACGCACACACACTCCATTACGGGCTAATTGAATCTAATTTATTTTGTTTTTGAAAAGCATTTAAGGCAAACCTAAATGATGTGCTTAGCGTTTTGTTCTTCTCAAACACAATTAAAAAATAATATATAAATATATACATACTGCATATAACGGATTCATTTGGAGCCCTCGCAGATCATTAGTAACCCACCATGATGCTGCTGAGTCGCGCGTCCGCTGGCTCCACCGACGCCCCTGGCCATTTGTTCTATATTAAGTCCCTAATGGGCCCTCTCCTTGGGCTGGTAAAATATGCACAGAAGTCCAGCGCACAAAGCCATTCAAATGAATAGTTATTTATTCGCTAAACGAGGATCTGATGTTTAATGTTCCTTGGACGTAGGTAGTTCCGGGGGAGCAAGCGCTACCCCTACAGCTATAGACATCATTTATTTTACACATACTCTAATATCTCACGCCAGGCGGCAGGGGAGAAAAATGACTTGGGAAAAGCAAAAGATATAAAAAAAATCATAAATGAATTGGAGAAACACATTAGAAGTTGCAGCAGAGAGAGCAGGGAGGAATACAAAGGCACAAGCAAGCAGGTGTCTGGAAGCACCCTCTGTGTGTGTGTGTGTGTGTGTGTGTGTGTGTGTGTGTGTGTGTGTGTGTGTGTGTGTGTGTGTGTGTGTGTGTGTGTGTGTGGTGTGTGTGTGTGTGTGTGTGTGTGTGTGTGTGTGTGTGTGTGTGTGTGTGTGTGTGTGTGTGTGTGTGTGTGTGTGTGTGTGTGTGTGTGTTTGTGTGTGTGTGTGTGTGTGTGTGTGTGCGTGCGTGCGTGTGTGTGTCTGTGTCGAGCCTTGCTCCCTTGTGGCTCTCAGTTTCCACAGTGAGAAGTGGAGTGGCTAGGCCAAGTAGAGGTTTATAATGCAGAGCCCAGGTTTGACAGGTAGAGGTTTATAATGCAGAGCCCAGGGTGGACAGGTAGAGGTTTATAATGCAGAGCCCAGGTTTGACAGGTAGAGGTTTATAATTCAGAGCCCATGGTAGACAGGTAGGGGTTTATAATGCAGAGCCCATGGTGGACAGGTAGGGGTTTATAATGCAGAGCCCATGCTACCAGGTAGAGGTTTATAATTCAGAGCCCAGGATGGACAGGTAGAGGTTTATAATGCAGAGCCCATGGTAGACAGGAAGGGGTTTATAATGCAGAGCCCATGGTAGACAGGTAGGGGTTTATAATTCAGAGCCCATGGTAGACAGGTAGGGGTTTACAATCCAGAGCCCATGGTAGACAGGTAGGGGTTTATAATTCAGAGCCCATGGTCGACAGGTAGGGGTTTATAATGCAGAGCCCATGGTGGACAGGTAGGGGTTTATAATGCAGAGCCCATGGTAGACAGGTAGGGGTTTATAATCCAGAGCCCAGGGTGGACAGGTAGGGGTTTATAATGCAGAGCCCATGGTGGACAGGTAGGGGTTTATAATGCAGAGCCCATGGTAGACAGGTAGGGGTTTATAATCCAGAGCCCATGGTAGACAGGTAGGGGTTTATAATGCAGAGCCCATGGTGGACAGGTAGGGGTTTATAATGCAGAGCCCAGGGTGGACAGGTAGGGGTTTATAATTCAGAGCCCATGGTAGACAGGTAGGGGTTTATAATGCAGAGCCCATGGTGGACAGGTAGGGGTTTATAATGCAGAGCCCATGGTAGACAGGTAGGGGTTTATAATGCAGAGCCCATGCTACCAGGTAGAGGTTTATAATTCAGAGCCCAGGATGGACAGGTAGAGGTTTATAATGCAGAGCCCATGGTAGACAGGTAGGGGTTTATAATCCAGAGCCCAGGGTGGACAGGTAGGGGTTTATAATGCAGAGCCCATGGTAGACAGGTAGGGGTTTATAATCCAGAGCCCAGGGTGGACAGGTAGGGGTTTATAATGCAGAGCCCATGGTAGACAGGTAGGGGTTTATAATGCAGAGCCCATGGTGGACAGGTAGAGGTTTATAATGCAGAGCCCATGGTGGACAGGTAGGGGTTTATAATGCAGAGCCCATGGTGGACAGGTAGAGGTTTATAATTCAAAGCCCAGGATGGACAGGTAGAGGTTTATAATGCAGAGCCCATGGTGGACAGGTAGGGGTTTATAATGCAGAGCCCAGGGTGGACAGGTAGGGGTTTATAATGCAGAGCCCAGGATGGACAGGTAGGGGTTTATAATGCAGAGCCCATGGTGGACAGATAGAGGTTTATAATGCAGAGCCCATGGTGGACAGGTAGTGGTTTATAATGCAGAGCCCAGGATGGACAGGTAGGGGTTTATAATGCAGAGCACATGGTAGACAGGTAGGGGTTTATAATTCAGAGCCCATGGTGGACAGGTAGGGGTTTATAATGCAGAGCCCATGGTAGACAGGTAGGGGTTTATAATGCAGAGCCCATGGTAGACAGGTAGGGGTTTATAATGCAGAGCCCATGGTGGACAGGTAGGGGTTTATAATGCAGAGCCCATGGTGGACAGGTAGGGGTTTATAATGCAGAGCCCAGGGTGGTCAGGTAGGGGTTTATAATGCAGAGCCCATGGTGGACAGGTAGAGGTTTATAATGCAGAGCCCAGGATGGACAGGCAGGGGTTTATAATGCAGAGCCCAGGGTGGTCAGGTAGGGGTTTATAATGCAGAGCCCAGGGTAGACAGGTAGGGGTTTATAATGCAGAGCCCAGGGTGGACAGGTAGGGGTTTATAATTCAGAGCCCAGGGTGGACAGGTAGGGGTTTATAATGCAGAGCCCAGGGTGGACAGGTAGGGGTTTATAATTCAGAGCCCAGGGTAGACAGGTAGGGGTTTATAATGCAGAGCCCAGGGTGGACAGGTAGGGGTTTATAATTCAGAGCCCAGGGTGGACAGGTAGGGGTTTATAATTCAGAGCCCAGGGTAGACAGGTAGGGGTTTATAATGCAGAGCCCAGGGTGGACAGGTAGGGGTTTATAATTCAGAGCCCAGGGTGGACAGGTAGGGGTTTATAATGCAGAGCCCAGGGTAGACAGGTGGGGGTTTATAATGCAGAGCCCAGGGTGGACAGGTAGGGGTTTATAATTCAGAGCCCAGGGTGGACAGGTAGGGGTTTATAATTCAGAGCCCAGGGTAGACAGGTAGGGGTTTATAATGCAGAGCCCAGGGTGGACAGGTAGGGGTTTATAATTCAGAGCCCAGGGTGGACAGGTAGGGGTTTATAATGCAGAGCCCAGGGTGGACAGGTAGGGGTTTATAATTCAGAGCCCAGGGTGGACAGGTAGGGGTTTATAATGCAGAGCCCAGGGTGGACAGGTAGGGGTTTATAATTCAGAGCCCAGGATGGACAGGTAGGGGTTTATAATGCAGAGCCCAGGGAGGACAGGTAGGGGTTTATAATTCAGAGCCCAGGGTGGACAGGTAGGGGTTTATAATTCAGAGCCCATGGTGGACAGGTAGGGGTTTATAATTCAGAGCCCAGGGTGGACAGGTAGGGGTTTATAATTCACAGCCCATGGTGGACAGGTAGGGGTTTATAATGCAGAGCCCAGGATGGACAGGTAGAGGTTTATAATTCAGAACCCATGGTGGACAGGTAGGGGTTTATAATTCAGAGCCCGTGGTGGACAGGTAGGGGTTTATAATGCAGAGCCCAGGATGGACAGGTAGGGGTTTATAATTCAGAGGCCATGGTGGACAGGTAGAGGTTTATAATTCAGAGCCCAGGATGGACAGGTAGGGGTTTATAATGCAGAGCCCAGCATGGACAGGTAGGGGTTTATAATGCAGAGCCCAGGATGGACAGGTAGAGGTTTATAATTCAGAGGCCATGGTGGACAGGTAGAGGTTTATAATTCAGAGCCCAGGATGGACAGGTAGGGGTTTATAATTCAGAGCCCAGGATGGACAGGTAGGGGTTTATAATTCAGAGCCCAGGATGGACAGGTAGGGGTTTATAATTCAGAGCCCAGGATGGACAGGTAGGGGTTTATAATGCAGAGCCCAGGTTTGACAGGTAGAGGTTTATAATTCAGAGCCCAGGATGGACAGGTAGGGGTTTATAATTCAGAGCCCAGGATGGACAGGTAGGGGTTTATAATTCAGAGCCCAGGTTTGACAGGTAGAGGTTTATAATTCAGAGCCCAGGATGGACAGGTAGGGGTTTATAATGCAGAGCCCAGGGTGGTCAGGTAGGGGTTTATAATTCAGAGCCCAGGGTGGACAGGTAGGGGTTTATAATGCAGAGCCCAGGGTGGACAGGTAGGGGTTTATAATTCAGAGCCCAGGATGGACAGGTAGGGGTTTATAATGCAGAGCCCAGGGAGGACAGGTAGGGGTTTATAATTCAGAGCCCAGGGTGGACAGGTAGGGGTTTATAATTCAGAGCCCATGGTGGACAGGTAGGGGTTTATAATTCAGAGCCCAGGGTGGACAGGTAGGGGTTTATAATTCAGAGCCCATGGTGGACAGGTAGGGGTTTATAATGCCCCAGGATGGACGGGTAGGATAATTCAGAGCCCATGGTGGACAGGTAGGGGTTTATAATTCAGAGCCCGTGGTGGACAGGTAGGGGTTTATAATGCAGAGCCCAGGATGGACAGGTAGGGGTTTATAATGCAGAGCCCAGGATGGACAGGTAGAGGTTTATAATTCAGAGGCCATGGTGGACAGGTAGAGGTTTATAATTCAGAGCCCAGGGTGGACAGGTAGGGGTTTATAATTCAGAGCCCAGGATGGACAGGTAGGGGTTTATAATTCAGAGCCCAGGATGGACAGGTAGGGGTTTATAATTCAGAGCCCAGGATGGACAGGTAGGGGTTTATAATGCAGAGCCCAGGTTTGACAGGTAGAGGTTTATAATTCAGAGCCCAGGATGGACAGGTAGGGGTTTATAATTCAGAGCCCAGGATGGAAAGGTAGGGGTTTATAATTCAGAGCCCAGGTTTGACAGGTAGAGGTTTATAATTCAGAGCCCAGGATGGACAGGTAGGGGTTTATAATGCAGAGCCCAGGGTGGTCAGGTAGGGGTCTATAATTCAGAGCCCAGGATGGACAGGTAGGGGTTTATAATGCAGAGCCCAGGGTGGACAGGTAGAGGTTTATAATTCAGAGCCCAGGGGGACAGGTAGAGGTTTATAATTCAGAGCCCAGGATGGACAGGTAGGGGTTTATAATGCAGAGCCCAGGTTTGACAGGTAGAGGTTTATAATGCAGAGCCCAGGTTTGACAGGTAGAGGTTTATAATGCAGAGCCCAGGTTTGACAGGTAGAGGTTTATAATTCAGAGCCCAGGATGGACAGGTAGGGGTTTATAATGCAGAGCCCAGGTTTGACAGGTAGAGGTTTATAATTCAGAGCCCAGGATGGACAGGTAGGGGTTTATAATGCAGAGCCCAGGTTTGACAGGTAGAGGTTTATAATGCAGAGCCCAGGTTTGACAGGTAGAGGTTTATAATTCAGAGCCCAGGATGGACAGGTAGAGGTTTATAATGCAGAGCCCAGGTTTGACAGGTAGAGGTTTATAATTCAGAGCCCAGGATGGACAGGTAGAGGTTTATAATGCAGAGCCCAGGTTTGACAGGTAGAGGTTTATAATGCAGAGCCCAGGTTTGACAGGTAGGGGTTTATAATTCAGAGCCCAGGATGGTGCACCTGGCTGTGACATACATTACATGACCAAAAGTATGTGGACAACTGCTCGTTGAACATCTCATTTCAAAATCTTGAGCATTAATATGGAGGTGGTCCCCCCTTTGCTGTTATAACAGCCTTCACTTTTCTGGGAAGGATTTCTGCTGTTCCATACACCGAACTCGTCAAACCATTGTTGTATGGACCTCGCTTTGTGCATAGGGGCATTGTCATGCTGAAACAGGAAATGGTCTTCCCCAAATGGTTGCCACAAAGTTAGAAGCACAGAATCATCTAGAATGTCATTGACCCTTATTCCTCCTCCACCAAGGAGGAATAAGGGTTGGCACTCTGCATTAGGGCAGGTAGCGTTCTCCTGGGATCCGCCAAACCCAGATTAGTCCATCGGACTGCAAGATGGTGAAGAGTGATTTCCACTGCTCCAGAGTCCAATGGGGGCGAGCTTTACACCACTCCAGCTGACGCTTGGCATTGCGCATGGTGATCTTAGGCTTGTGTGCGGTTGCTCGGCCATGGAAACCTATTTCATGAAGCTCCCGACGAACAGTTCTTGTGCTGACGTTGCTACCAGAGGCAGTTTGGAACTCGGTGGTGAGTGTTGCAACCGAGGACAGACGATGTTTACGCGTTACGTGTTTCAGCACTCGGCGGTCCAGTTCTGTGAGCTTATGTGGCCAACCACTTCGCAGCTGAGCTGTTGTCGCCACTTCACAATAACAGCATTTACAGTTGACTGGGGCATCTCTAGCAGGGCATCAATTTTAATGAACTGACTTGTTGGAAGGTGGCATCCTATGAGGGTACCACTTTGAAAGTCACTGAGCTCTTCAGTAAGGCCATTCTACTGCCAAACTTTGTCAACGGAGATTGCATGTCTGTGTGCTCGATTTCATACACCTTTCAGCAATGGGTGTGGCTGAAATAGCCGAACCCACTAATTTGAAGGGATGTCCTCAGAGGGCCCCATAAAAACACAGGCAAAAGTCTGTCATTAAAAGTTGTCATAAAAAGTCAATGGGGAAGAAATGCTTTAAATTTGCTACCTGACACCGAATTAAGGTTTTGACTTCTGTGGTGTGTCATAAGTTCTGTTTTAAAGCACTATACCATTTTTTTCTTAGGATTCCTTTAATTTGCCAGTCAAGTTGGATAAGAGAATTGGTCGCATTAAATGTATCCGAATATTCATACTTGTGCCCTAAATAAGAGGCCGTTTGAAAGTTTTATAGTATTTGAAATTTCAATCATGTTGTATACTTTAAATGCCCGGATGTCATACTCATTTCGGCATTTCATCTAGCAGAATGCACACTATTGAGGAAGAGAATAGTTTTTCACATCCATGTGTGTTCGACAACAGTTGATAATCAGAATAGGGGACACACTACAAAAATCAACGAATGGTGGGGAACAAGCCCGATTGCCCATTTGATGATGCCTTCCCAGTATGGATGAGTAGTATGTTGATATTTGTAGCATATTCCATACATCTGTACTGAACAGTACGTTATAAATAGTTTGTAGTACGATTCGTTCACAGTATGCAGAAAGTAGTAGGCAAGTCAGATTTCGGACACGGCCCATGACTGACCAATTATATATATATATATATATATATATATATATATAATATACACTACCGTTCAAAGGTTTGGGGTCACTTATAAATGTCCTTGTTTTTGAAATAAAAGCATTTTTTTTGTCCATTAAAATAACATAAAATTGATCAGAAATACAGTGTAGACATTGTTAATGTTGTAAATGACTATTGCAGCTGGAAACGGCAGATTTTTTAATGGAATATCTACATAGGCGTACAGAGGCCCATTATCAGCAACCATCACTCCTGTGTTCCAATGGCACGTTGTGTTAGCTAATCCAAGTTTATCATTTTAAAAGGGTAAGTGATCATTAGAAAACCCCTTTACAATTATGTTAGCACAGCTGAAAACTGTTGTTCTGATTAAAGTAACAATAAAACTGGCCTTCTTTAGACTAGTTGCTGATGCTCCAGATACTCATTTGTGAGTTCGATTACAGGCTCAAAATGGCAAGGAACAAATAACTTTATTCTGAAACTCGTCAGTCTATTCTTGTTCTGAGAAATGAAGGCTATTCCGTGCGAGAAATTGTCAAGAAACTGAAGTTCTCGTACAACGCTGTGTACTACTCCCTTCGCAGAACAGTGCAAACTGGCACTAACCAGAATAGAAAGAGGAGTGGGAGGCTCCAGTGCACAACTGAGCAAGAGGACAAGTACATTAGAGTGTCTAGTTGGAGAAACAGAAGCCTTGCAAGTCCTCAACTGGCAGCTTCATGAAATACAGTTGAAATCAGAAGTTTACGTACATTTAGGTTGGAGTCATTAAAAATTGTTTTTCAAACACTCCACAAACTTCTTGTTAACAAACTATAGTTTGGGCAAGTAGGTTAGGACATCTACTTTGTGCATGACAGTAACTACTTTGTGCAGAAGTAATTTCCCAACAATTGTTTACAGACAGATTATTTCACTTATAATTCACTATATCACAATTCCAGTGGGTCAGAAGTTTACATACACTAAGTTGACTGTGCCTTTAAACAGTTTGGAAAATTCCAGAAAATTATGTCATGGCTTTAGAAGCTTCTGATAGGCTAATTGACATAATTTGAGTCAATTGAGTCAATCGCCATCACGGTTGACAACTCCATTGTGTCCTCCTCCCAGAGCGCTAAGAACCTTGGCGTGATCCTGGACAACACCCTGTCGTTCTCAACTAACATCAAGGCGGTGGCCCGTTCCTGTAGGTTCATGCTCTACAACATCCGCAGAGTACGACCCTGCCTCACACAGGAAGCGGCGCAGGTCCTAATCCAGGCACTTGTCATCTCCCGTCTGGATTACTGCAACTCGCTGTTGGCTGGGCTCCCTGCCTGTGCCATTAAACCCCCACAACTCATCCAGAACGCCGCAGCCCGTCTGGTGTTCAACCTTCCCAAGTTCTCTCACGTCACCCCGCTCCTCCGCTCTCTCCACTGGCTTCCAGTTGAAGCTCGCATCCGCTACAAGACCATGGTGCTTGCCTACGGAGCTGTGAGGGGAACGGCACCTCAGTACCTCCAGGCTCTGATCAGGCCCTACACCCAAACAAGGGCACTGCGTTCATCCACCTCTGGCCTGCTCGCCTCCCTACCACTGAGGAAGTACAGTTCCCGCTCAGCCCAGTCAAAACTGTTCGCTGCTCTGGCTCCCCAATGGTGGAACAAACTCCCTCACGACGCCAGGACAGCGGAGTCAATCACCACCTTCCGGAGACACCTGAAACCCCACCTCTTTAAGGAATACCTAGGATAGGATAAAGTAATCCTTCTCACCCCCCTTAAAAGATTTAGATGCACTATTGTAAAGTGGCTGTTCCACTGGATGTCATAAGGTGAATGCACCAATTTGTAAGTCGCTCTGGATAAGAGCGTCTGCTAAATGACTTAAATGTAAATGTAAATGTAATTGGAGGTGTACCTGTGGATGTATTTCAATGCCTAACTTCAAACTCAGTGCCTCTTTGCTTGACATCATGGGGAAATCAAAAGAAATCTGCCAAAACCTCAGAAAAAAAATTGTAGACCTTCACACGTCTGGTTCATCATTAGGAGCAATTTCCAAACGCCTGAAGGTACCACGTTATTCTGAACAAACAATAGTACGCAAGTATAAACACCATGGGACCACGCAGCCGTCATACCGCTCAGGAAGGACATGCGTTCTGTCTCCTAGATATGAACGTACTTTGGTGCGAAAAGTGCAAATCAATCCCAGAACAACAGCAAAGGACCGTGTGAAGATGCTGGAGGAAACAGGTACAAAAGTATCTATATCCACAGTAAAATGAGTCCCATATTGACATAACCTGAAAGGCAGCTCAGCAAGGAAGAAGCCACTGCTCCAAAACCGCCATAAAAAAGCCAGACTACGGTTTGCAACTGATCATGGGGACAAAGATTGTACTTTTTGGAGAAATGTCCTCTGGTCTGATGAAACAAAAATAGAACTGTTTGGCCATAATGGCCATCGCTATGCTTGGAGGAAAAAGAGGGATGCTTGCAAGCCGAAGAACACCATCCCAACTGTGAAGCACGGGGGTGACAGCAGCATGTTGTGGGGTTGCTTTGCTGCAGGAGGGACTGGTGCACTACACAAAATAGATGGCTTCATGAGGAAGGAAAATTACATGGATATATTGAAGCAACATCTCAAGACATCAGTCAGGAAGTTAAAGCTTGGTCGCAAATGGGTCTTCCAAATGGACAATGACACCTAGCATACTTCCAAAGTTGTGGCAAAATGGCTTAAGGACAACAAAGTCAAGGTATTGGAGTGGTCATCACAAAGTTCTGACCCCAACCCTATAGAAAATTTGTGGGCAGAACTGAAAACGTGTTTGTAAACAAGGAGGCCTACAAACCTGACTCAATTATTCAGGAGGAATGGGCCAAAATTCACCCAACTTATTGTGGGAAGCTTGTAGAAGGTTACCCGAAACGTTTGACCCAAGTTAAACAATTTAAAGGCAATTCTACCAAATACTAATTTAGTGTATTGTGGCAAAGAAGGGGGTCGAGTGATAAGTGGCAGATATGTGAGAGCAGAGCTAATAAACGGGCTCTGCCCGATCACTAAAATGGCCACCCCTGTTAGAACTACAGATCACAAAATGGCCGACCGCCAAAACTACAAGTCCCAGAAGCAAGGGGAACCCTCAGAAGGTGGAGCCGACTCACAGATAAAGGGTCAAGAAAAACCAGGAAGAGGAAGAGAGAGTGGTGGAAGGAGCTATGAACAATAGAGAAAGAGACTATAGAGATTGGCTGGATTTACCATGTATGAGCTGGATTGTTTGGACTTACCTGTTGGCGTTTGGACCTGGACCTACCGAGAACCCGATTCGTGTACCGAACCCTGCTATCCTTGACCTCGCCTACGGCCTGGGTGGACCAGGACGGAGAAACAAACACACAGGTACTGTCCTGTTCGAAAGAACTCTCATTCTTGGGTGATTTGATGACAGTTTACCACTTAGTTTGTGACAAACGCTCCTAACCTTGAAGAGGTTTGCCACAGTATGTAAACTTCTGACCCACTGGGAATGTGATGAAATAAATAAAAGCTGAAACAAATCATTCTCTCTACTATTATTCTGACATTTCACATTCTTAAAATAAAGTAGTGATCCTAACTAAAATACAGGGAATTTTTACTCTGATTTTTACTCTAATTAAATGTCAGGAATTGTGAGTTTAAATGAATTTGGCCAAGGTGTATGTAAACTTCCGACTTCAACTGTAGTACCCGCAATACCCCAATCTCAACACTACAGTGAAGAGGCGAGTCCTGGATGCTGTCCTTCAAGGCAGAGTTCCTTCTGTCCAGGGTCTGTGTTCTTTCGCCCATCTTAATCTTTTATTTTTATTGGCCAGTCGGAGAAATGGCTTTTTCTTTGCAACTCTGACTAGAAGGCCAGTATCCCGGAGTCGCCTCTTCACTGTTGACGTTGAGACTGGTGTTTTGCGGGTACTATTTAACTTCTTGCCGCACCCATCCCTTTAGCGGGATAATTTTCATCAACATCCTCTGAATTGTAGAGCGCCACATTCAAATTAAATTAATAAAAATATTTCATTTTCATGAAATCACAAGTGCAAGATAGCAAAACACAGTTTAGCTTGGTGTTAATCCACCTGGCGTGTCAGATTAAAAAAAAAACTTTTGGCGAAAGCTATCCAAGCATTTATGTAAGGACATCTCCCTCAGTAGACAAAATATTACAAACAGCTAGCAGCCAAGTAGATTGGTAACGAAAGTCAGAAAAGCAATAAAATGAATCGCTTACCTTTGATGATCTTCGGATGTTTGCACTCACGAGACTCCCAGTTACACAATAAATGTTCCTTTTGTTCCATAAAGGTTATTTTTATATCCAAAATACCTCCATTTGGTTGGCATGTTATGTTCAGAAATCCACAGGCTCGAGCGGTCACGACGGGGCAGACGAAAATTCCAAATAGTATCTGTAAAGTCCGTAGAAACATGTGAAACATTTTTTTATAATCAATCCTCAGGTTGTTTTTACAATATATAATTGATAATATTTCAACCGGGACTGTAGCTTCTTCAATAGGAGAGCTGTTGCACATGCAAAACACTGCTGGCACCCAGCCATCCCCTGACACGATGTGATCTTTCTCGCTCATTTTTCCAAATAAAAGCCCGAAACGATGTCTAAAGACAATTCACATCATGTGGAAGCCATAGGAAAAGGAATCTGGTTGATATCCATTTAAATGGAGGGAAGGCATGGAATGGTTGGATTTTCCTCAGGTTTTCGCCTGCAATATCAGTTCTGTTATACTCACAGACAATATTTTGACAGTTTTGGAAACTTTAGAGTGTTTTCTATCATAATCTGACAATTATATGCATATTCTAGATTCTGGGCCTGAGAAATAGGCATTTTCATTTGGGTACATTTTTCATCCAAACATCAAAATACTGCCCCCTACACTCAATATGTTAATGAAGCTGCCAGTTGAGGACTTGTGAGGCATCTGTTTCTCAAACTAGACACTCTAATGTACTTGTCCTCTTGCTCAGTTGTGCACTGGGGTGTCCCACTTCTCTTTCTATTCTGGTTAGAGCCAATTTGCGCTGTTCTGTGAAGGGAGTAGTACACAGCATTGTATGAGATCTTTAGTTTCTTGGCAATTTCTCACACGGAATAGCCTTCATTTCTCAGAAAAAGAATAGACTGAAGATTTTCAGAAGAAAGTTACTTGTTTCTGTATTCGAAACCCACAAATGCTGATGCTCCAGATACTCAGCTCGTTTAACTTCTTATGGACGGTAGCGTCCCACCTGGCCAACATCCTATGAAATTGCAGAGCGCGAAATTGCAGAGCGCGAAATTCAAACTAGAGAATTATAAATATTTAACTTTCATAAAATCACAAGTGTAATACATCAAAATAAAGCTTAAATTCTTGTTAATCCAGCTGCTGTGTCAGATTTCAAAAAGGCTTTACGGCGAAAGCACACCATGCGATTATCTGAGGACAGCGCCCCGCATGCAAAAGCATGAAAAACATATTTCAACCAGGCAGGTGCGCCACGAAAGTCAGAAATAGCGATATCATAAATGCCTTACCTTTGATCATTTTCTTCTGTTGGCACTCCAAAACGTACCAGATACATCACAAATAATATAATAATAATGTCCTTCTTTATATCCATAAAAACTCAGTTTAGCTGGCGCGCTTCAGTCAATAATCCACCCAGTTTCCCTCCATCAAAATGCATACAAAATGAATCCCAAACGTTACTAATAAACTTTTCCAAACAAGTCAAACAACATTTATAATCAAACCTTAGGTACCCTAATGCGTAAATAAACGATCAAATTTAAGACATGTAATCGTTATTGTCTTTACTGAAGAAAAATACCAAAGAACGAGCTCTCTTCCACGCGCTTGGAAACACTACAGCCAAAATGGGAGCCACCTAGAAAAACTACAATTTCTGGCTCATTTTTCCAAAAACAAGCATGAAACTCTTTCTAAAGACTGTTGACATCTAGTGGAAGCCCTAGGAACTGCAATCTGGGAGGATTTTGCCTTGCTATAAAAGTGACAGCAATTGAAAACAGTGGTAGGCTGAACATTTTTTTTGTGGGGGGGTAGTTTGTCCTCGGGGTTTCGCCTGCCATATCAGTTCTGTTATACTACTGACATAATTTTAACAGTTTTAGAAACTTTAGAGTGTTTTCTATCCACATCCAGAAATGATATGCATATCCTTGCTTCTGGGCCTGAGTAACAGGCAGTTTACTTTGGGCACGCTTTTCATCCGGACGTGAAAATACTGCCCCCTACCCAAGAGAGGTTAAAGAAGGCAATTTTAATTGCTTCTTTAATCAGAACAACAGTTTTCAGTTGTGCTAACATAATTTCAAAAGGGTTTTCTAATGATTAATTAGCCTTTTAAAATGATAAACTTGGACTAGCTAACAGCGTGCCATTGGAACACAGGAGTGAAGGTTGCTGATAAAAATCCAAATCAGACGTTTCCAGCTACAATAATCATTTACAACATTAACAATGTCTACACTGTATTTCTATTCAATTTGATGTTATTTTAAATGGACAAAAAAACGTGTTTTTCTTTAAAAAAACAAGGAAATGTCTAAGTGACCCCAAACCTTTGAACGGCAGTGTATACTTTTTACACAATTTAGTGTAAACACAAAATAACAATATCAGGGTAACCAAAAGGGGACATTATGGGAGTTTATTTCCATTTCTAGTTTTGTTTTGCTAATGACCTTCGACCTTACCTTCAGATCTACTGACACAGTGGTGAACGATATGGTCAGCTCCCCATCAAAGAACTCCTTCAGCTCCTTCAGAAACATGTACTCTATATCCATACCTGTAAAAAAAACATTCACCAGGAGTTCATGTTTGGAGGAAGCCAGCTAATATAGATTAGAACTATACTGTACGTGTAATGTCATTGTTTAGGCACAGGACATCTGGCTATAATGTAGACACAAATATATAAATACAAATACAAAATTATTAAAATGTATATATAAACTACATATCATTCAATATAATTTGTAAATATCTAAATTCTAATTCCATTCCAAACAAATGTTTTATAATTCAAATTTAAACTGTCTAGTCTAATTCAAATTCCATGTAAATTCTCCAGATCATGAGTTACACAGACAGACAGACAGACAGACAGACAGACAGACAGACAGACAGACAGACAGACAGACAGACAGACAGACAGACAGACAGACAGACAGACAGACAGACAGACATCAATCTTTAACCTTGCCAGCTATAAACACACACCTTGAAGCTGGGCCTCACCAGCGTTAGGACTGACATCATACGGTGAGAAGCTGCTCCTCTCCTGCAACACCCTCAGCAGCTCCTCTAGGTCCACTGAGCGATGGCCATCTTTGATCCACAGTCCCTCTGACTGCAGCCTCAGGGCCTCTGAAAAAACACACACCTGCTACATCAAAAACAAACCGATATTCAGTCATTGGTGTAATATTAGCTATACATGCTATTATGTTTGTATGTGGCACTAAAATGAAGGAAAAATATACTGACTGCAAAAATCTCAGGGACTTTACATCAAGACTCTCATATCATACAGAGGCTAACAAATTGATGTCAAGTGACATCAGTTACATTCATTACACTTAGGAGCTGTCGGGTGGTACTGTGCTCCGTAAGCACAGCACACATACACACATAAGCATGTGTGCACACCCTAGCCGGTACATCACAGCTAAAACAATAGATATAAGCAGGAAATGCAATGGAGAACAAAAGTCAGTCATTTCCTGATAACTTCCAGAGCTACTTAACCTCTCTAACAAGATTGCAGGCTTGTTTGACTGATTTATTGGCAGGGGAAGAACACACACACATGCACATACAGTCAACACTCACACACAATGTATGAGGCAGTGAGTCATTACGATGTATTTGACAAACACAACACACCCAGTATACAGAGAGTATGAAAGAAACACACATGGACAGATGCAGACACACATACACACTCTGACCCTCTTGTATTCTCTCACTGCCTAGATGTCATGACTTGTTACCCTGCAGTCCCGTCCCTCCTAACTGCAAACTCCTAACTGTTATAACCGAGTCATATCAGGGGCTTAGTGTGTGTCCTGCATCAGCCCATTACCCCCAGCGGGGGCACCATTGGTCCTCACCTCCTAGCAGCTCCCCCAGCAGCACGAAGATCTGCTCCAATGCCTCTTGAGGAATCTCCCTCGTGACGACCACCGCCATGCACGACACCCCTTCCCCTCCTGCCCGTTGCTCGTGGTGATGGACCACTCGGAGGATGCTGGACTTCAGAGCTTCATAGTGGGAGCTGGAACAGACAGGGGGAAGGGCACATTACACTAAATCTTCACAAAGCCCTCAGGACCTGTCTGAAATTCTAAACATACACTTTCATACTATACCACCTAATACACACATCTGAGCAATACCAACACGCAAATGTAGACACACGCACACACAAAATATCAACTACATGATTTGTGTGTGCGTGTCTGTGAGTGTAGCTGTTGAGCACATCGTCCCTCATCAGAGTGAGGGAGAGTTTTTCTCTGTGGTAGAGCTGTAGTAGGTTGATGTCGTCTTTCCACAACAGAGCAGACTCACACACCCTCACAAGGTATCACAACGTCTCCCTGGCAAGCCCACATCACATCGCCGACCACACAGGACCGGGACACTCACACAGCCTGAGCTCTCCTTCTGAGACACACACACACACAAACAGACACACAGAAAGTACAAATACAAGACACGCAGATACATTTACAGTACTTGTCACGTTCTGACCTTTATTTCTGTTGTTTTGTCATTATTTAGTATGGTCAGGGCGTGAGTTGGGGTGGGCAGTCTATGTTTGTTTTTCTATGATTTTGGGATTTGTATGTTGCGGCCTAGTATGGTTCTCAATCAGAGGCAGGTGTCATTAGTTGTCTTTGATTGAGAATCATACTTAGGTAGCCTGGGTTTCACTGTTTGTTTGTGGGTGATTGTCTATGTTGATTGCTTGTGTCAGCACAGTTCTCATTGGCTTCATGGTCGTTATTTCGTTAATTTTTTTTGTGTAGTGTGTTTCAGTGTTCAGTGTTTTCTTTATTAAATATCAAGATAAACACAAACCACGCCACATTTTAGTCCTCCAATCCTTCTCGCCTCTCCTCTTCAGATGAAGAGGAGGAAGACCGTGACAGTACTAGTCAACATTTTGGACACACCCACTCATTCCAGGGTTTTTCTTCATTTTTACTATTTTCTACATTGTAGAATAAAGACATCAAATATATTTTGGTTTGTTTAACACTTTTTGGTTACTACATGATTCCATATATGTTATTTCATAGCTTGATGTCTTCACTATATAAAATGTAAAAATAAACAAAACCTTGAATGAGTAGGTGTGTCCAAACTTTTGACTGGTCCTGTAAACTCAACCTCAAACAAATACTCAAAGGCTGGAATACATACAAACACACAAACACACACATACAGTACACACATAAATACCATGAACATGTCCCCACACATTACATGGCTGAGGAAGTAGGCGTAACTCAGTGTTGAAGCCACAGAATCTACATCTGGCTCCACCACTCCTAGAACAGCATGGACTTTAGGACCCTCAGGTCCTGACGCCTGGAACAAAAAAACATACTAACAAACAGGTTCAAAAGACCACACAGGATCCAATGTATTACATCAATAACATTTACATTTCAGTTTGTTGTTCCACAATTGCTGAACCTACATCTGTGGATTAGCAAGTATTTCAATGGGATGGGCTGACTTTGAAAAAGTAATTTCAAATGTATCATGCCACTGCAGTCTGTGACACGAAAGAAAGCTGAGTTGTGAGAAGGAGTGAAATCAGAGTGTAGGTAGAGATAGCTGAGATGATCTCATCTCCAGAGCGGTACGGGACAAGTATGACTGTGCTGAAATGCAGGTGTGTATAGAGTGTGTCTTATCGTGTGTGTCTCTTCACAGTCTCCGCTGTTCCATAAGTTGTATTTTTATCTGTTTTTTAAAATCTGATTATACTTCTTGCACCAGTTACCTGATGTGGAATAGAGTTCCAAGTAGTCATGGCTCTGTGTAGTACTGTGCGCCTCCCATAGTCTGTCCTTGACTTGGGGATTGTGAAAAGACCTCTGGTAGCATGTCTTGTGGGGTATGCATGGGTGTCCGAGCTGTGTACTACCGTAGTAGTTTAAATAGACACCTCAGTGCATTAACTTCAACACAAACCTTGGAGGCTCTTGGTTCTCACTCGCTTCCATAGACTTACACAGTAAGTATGACAACTTCCAGAGGACATACTCCAACCTATCAGAGCTCTCTTGCAGCTTGAACTGACATGTTGTCCACCCAATCAAAGGATCAGAAAATGAATCTAGTACTGAAAGCATAAGCTACAGTTAACTAAAATCTGTGGTGGTGGTTACATTGCTGTAAGGGTTTTCTTCTGGTGAAAGAGAGGCGGACCAAAATGCAGCATGGTGGTTATTCATGTTTTTAATAAAGACGACTATACATGAACAGACTAAACAAAACAAGAAAAGTGAAAACCTAAACAGTCCTATCTGGTGCAAACACAGAGACAGGAACAATCACCCACAAAACCCAACACAAAACAGGCTACCTAAATATGGTTCCCAATCAGAGACAATGACTAACACCTGCCTCTGATTGAGAACCATATCAGGCCAAACATAGAAATAGACAAACCAGACACACAACATAGAATGCCCACCCAGCTCACGTCCTGACCAACACTAAAACAAGGAAAACACATACGAACGATGGTCAGAACGTGACAATTGCGCTAGTCAGCATTGGGTAAACACAAACTGCAGAATACGGTGCCACACTGGCCTGCTGCAATCCCTCATGGATACAACCATAGAACAAATAGGAAAATATGCAATGAATACCACTCCATTTCTCAGTCTCATATTACAATGAATATCCCTCCATATCTCAGTCTGATGTTACAATGAATATCCCTCCATATCTCAGTCTGATGTTACAATGAAAATCCCTCCATATCTCAGTCTGATGTTACAATGAATATCCCTCCATATCTCAGTCTGATGTTACAATGAAAATCCCTCCATATCTCAGTCTGATGTTACAATGAAAATCCCTCCATATCTCAGTCTGATATTACAATGAATATCCCTCCATATCTCAGTCTGATGTTACAATGAATATCCCTCCATATCTCAGTCTGATGTTACAATGAAAATCCCTCCATATCTCAGTCTGATGTTACAATGAAAATCCCTCCATATCTCAGTCTGATGTTACAATTACAATGAATATCCCTCCATATCTCAGTCTGATGTTACAATGAATATCCCTCCATATCTCAGTCTGATACAATTACAATGAATAATCCCTCCATATCTCAGTCTGATGTTACAATGAAAATCCCTCCATATCTCAGTCAATGAATATCCCTCCATATCTCAGTCTGATGTTACAATGAAAATCCCTCCATATCTCAGTCTGATGCTACAATGAAAATCCCTCCATATCTCAGTCTGATGTTACAATGAAAATCCCTCCATATCTCAGTCTGATGTTACAATGAAAATCCCTCCATATCTCAGTCTGATGTTACAATGAAAATCCCTCCATATCTCAGTCTGATATTATCCCTCCATATCTCAGAACAATATCCCTCCATATCTCAGTCTGATATTACAATGAATATCCCTCCATATCTCAGTCTGATGTTACAATGAATATCCCTCCATATCTCATGTCTGATGTTACAATGAAAATATCCAGTCTCCATATCTCAGTCTGATGCTACAATGAAAATCCCTCCATATCTCAGTCTGATGTTACAATGAAAATCCCTCTATATCTCAGTCTGATGTTACAATGAAAATCCCTCCATATCTCAGTCTGATGTTACAATGAATATCCCTCCATATCTCAGTCTGATGTTACAATGAAAATCCTCTCCATATCTCAGTCTGATATTACAATAATCCCTCAGTCTGATATTACAATGAATATCCCTCCATATCTCAGTCTGATGTTACAATGAAAATCCCTCCATATCTCAGTCTGATGTTACAATGAATATCCCTCCATATCTCAGTCTGATGTTACAATGAAAATCCCTCCATATCTCAGTCTGATGTTACAATGAAAATCCCTCCATATCTCAGTCTGATGTTACAATGAAAATCCCTCCATATCTCAGTCTGATGTTACAATGAAAATCCCTCCATATCTCAGTCTGATGTTACAATGAAAATCCCTCCATATCTCAGTCTGATGTTACAATGAAAATCCCTCCATATCTCAGTCTGATGTTACAATGAAAATCCCTCCATATCTCAGTCTGATGTTACAATGAATATCCCTCCATATCTCAGTCTGATGTTACAATGAAAATCCCTCCATATCTCAGTCTGATATCTCAGTCTGATGTTACAATGTTATATCTCAATGAAATGAAAATCCCTCCATATCTCAGTCTGATGTTACAATGAAAATCCCTCCATATCTCAGTCTCAATGAAAATCCCTCCATATCTCAGTCTGATGTTACAATGAAAATCCCTCCATATCTCAGTCTGATGTTACAATGAAAATCCCTCCATATCTCAGTCTGATGTTACAATGAATATCCCTCCATATCTCAGTCTGATGTTACAATGAATATCCCTCCATATCTCAGTCTGATGTTACAATGAAAATCCCTCCATATCTCAGTCTGATGTTACAATGAATATCCCTCCATATCTCAGTCTGATGTTACAATGAAAATCCCTCCATATCTCAGTCTGATGTTACAATGAATATCCCTCCATATCTCAGTCTGATGTTACAATGAAAATCCCTCCATATCTCAGTCTGATGTTACAATGAAAATCCCTCCATATCTCAGTCTCATATTACTGTGCAGGTCCATGATTAGAGTGGATGCGTAGCGGAGCGGGGTTGCAGTGGGCAATCAGTGACATATCTGTTTGAGATGCTAATATGGATGGATTCTGTCGAGCAGGCGTCACTCATGTTTCTGAGGGGATAGGGGGGAGGGGGGCAGCGGGTTGGTCGATACTCTGATGGCTACGGGAGGAAGAGACGCGTTAGAAATGAAAGGGCACTCACTGGCTGTTCCACAGCAGCAGCACCAGCAGCAGAACACACAGACAACAGAACACACAGCCGGTACCACTCTCTCATCTCCATTTCACTGTGTGCTCCTCATCTAAAATTCACCCCATTCATCTCGAGGAGGCTCGGGGTGAACGGACGCACTGCTGCTTTTCTGTTTCTCTGCATGCCTTCCTTAGCTCTCTTATTGCTTTCCCTCTCTTGCTCTCTCTCTCTCTTTCCCTCCATTATCTCCTTCATTTCATCATCCCCACTTTCACCACCGTCTTCTATTATCAGTACCCCATATTCCCCCCTTCCCCCATCCGCAATGGGTCAGTGGTAATAATGTGATTCCTTCTCCAGTGACGTGGTAATTTAGCTTTTTTCCGGATGCCCCAAACAATCAGAAAGGGGATTCATCAGAGAAAATGACTTTACCCCAGTCCTCAGCAGTCCAATCTCTGTATCTTTTGCTGAATATCAATCTGTCCCTGATGTTTTTCCTGGAGAGAAGTTGCTTCTTTGCTGCCCTTCTTGACACCAGGCCATCCTCCAAAAGTCTTCGCCTCACTGTGTGTGCAGATCCTGCAGCTGAATCAACTTTCTGAGATTTCTGGCGCTTTGCTGGACTTTCTTGGGCGCCCTGAAGCCTTCTTCAAAACAATTGAACCGCTCTCCTTGAAGTTCTTGATGATCAGATAAATGGTTGATTTAGGTCCAATTTTACTGGCAGCAATATCCTTGCCTGTGAAGCCCTTTTTGTGCAAAGCAATGATGATGGCACGTGTTTCCTTGAAGATAACCATGGTTGACAGAGGAAGAACAATGATTGCAAGCACCACCCTCCTTTTGAAGCTTCCAGTCTGTTATTCAAACTCAATCAGCATGACAGAGTGCTCTCTAGCCTTGTCCTCGTCAACACTCACACCTGTGTTAACGAGAGAATCACTGACATGATGTCAGCTGGTCCTTTTGTGGCAGGGCTGAAATGCAGTGGAAATGTTTTTGGGGGATTCAGTTCATTTGCATGGCAAAGAGGGACTTTGCAATTAATTGCAATTCATCTGATCACTCTTCATAACATTCTGGAGTATATGCAAATTGCCCTCATACAAACTAAGACAGCAGACGTTGTGAAAATTAATATTTGTGTCATTCTCAAAACTTTTGGCCACGACTGTACACAGACAGACACACTCAAACACACATTTATTTTCCATGTATTTAAGAAACAACATAGTCTGTGTCAGTCCCACGCTGTCTCTTTCCCTCAATCAAGTCAAAGACTTTCCAAGTCAGAATGTTTTTAGGTCTACTATGGCAATATACTGTATCTACTGTATGTAAGTGGTGTCTGTCTCCAATCTCCACAAAGTGTGCATGCACTGGGCTGGTTTCTGCCATGGGGTAAAGGACAGGGTCATTCCATGTCATTTCAGCAAGCCATGACACCCAACATCTTAGATTGTTCTTAAATCATATCTGTAGTTAGAAACATAAGATAAGCATTATGAAACATTTTGTTGAAATATAATTTGATCTCTGAGAGATTAAAATCAAAATCAAATCAAATGTTATTTGTGACATACACATCGTTAGCAGATGTTAATGCGAGTGTAGCGAAATGCTTGTGCTTCTAGTTCCGACCATGCAGTAATATCTAACAAGTAATCTAACCTAACAATTTCACAACAACTACCTTATACACAAGTGTAAAGGAATGAATAAGAATATGTACATAAAAATATATGAATGAGTGATGGTCGAACAGCATTGGCAAGATGCAGTAGATGGTATAGAGTACAGTATATACATGAGATGAGTAATGTAGGGTATGTAAACATTATATAAAGTGGCATTGTTAAAAGTGGCTAGTGATACATTTATTACATCCATTTTTCCATTATTAAAGTGGCTAGAGATGAGTCAGTATGTTGGCAGCAGCCACTCAATGTTAGTGATGGCAGATAGCCCTCCAGGACAATGTATAGGATTCATATAACATTCAATAATGATAGTACCTGACATCCAATTTGGACCAAACTTTTTCTAACAATGAGTAAGACACGAGGGAACCAATTTGCTAGTTTTTTTTCACTGTTCAGAGAAATTTGTCATTGACGTTGTTGCATTTATGTCCAATCCTACATCCTGATATTACCAGGTTGTGACCACTAGATGGTGTTGTTTCTCCTATTTTTAAGAATTTCCCCAAATTACAGAATTACATAATGGTTTTCTTACCCTGTATGCAGTCTATGTACCAGGTGTGACAGCAACCCATGCTTTGGTTTTGTTTACCTGGCAAGTCAATGGTACCTATATTCATATTTTTGTGTTTCATATTCAATCATCGATAAGTAACATCATGGAGTAACAACACATTTTAAGATACTTTAGGATAATTTCAACATGACGTGTGAAAATGCTAATATTGATACTATTGGCTTGCATTGGATTAGTGACACAAATGCTAAAAGTTAGCAGTTGAAACATTGGCGAGGTAAACAAAACCAAAGCATGGGTTTCTGTCATATCTGGGTCATTGAAACAATACTTCCAAGCAGCAGCTCCATACCACTTGTCAAACATATAGAACTGATAAAGTATACTGGTTGTGTGGTGGGATTGGCGTGGGGGGTCCGTGGGAGGCTTTTGACCATTTCTTTTGATTCTTCATGTCTTACTCAATGTTAGAAAAACGTTTGGTCCAAATCGGATGTTAGGTACTATATTTATTGAATATTGCACGAATCCTATAAATTAAAATAGCCAAATGGTGCAATCAATTATCTTAATTTTTGATAGATCAAATTATATTTCAACTACATAATTCTGCAGGAATGCTAATCTTATCTGTTTTTAACATACAGATGAAGTCAGAAGTTCACATACACCTTAGCCAAATACATTTAAACTCAGTTTTTCACAATTCCTGACATTTAATCACAGTAAATATTCCTTGTCTTAGGTCAGTTAGGATCCCTACTTTATTTTAAGAATGAATGTGAAATGTCAGAATAATAGTTGAGAGAGATTTTTATTTCAGCTTTTATTTCCTTCATCACATTCCCAGTGGGTCAGAAGTTTACATACACTCAATTAGTATTTGGTAGCATTACCTTTAAATTGTTTAACTTGGGTCAAACATTTCAGGTAGCCTTACACAAGCTTCCCACAATAACTTGGGTGAATTGTGGTCCATTCCTCCTGACAGAGATGGTGTAACTGAGTCAGGTTTGTAGGCCTCCTTGCTCGCACACGTATTTTCAGTTCTGCCCACACATTTTCTATAGGATCGATGTCAGAGATTTGTGATGGCCACTCCAATACCTTGACTTTGTTGTCCTTAAGCCATTTTGCTACAACTTTGGAAGTATGCTTGGGGTCATTCTCCATTTGGAAGACCAATTTGTGACCAATCTTTAGCTGATGTCTTCAATATATCCACATAATTTTCCATCCTCATGATGCCATCTATTTTGTGAAGTGCAACAGTCCCTCCTGCAGCAAAGCACCCCCACAACATGATGCTGCCACCCCCGTGCTTCACAGTTGGGATTGTGTTCTTCGACTTGCAAGCCTCCCTAATGATGGCCATTACGGCCAAACAGTTCTATTTTTTGTTTCATCAGACAGAGGACATTTCTCCAAAAAGTACAATCTTTGTCCCAATGTGCAGTTGCTTTTTTATGGCGGTTTTTGAGCAGTGGCTTCTTCCTTGCTGAGCGGTCTTTCGGGTTATGTCGATATAGGACTTTTTTTACTGTGGATATAGATACTTTTATACCTGTTTCCTCCAGCATCTTCATAAGGTCCTTTGCTTTTGTTCTGGGGTTGATTTGAACTTTTCACACCAAAGTACATTCATCTCTAGGAGACAGAACGTGTCACCTTCCTGAGCAGTATGACGGCTGCGTTGTCCCATGGTGTTTATACTTGCATACTATTGTTTGCACAGATGAACGTGTTACCTTCAGGCGTTTGGAAATTTCTTCCAAGGATGAACCAGACTTGTGGAGGTCTACAGTTTTCTTTTTCGGAGGTCTTGACTGATTTCTTTTGATTTTCCCATGATGTCAAGCAAAGAGGGATGAAGTTTGAAGGTTGGCCTTGAAATACATCCACAGGTACACCTTCAATTGACTCAAACTATGTCAATTAGCCTGAAGCTTCTAAAGCCATGACATAATTTTCTGAAATTTTCCAAGCTGTTTAAAGGCACAGTCAAGTTAGTGTATGTAAACTTCTGACCCACTGGAATTGTGATACGGTGAGTTATAAGTTAAATAATTTGTCTGTAAACAATTGTTGGAAAAATTACTTGTGTCATGCACAAAGTAAATTTCCTAATCGACTTGCCAAAACTATAGTTTGTTAACAAGAAATGTGTGGAGTGGTTGAAAAACAAGTTTTAATGACTCCAACCTAAGTGTATGTAAACTTCCGACTGCAACTGTAGGATGACCCATGACTAGAATACGGTATATAATAAGTGACCAGTGTTCAATGACTCTTAGTACATAGGGCAGCAGTCTAAGGAGCAGGGTAGACTACAGGGTGGTAACCGGCTAGTGACAGCGTCTAAGATTCAGGGCAGGGTACTGGGCAGAGGCCGGCTAGTGATGACTGTTTGAATTGTGTGTTATCCTTCTATGTCATCCTAGGATTTCATGGTCTCATCACACGAAGGGGACTGTGTAGCCAATAGATGGACTAGCAAAAAACAACCATTACACAAACACTCCAACACAACTCCAACAATATGCCTATTGCCACAATTAGGCTTCCAACACCCAAAACATAAAACTGTAATGCAGGGGTCTAGAGATATGCAGTATGCAGAATAAGAATGCCTTCACTGGGGTCTGACTATTCATGGGGCTGGATATAAAAAAAATAACTTTGTGGAGAATGACCAATCACAATCAAGAAACTTCAGACCTCACCGGAATGTTGATCGTTAGACTAACTAACGTTACAGGCCTACATGCATTTATTTTATTGTGACGTAGCCTTCCTGCAACTAACAGTTAGTATCCTTTCGCCTTCCGATCAAATAAGTGAGTCTTCATCAGGTGTTTTCAACAACGTTTTACTGGAAACTACTTGTATGTGTTCTACCGAGACAGTATGTGGCTATTTGTTTTTCAATAAAATACGAATAAGCGTGATGACAGACCTGCAGCACAGGTGCGTGCGAAGCATGTGCGTGACTCATTAAAACTTGTTTTTAAAAATGTGTGGCAGGAGAAGCTTATGGTTTGAACCATTCGTTTTCTTCATCATTCCGGACGTCCGCCGTAGCCTACTACTTGTGCTTGGGGGGCAAAGAAACAAGAGACTACGTTTTCAGCAACAGGAATACAGACTGTAGCACGTTGTCATCATCCCAACCAGTAAAACTCTTATTATCCCCGGGCTGTTTATGCTAAAACTAACCAGCATTGTCTTGGCCCGCTGCAAATAATCTTCCATGTTGGCCTCTGTCATTGTGGGGATGCTTTAGCCTCCATGTACAAGTTTGCAACGCTTGTTGTCGTAGTTGCGCTTGGCACCGAATTCCCCGCTGCGCTCACTGCAACTCTGGCTCAGCTAGCGGTTCTCCCTCTCCGGCTGCCCCATAGAGAATGACAGTGTCCTCTAGAGCCCAAAAGGTAGTTTAGCTTGGGCAGCGCCATTGAGAGCTTCCACCTTCGTCACTAGTTACCACAGCCACAAAGCCATAAACCCCGCCCATTTCTACCGTTTATTTTTTAAATCTTATTTTGAACCTAACCTCAACCCTAACCTTAAACACACTGCTAACCTTATGCATATCCTTACATTAATTAATTTGTTTACTTTTACAATATAGCCAATTCCAATGTTGTGCCTGTGGTAACTAGTGGAGTCTGACTTCCACCGTGCTTCCACCATTTTAAAGTAGTCAACAGGATGAGATTCCTATGGGTTGTAGCCTCAATGCCGCTGTCATAGACGTCAATGCCGCTGTCATAGACGCTATAATGGCACAGTCAAAGATGAGTCCTCTATCTATCTCTATGGGCTGGCCCACTCTGGAGTGTATGTGACGAGAAGCTATACAGAGGGTGGCGCTCTCGCTGAATTCAACGCGCACCCAGCGTTTGGGAATCCCCGCCAATGGCAAAAATGTAAAATTGAATTAAAACGTAAAGCATGTTGTTATAAGAACAAAGTAACACAAATTTGGCAAGATCTCTTGTCTCTCACACACACACACACACGCACACACACACACACACACACACACACACACACACACACACACACACACACACACACACACACACACACACACACACACACACACACACACACACACACACACACACACACACACACACACACACACACACACACACACACACGGAGTCTGGGTAACAGGCCAGTTCTGAAACTTGAATATTTAAAATGGGCAGAGTATTTATCATGAGGTCATCATGATAAATACATGTGCCATCAGATTTATTTATTTACCAAATATGGATTTGGGACTCTCTCAGGTGACATTGCGTTTTTAGGGGTGACTTTGCACTTGACTTTGCAGCCAGGTGACTTGCGTTTGGCCTTAGACAGTTCTCATTGTCACAATATCAAACCATGGTAGCCTATGTCAAAGTTGAGCAACAAACACCTGTAGCTCACCACTCTTCAAGATAACTCCTGTCCTCTGTAAACAGGAGGCCTAGTCATTATGGTCATCACTGTAACTGACTGGCTAGCACTTGGTAATAATCTCGTTTTGTTCCTCAACAAAATGTTATTCTATATCATTTTACTATAAAATAAAATAGGCTAATATAGGCTAGTCAAAATGAATGTTGTTTTTTCTTGATTGAAAACAAAATGAAAACAATTTTCTGAAGTCTTGGCCTACTTTGTTGAAACCACACATAAATTGTGGTTGAACATCCGACTTTAGATTTCAGTACTATCGACAGAGGGGTCCCGAGATCTGGCATTCAGCACCACAGTGCAGTGAACAGTGGCCGTCTCAAATAGGCTTAGAGAGTAACTGCCCCTAAAAAGCAACTTCTCGTTTTGAAAACGGCTTATGTGGCATCAATATGAGTCAGAAACATATATTATAGTGTCATATTTGACCATACAAAGTGTACAAAGTGTCAGTTAGTCTCATCCGAAACAGAGATTTGCGAGACAATAGGAAAAAATGGTATGTCAAGATGGTGAAGAGTACAGTAACAGTTTTCCTATAGTTATTTATTTAAAGCCTGCGCAAATTAACTGCATGTGAGATTGTGTTGGACCTGATCACAATGCCTATGGTCAATTTGGTTTGACATATCACTATGGGGCTAGTTAAGGACCATCAGTAAATTACACAATGTACGTGGGATAATGTAAAGAAAATGTCGATAGCGACAAATTTCAATGACTGAAAAACCACAAACCAAATATAAAATGTAGAAATTCATATGCAAATATTGAAAGCATTTAATGAGATAAAATAAATAAAATGTATGCAACTTGAAGATATTGTCCCATTTACATTGTGTAATTTATTGACAGTCCCTAACCTAGCCCCAGAGCTATTCAATGTCAAACCAACTTTGCCATGGTCACACACCTGGCTAAAGCTAATTGGCAAAAGAAGTTGGCTAGCAATAGCTATCAGCAACTTCAAGACACAAGACCTGGTTAGACTGTTTCAAGTTATCTAGAAGGGTGAGTGACTGTAACTGTGTACTGTTTTGAATCCCCATGAGGTTGTTCAGCAATATTTCAAACTTTAAACTTTTACTCTTGTAAGTAATAGGGGTAGGGTAAGGTGTATGAAGTGATTTCAGTGCCAACATATATTGTATTTTAATTCCATAATTTTGAATTTGTATTATGATATTGCATTTGAATGTAATATTTTTGAATTTGTAATTGAATCATTGAATTCATAAATTGAACTTGTATTTCATGATTTGAAAAGAATTGAATTAACTTTTGCATTCAAATTCAATATGTATATATTACATTTCAATATAGGTAGATATTGCATTCATTGTCGGTGTATAAAGTTTACAAACTATAATAAAAATTTAACCAAAGTTTCATATTTGACATTTTTCAGATGCATTCAGATTCAGTTTTCAAATTCAAATCTCTACATTCATATTCAAAACCAGAGACAACAACCTGGTACTTTTCCAGCCAGGAAAGGTAGAGGAAAATAAATAGAATCAAATGCTCTCTGTGATAAACAGAATGTAGCGATACAAACAGAGTGGTTTTTGGTGGATTCTGAAGCCAATGTGTCATGTTGAATGTATTTTCTTCCTATGAATTTGGCTCTAGCGTTTGAACTGTTTGAGCTATAACCCATTCATGAAAACTAAGACTCTCTGGAATAATGGACGTGCCTTCTGTTCCCCTCTATGATGATCACAGGCCACACAGGACACGTTAGAAGGGAGTTTGACAAAAAAAAACAGCAATTTGTCCCCCCACAGTGGAGGTGTCATAATACCTATAAAACCTAGCAGTCAAACAGGGAAATGGTTCCAATTGTTTTTCCATCATTCATTTTTCACATAGAGATTTTTAAAGAAGTGCTGTGTTTCGTGTAGGCTTGCCCTGATAACCATCTCTCTTGGACAATGTGGCTTTTATCAATATATTTGGCTTTATTTACTCTCAGATTCAAACATTTTACGCTAAACAAAATATAAATGCACACCTGGCTAAAGCTGAAAAGATTTGGCATGGGTCCCCAGATCCTCAAAAAGTTCTACAGCTGCACCATCGAGAGCATCCTGACCGGTTGCATCACCGCCTGGCATGGCAACTGCTCGGCATCTGACCGTAAAGCGCTACAGAGGGTAGTGTGTACGGCCCAGTACATCACTGGGGCCAAGCTTCCTGACATCCAGGACCTATATACTTGGCGGTGTCAGAGAAAGGCCCAAAAAATGGTCAAAGACTCCAGTAACTTGAGTAATAGACCGTTCTCTCTGCTACCACACGGCAAGCAGTACGGGAGCGCCAAGTCTAGGACCAAAAGGCTCCTTATCAGCTTCTACCCCCAAGCCATAAGACTGCTGAACAATGAATTAAATGGCCATCCGGACTATTTACATGAACCCCCAGATTACATTGGTCCCGAAGATTAATGTGTTTAAATCTATACTGAAACAAAATGACATTGCACATCTCACTTATAAGTTCCCTCTTTTCATTTTATTGTTACTCCGGTACTTGGAAAAAAATACCCCTTTTCTAAAACCAACATTTCATTAAATAACAAAAAAAAGTGTACACTGTAGCGACTTATTTCAAATCAAATCAAATTGATTTATATAGCCCTTCGTACATCAGCTGATATCTCAAAGTGCTGTACAGAAACCCAGCCTAAAACCCCAAACAGCAAGCAATGCATGTGTAGAAGCACATAGTTTGTTTGCCTAAGTGTGACCATCATCCACAAACCACATTTTTTGACCAAATTTAGCTTTTTTTGTGTGAGCAGTTGGACATTGTTTTTAGGGGGGCTAGTTACCAGATGTTTATGGAGTGATATCAGTGCCAACAGAAACTGTATTTGAATTCAATATTTTAGAATGTTTTATGCACAAATTTAATCATTGAATTCATAAATTGAACTTGTATTTCATTATTTGAAATGACTGAATATTGCATTCAGTTATAGAATGTAATTTAAATGTAATATTCAAATACACATGTTTAAGGTATCTGTGACCAACAGATGCATATCTGTATTCACAATCATGTGAAATCCATAGATTAGGGCCAAATGAATTTATTTCAAATGACTCATTTCCTTATATCAACTGTAACTAAGTAAAGTCTTTGAAATTGTTGCATGTTCAAACCAAACTATTTTTGTCACATGCCCCAAATACAACAGGTGACCTTACTTTCAAGCCCTTAGCCAACAATGCAGTTCAAGAAATAGACTTAATAAAATATTTACTAAATAAACTAAAGTAAAAAAATCTAATCAATCAGAATGTAACACAATTACATGTAGATAACAATAACAAGGCTCTATGAAGGGGTACAGGTACAGAGTCAATGTGTGGGGGTACAGGTTAGTCGAGGTCATTTGTAAAGTGACTATCCATAGATAATAAACAGCAGTAGCAGCGGTCTAAAAACAAAGGGGGGTCAAAGTAAATTGTCCGGGTATCTGTGATCAACAGATGCATATCTGTATTCCCAGTCATGTGAAATCCATAGATTAGAGCCTAATGAATTTATTTCCAATGACTGATTTCATTATATGAACTGTAACTCAGTAAAATCTTTGACATTTTTGCATGTTGCTTTTCTATTTTGTTCAGTGTAGGTACCATTGAACTTGTATTGGATTGCCAGGGGGACAGTCCCATTGGAGGAGGGGCCAGTTGCCCCAACACACTCACCTTAAATTTGACTGCTTTATTAAAAACGGATAAATGGTTTTTATCTCTAAACAAGTGGATTAATTTATTTTAAGTCTCCCTTAATGGTATGTATATTAAAAGGTTACATCTAACTTAATTATATTATACTGTAAATATCTAACTTTTTCTAATGACTAAATATTAGATCAATTTACCTCAAGTTACCCCACCTTATCCTTTAACTTAAATAGACTTCTTCAGTTATTTGGACTAACCAGGCTGGTCAACTCCACAACTGTAATATTTTAGCAAATAAGCTGGGGCTTGCATGGCCAGGACAGGTGCATACATAACCAATGGTGTGGCATGTGCAGAACATCGTCTTCGAAATAGGCGGGGGTGGAGATAGAGAGGGAGTTGATGGAGAGGTTACCACTGCCGCCCAGCGTCTGTCGCCCGGTAAAGCATCAACGCCCTCGCTCGCTAAACATACCAACCACTACACCACAACCGACTCGCGCCAAATCAAATGACCTTCCTTAATGTATTTATGTATTGTATTCTCTAAAAAACAAACGGTCTCTGATACGAGTGTAATTCACTTAGTCGTCATGGATGAGACACATTGTGTATAGGCCGGTATTACTCAAATTACTAAATGAAGACCAGATTTGTGCAATATTTCCAACCAAAAAGCCACTTTTCTATCACGACTCACGAGGCCTATAGTTTCGCCAGAATTTGGCTGAGTTTCCAGTAACTTTAAACGACAACAAGGAAACGCCATCACCACCCTCTGTTTTATGGGGAAATAGAGCGATCACGGGGCATTAAGCGTCACCACTAAATAATTTCCCATTACTCTAACCGTAAGCCTTTACCACTCCCAAACCGGCTCATTTTCCTGTTGAAACAATACTAATTGATTTAAATGGCTCGCTATGCCGCGATGCGCCCATGATGACTTCGTGAGGGGTCTTTAAAGATTATTATCATAATTGCCATTATCCACATATATTTTCAAACGGGAGACAGAGGAAGAATATCCTGCCCTAAGCTGAACAAATAATTATTAGACTCTCGAAACAAACAGACGACCCCTTTTCCCGCAACCCCCACCACCATGTGTGGGCCCCCTCCCTGCGCCTTCATCCCCATACCTCGTTCCTCAGCCGTGTGCAGACTTTAATTTATGCTAAATTAATTGATATATCTTTTATAATTGATGTGCTGTAAAAATTAATGAGTAATTTACGTAATTAGTCAATTAAGGATAATTCCAGCATATGTTCAGTATGCCCAGAAGGTGTGCTTTACAAGTAGCCTAGTTGTTTGTCCAGGAGTTGGATGCTGCAGACTACAGTACCTAATTAATTGTGTTATGCATATCAGCGTGGTGTCTACTTAACGGCCCCCTTTGTGAAAACAGATTTAATATTTATCTTTCCCAAGTGTTTAAAGAGGATGTATACCCCCGTGTTAGCCTCTGTGGGCCTCAAAGGGCACCGACACATTTTTAGGCTCTGAAAAACAATGCATTCTCCATGAAGCCTATAGCCTAAATTCGTTTTAAAAGTGCTCTCTTGGTCAGCGAGCGACAAATAGAGCTGCTAATATAAAGACTCATATGTATAAAATATGCTATCCTTTGGCACCGGTGACCCTTTAGTGCTTGAAGGACTACGACGACGACGACACATAATGGGAGAGATCTGTTGGCTAATTAATTGACACCGGGTTGAATATTCATATCTAATATAGCAAGCTCAGCTTAATTAAATTTGTTGACCTCTCTCCATGGAAGGTAAATCATGGAAGGCTTCATTACCCACTGGGCAAACCTGGTTGAATCAACGTTTTTTTTTCATGTCATTTCAACCGAAAAAAACCAATGTGATTATGCTGAATCAACGTGGAAAACAGACTGGATTTTCAAAAAGTCATCAATATTTCCTCTCTTTTTCACACAGCTTTTAACCTACATTTTTGTTGAATTCACTTCAGTTGACAACTCAACCAAATGTAAATCAAAACTAGACGTTAAACCAGTAGTAGTGCATGGGTAAAATCACTGGGGGGAAAAAAACAATTTGCAACCTGTGTGTTGTGATAATTGCATTGTTGGCTCTATAACCTGTTAATTCATATGTCTTGCAACCATGTTATATAGGCCTAAAGCCAGAAACAATAAAAGGACAGAAGCAGAATGAATTCAGCCACATCTATGTTTTATCACAAAACCGGATTGCAACCTCTGTCCAGTGAAGTCCATAAAGCATGTTCCATGTACAGTAACATACAGTTAATGTTTATGACATTTTCGGACCACTAAACGACTATTGATTTAGAACCACAGAGGGTTACTGCAAGTTGCAGACAACAAGAGCTGCCTCCACTATTCCAGCACCATTTCAATTTCAATACTTCAACATCATCAAATTTCCTCTGCTTAGTCCAATACAGTGACACCTAAACGATACCAAAAATAATTTAGTCAATCAAAGTAAGCTGAATATGATGTGCCTGTCCATGATTCTGATTTCTGTGTGTGTGTGTTTGTATGTGTTCGTGCAAGTAGAAACTTGTAGAAAAACGCCAATGCCATCCTCCTCTTTCAGGTTGATGAAACGGTCTATCACTCTGTCATACAGTACATGCTTGTTGTTATCCTAGGCTACCTGGCTCAAATGATTGCTTGCTAGCCTATCTTCCATTCATGGGCAACGTTAGCTAGTTAACAGTAGCCTTCTACATCTATCTACATATTGAATTGCCATCCTCTCAGGCCAGGGGCACAACAGTGTATGAATTAATGGTTGGATCAGAATCGTTATTATAATCATTGTCCAGTACGGAGAATGAAGTAAAACCACAAGTCCAAATCCCTATCTCCATCCATGACTAATTTAGAAAAGGGACCATTTTTGCTAGCTGGCTAGCTAGCCACCAGAGGACAACAACACAACGAAATTCAACAATTCAAATGTTTCTGTTAAAGACATATGCTCTCAATGGGATTTGATAGGAGTGATGCCAAATCCAAGCTGGCTTCCCTCCACACTGTTTTTTGGTGCACCAGGACCATTTAGTTTAGCTCAACTCTGATTGGCAAATGTTTTAATACTATTTTTGTCAAGGGAGGCCAGATGGTTGCTGGCTTCTCTTGCATTCAATGCTACAGGTGGCAACAATGTCATACTCATTTGGACAAGACAGCATCAGATAGATGGCCTACACATAGAGAGACAGAGGGGCGCTGTTTCACTCGCTCGGAAGCTTTCTCCTGTGAGATACAGGGAGAGACAAAAGAAAACTTGTTTTATGTTTTTTTTTGTTCATTTTTTTTTTGAGAAGACTGGCTTCCCTTGGCATCCATGAATACACGCCACTGCGTTGAACTGACATCTGTGCCCAGTGGGTATTGTAATGTATTTGTGGGCGCCGTCAAGGGCCGAGACATTACTCCTGGCAATGCAAAAGCAGGAACAGCTTTTGTTATTCTGTTTATCAACTCAGAGATGGGAGCAAGTTTGTTTACATCCTTGTAGGATACACGAGAGGGTGTTTAAACAGACAGACAGCAGGTTGGCTGCAACGAGTCTCCTCACCGCAATTCATCTCCAACAACATGATTGTGTGTGTGTGTGTGTGTGTGTGAGATGGCAGGTTGGTTGCAACGAATCACCTCTCAGCAATTAATAAACGTGTATGTGTGTTCATAGCCTATAAAAGTTATGGACAACTTTGATGTGGGCCACAGTTGCCCATGTTATGGGTATGCTTGTCAACATCAAGGACTATGGAGTTTTTTAGGATAAAAAGAAACGGCACAGGTGTGAATACTTATGTAAATCGAGATACTGTATTTAATTTTCATTAATTTTGCTAAAATGTCTAAAAACATGTTTTCACTTTGTCATTTGTGTGACATATGTGTAGTCGGGTGAGATAAAAAAAAATCTATGTCATCCATTTTGAATTCAGGCTATAACACAACACAATGTGAAAGTATGAATACTTTCTGAAGGCAGTGTATGAGGTATCCTTCTGAACAGCGTGCATAAAGTTAAATAGGTTGCATAAAGTTGCATTTTGAAGCATCAAAATTACTGTGCATAAAATACACTTAGTGTACAAAACATTAGGAACTATGATCCCTTATTGATGTCACTTGTTAAATCCACTTCAATCAGTGTAGATGAAGGGGAGGAAAGGGGGATACCTAGTCAGTTGTATTCAAATGAAATGTGTAACCCAACCCCTCTGAATCAAAGTGGTGCGGAGGGCTGCTTTAATCGAGATCCACGTCTTCGACGCCCGGGGAACAGACAGGTTAAATAATATTTTTAAACATTGAGAAAACTTAGACATGCATTGTGTATGTGTGCCATTCAGAGGGTGAACGGGCAAGACAAAAGATGTAAGTGCCTTTGAACGGGGTATGGTAGTAGGTGCCAAGCGCAACGTTGTCGGGTTTTTCACGCTCAACAGTTTCCCGTGTGCATCAAGAATGGTCCAACACCGAAAGGACATCCAGCCAACTTGACACACCTGTGGAAAGCGTTGGTCAACATGGTTCAGCATCCCCGTGGAACGCTTTCGACACCTTGTAGAGTCCATGCCCGGACAAATTGAGGTTGTTCTGAGGGCAAAGGGAGTGTAACTCAATATTAGGAAGGTGTTCCTAATGTTTTGTACACTCGGTGGAGCTAGGACTAGCTTGGAATCTGTCATATTTCTTCACATAAACAAAGAGAAAACTAAGATAGAAAATGAAGATAAAGCCTATAACGAATTTTTAAAAACGCAACTTTAATAATTCAGGGATCTGTAGTAGCCTAGTTAAAAAGCCACACTGTTTCAAGTTGACCTTTATTAACACACTTAATGCACAGAGACAAGTTGTTAATTTTCATGAATGATTTACAATTAGGCCTATCGGGGACTAAAAATGTACAAAATTGGTGAAAGATAAATTACATTACAACTTATTCTAATAAAGACGTAGGCTGTAGGGCTATTCAACTATTTTAAAAAGTGTAAGAACATTTTGGTCTTAATCTTTTAATAATCTCTTTATAGTAATCATAATATTAGTGTTATTAGATTATAGGCTACTATGATGGGCTTTTATATGCCTCATCACTAATACTATTATATCCACCCTTTTTCCTCTCAGAGCGCGCGAGTTTCCTGATTGGCACCAGCTAAGGGCGCGCAGATGTGTTTAGATTCTCCCTTCCCCTCTCCTGTAATCCTCATCATCCATCCCTCCCCTTCCCCCGCGATGGGTCCGTAAGTGCCTGAATGCCATGTGATAATAGAGCGAGACCTGCAGGGGTCTCTGCGCCGCTCCAGCCTTACAAAAACGGCAAGGGGTGGCCAGAAGAGCGCACACGAAGAGCATTAGGCCCAAAGCGAGGAGCATCACCAACCCCTTGCTCTGTACTGTCGCAGAGACTGCAAAAGAGACGGACTTTATTTGATGTGTTGTACTTTTACGCGCGAGATAAACGTGTAGGCTAAATTAGTGTGCGCCTGTGGAAGAAGAAAAAACACGATTCTTCAAGGAAACCTTTTGGTGCTTTTTGTGATCCGCATCTTTGGGGAATTCATCTGGAGAAAACATGACCAGAGTCTGTGTCTGTGTTTGCCTGACTGACTCACTTATGATCTTCCATGTACACCACTAAAAGAAGAACAAAATGCCAGGAGATCAATGATTTTGGAGTCTCCAAACTGTGGAAAACTCTGACTCGCGCCAAGTCACTCATACTGACCAAAGACTTGCAACAACATTCAGGCGCCCGTAACAAACAATATACAGCATATGCTATTGATACATCATAAATAAGTAACCAAAAGCATGCCTCGTCCGGGGAAGAACTCGTACAGCGAGCAGAAGCCGCCTTACTCTTATATCTCTCTGACAGCCATGGCTATCCAGAACTCCACCGAGAAGATGCTCCCACTGAGCGACATCTACAAGTTCATCATGGACCGATTCCCTTACTACCGGGAGAACACACAGCGGTGGCAGAACTCTCTGCGACACAACTTGTCCTTTAACGACTGCTTCATCAAAATCCCCCGGCGGCCCGAACAGCCGGGGAAGGGCAGCTTTTGGGCCCTGCACCCAGACTGTGGAGACATGTTCGAAAACGGCAGCTTTCTACGCAGGAGGAAGCGCTTCAAACTGCTTCGCGCTGAGCACATGGCCTGCAAGAGCTCCCCAATGATGCACTATTTCCACCACCAGGGCAAGCTGAGTGGAGGGCATCATGAGCACCAAGGCCCCGCCGATGCAGTGGGAATGCTCCCCCACTTCCAGAGCTACGGCAGCATCAACTGCGGACAGTCCGGCAGTTTCAAGCACCCGTTCGCCATTGAGAACATCATAGGTCGGGACTACAAGGGCGTGATGACAAGCGGGCTGCCCATCACTTCGGTAATGCAGCACCTGGGCTACCCTGTGCCCGCGCAGCTCAGCAGTGTGGTCAACTCAATGTGGCCGCACGTCGGCATGCTGTCAGATTCCATGAGCGCCATGCCCCTACCAGTCTCCTCAGAGTACGCTCCCTTTGGCGTGTCCATGAAGGATCTCTACCACCACGCGAGCGGACAGACGCTACCCACCATGCCCATCAAACCGACCCCGTCTATGGGTCCGATGCCCGGTCTTTCGGGCCTTCCGCCCGGCCCATCGCATCTCTGCTCCCCTTCATCCTTGCTGGAGAAGAATGGTTCCGATCCTTTGGAGGGCATGGGCAATCCGATACACCCGGTTCTCCTGCTGCCTTAACCGGATAAAACGTCAACAACTCGATTCTGTATCGACGAGGGAACAAACAACATAAGGGGCAAGAGCAGTATCTAAAATGTTAATCATTTAGCCTATAGTTGCCTAAAAGTTGAGGAGGTATGGTGACCTGTGAAGGAATTCAGACTGTAGGCCTATCATTCTAGTGATGAGTTGGCTACCACGCATTTCAGCATAATTTGTTCTTAAGCCATTAGCACATTGTGAAGGCATTTGCCACATTAAAAAGTGGCACTGAAATACAATCAGGAAGTGACCCAAAGAGAGTTTTGATTTAATAATCATAATTAATTCAATAAAAATATAGAGGAAGATCAAAACTTGCTGCCTCAGTTTTTACATGTTTGAGTGGATAATATAAATTGTTTTAACGTTTTTGTTCATTAGATTTAATTGAATAATTAAATGTGTAGTTTAATAATAACACAATGTATATGGACTGTTTTTATTAGCACGTAAGATAAATGTTATAACTGTAAAATAACATTATTTATCTTAACAGATTTATAAAGAACTTTAAACGAAATACATAATCTGTCATGAGTTATTGTGTTAAGTTTTAATTGGAATGATTTCTTTGAATTATCGATACGTTTTTTTTCTGATGTTGTTTGCTAGTTTTCATTTAGTGCGTGACACCTCGTGCGAAAGTCATGAGAGCAAGTTCAACTATTTTGCACCTTATTAGGCCTATAGGCCTACACACGATATTTCAGGTTTCAATTTATGCGGTTACATTCAAGCTTATTCAAACTCATTCACACTCTTGAAAATGTTGTAATACAAACATGAAGGCAAATGTTTGCTTTGAGGGCTATCGTGATATTCACAGAGCTCGTCACGGAGCTGAAGAGTAGTTTATGCCTTTTATGGTTATTTTTAGGTTTGAAACGTCTACACATTATCACACACATGGGCGAGGCAAATAAAGCGCCAAAAAAACGTTCTGACTCGCGCGGAACCTAACCCAAATGAAACCGTTTATTAACGAGTGATTTCACAGTTTTTGTATTCAAGCCAACGTCCTACATATTGAATTATATTGAAACATCCTGTTAGGCTATGCTGACATCAAATATAATTTCCCGAATATTGTTGTAACATGTATGTAGCATATAGGCCTATAATTGGAAGCTCTAAACGTTAATTATCAAATGAATAGGTTTTTTATTCTGTCAATCAAATTCAGTTTTTTTGCAAGAACTCAAGAGGTAGCACTGTGTGTGCATATGTGCCTATGAGTGTGTGTGCCACAAAAGATAGATGTGGGGTGGGGGGTATTATATATCTCCATAACTTCAAAAGCAGGCATTAGATGAAGTTTTCTTTTGTTTTTCTCTTTTCAACATAATCCCACCTTTGAAGTCCAGGGAGCAGGTCCCCTCCAGAACACAAAGGGCTTGGTACTGCCCACTGACAGTGACTTACTTTCAGGCTGTCTTCCTGTTTAGCATGCCAAAGGCAACCATAACCCATGCCATTGTCACACCAGCCTCTGAACAAATAATTGAGATGCACAAGTGGAGGAAAGACGTGGGAGCTAGGTTTGAAATTGGTCTGTGTCATTATTAACGAGGTCTCTGTCACACAAACACACACGCATGCACACACACTCTTTTCTTTCAAATTATATTTTTTATAATTAATCTCTCTTTCTCTCTCAAGTCATATCAAATCAAGAGACAAAAGACACAGAGGTATGAATCTGAATAGGGCTGAAAGTGAGATGACCATTTGTTTGCAAAAGGCAAAAACTTTATTATATCTTATAAAAACTGTTAGCATAAACTAAATTGTATAACATGAATATGAATCTAACGTTTGTTCTGTGAAAATCTGTTAATCATGAATAATATGACTGTTAAGATGAATAAAATATGAGGTCAGGGGGTCGTTGCTGCGCGACCCTCCCAAGAATAATGCTCCAGTCTTGAATAGGAGATGAGACATTAACCATAATTACCCAGACTCCATCGGGCCAGGGTGACAAATTCTACATGCATTTTTTTAATGACCAACAAGAACAGGCCATCATAATGAGCAGCTTAATTCATTAATGCTCTCATTCATCCACACACACATGCACGGACGCACCCACACACACCCACACACACCCACACCCACACACACACACACACACACACACACACACACACACACACACACACACACACACACACACACACACACACACACACACACACACACAAAAGCAGAGCAGAGCAGATATGATATTCTCTGAAACGGATCGTACATTTTAGTATAATGGGTAACATTGCATGAGAGAAATTGAGTCAATTGGTAAAAACATATAATTGCATTGATAGATTCATGATTTAATCCAGTAGAATTTAGGATGAACAATGAGATTTATCTGTGTCACTGCTGCAGTTATCTATTGTCAAGTTAAACCATCAGTGCGGACATAAACGAACAGGTCTACTCATCCACACAGGCTAAACTATAGAGAAAATGGGTGTGTTTGAGATTGACGACATTGCAGTTGGGGATTGCAGACTACCAAAAAAACACAATGAGCCGTCATCACTAATGGTGAGGTGATTTGTAGATCATCAGTTAGTCTCCACTCCCAGCAGTGCATTTTTTCTCCCTCTCTGCACAAACTCGTGGATATAGAAGACGGGAGACAGTAGAGAACGAGACCCCACACAAGGGCACAAGGGCTTCCCTATGTAGCAGTACTAATGAAATTATAATATTCTTAAGAGGTTTCTTTTTCAACTAGAATCTTCAGTGCCAGAAGAAGTGTTCGCTCGGAGATACATCTCTGGACCTTGAAAGAGCAACTCCACTGTGCAACTGAGAAACTTAACACACTCGATCCACAACATTAGAATATATCAAAATGCTGATATTTAACCATTGTAATTATATGTCACCTACAGTATGCTGACGTGCTACTTATTATACATGTCACTCCTGACAAACTCCTGCAAGCCTGAGGGCTAGCACACTACCACCTGTGCCATAAAGGTCCACACATCTCTTGCCAGAGGCTGTAGAAGTACAACCACACACAAGGAGGCTACTCTTTTGTTGACCAGGTAGTAGTAGTACTATGCACTCCAATAGCCTACATCTGTACACAGCTGTCTTCAAAGCCAGCCTTACAGACTGCCTGAAAGAGTTAGCTTCATCGTGCTAACGTATGTGATTCACTGCTAGCGGGCGCTGGGAGTATTGACCACAGCTGCTGCCACTCAGTAATGGCCGCCTCACCGTCTGTACCACACCAGCCTCTTGACGGTGGGGATAGTTGGCACATGTCTGCTGCCCGTGGAGCCAGCCAAGCCTGACCAATGGACAGCTCACCTAGGCAGCATTAACCATCGGCCCAGGCGACAGAGAGAAGCTGTCAGCGCTAGCGCTATAAATGGCAGGTCACCTAGAGAGGACCACAGATTACAATAACTCTCTCTATTCATTGTCTCTCACTCTTTGCCCTGCCTCTTCTCTTTCTCCAAACCTTTCATTCTCCCTCTCCGTTACATCCACCCCTCTTTCCTCTTGCTCTCAATCCCTTTCTCTCTTATGTTCTCTCTCACTCTCTATGATTGAGGGTGATTCAGTGCTCAGAGGGTCTAGCTGCCCTCCTGGCTGAAGTAAGCAATCTCCGTTGAACAAGGTCCTCTGACGCAGCTCATCCAATCTCCATTCTGCTGTCTGCTTTAATGGTTCACATTATTTTACCTGATTAGACATTATTACTCTTTATTATGGATTGCAAAAATAGGTTAGGGGGCAGTCTTGTTGGCTTCTGTCCCAAACTTTCTCCTCTTTAAATATTTTCTCCTCTTTCATCTCTCATTTTCTCACATGGAGACACAGTCCAGTCGGAGTAGAGGTCCCAGAAACTTTCCAACCTTTTGAGGAGGTTAAGGTGGGAGGGGATAAGCGCTCATATTCTTATTTATGGCCTCAACAATAGAAACGGAGGGTAAAGTACTCAAAAAATACTGAAAGGACAAAGTCAATATTTATATTTTCTCTGTATGAACGATTATAGTTTGAACAGTTACATTTAAATCTGCTGCTGCCTACTAGACTTTCACATATGGGTTGTATACATTAGACAAAACAGAAAAAAAGAAGAAAAAAACAGCCTGAAAACGTGAGGGACATTCTGTGCTCGTTTTTGTTATCCTTTACAAACATTTTGCTACGGTGTGCCCTAATGAATATGACCATGACCTGATTGGGCTCTACACTGTTCCAGCTATTTACCTTCCCATCCCCATGTCATTACCCACCTCAGCGGATATTAAGGATCTATAGTTGGATGTCTGACCGTCGGACTGAACCACAGCCCTCTTTGTCCAGTAAAGAGAGTAGAGGCAACAGGACTCTCCCTGCCTAAGGCCACAGATATGGAGTTACCTGGCCTGCGGGGAAGGAGGAAAGAGAGAAACAGAGAAGAATCAGTATGTATATTTCTATGATGTCTGTTTTAGATGTTTATATACAGGGGCGTCATGCACCCCAAAAATCTGAGGGGGCAGAAATTAGGTGAGGATCGCTTTTTCTGCATTCTGCTTAATTCTATGTAAAAAATAAGTATATTTTTACTGCATATCTATGTATCCCTCTGACTGGTGGTTTACCCCCTTAAATATGTTTACCGCATCTTGTCTCATCGCTGCAACTCCCCAACACGCTCGGGAGGCAAAGGTCGAGTAATGCATCCTCCAAAACTTTACCCTCCAAGCTTCTTAACTCCCACCAGCACCAATGTATTGGAGGAAATACCATTCAACTGACGACCAAGGTCAGCCGGCAGGTGCCCGGCCAGCCACAAGGAGTCATTAGATTGTGATGAGCCAAGTAAAGCCCCCCTGGCCAAACCCTCCCCTAACCCAGATGACGCTGTGCCAATTGTGCGCTGCCCTAATGGGACTCCCTATCACGGCCGGTTTTGATACAGCGAGGGGACCGAACCCAGGTCTGTAGTGACGCCTCTAGCACTGTGATGCTGTGCCTTGGACCACTGCACCACTCGGGAGGCCCTGGTGGGTATTTTTTTTAAAGAAACTAGATATGCTTCTCTGCATCTCTGCAAACATCTTGGTAAAAGATTGAAATGAATGTGAGTCTTATTCAGAATATTTGGTAGTTGTTGCTTTTCTAATGTATACCAACCTTGCCAGCTGGCATGCCAGCAGAGATAGTTAGACAAGCTAGCTTCTTGGAAGATATGCTCCCAATCTCATAACTATCTGCGCTAGCTAAAGCCAACTTGCCAGGTGGCTAGTAGTAGGATAACAGAGAATAATAATAATAATAATAATATACAGAACCAGTCAAAAGTTTGGACACACCTGTCACGTCTCTCGTCAAAAGGCATGGACCAAAGCACAGCGTGGTAAGGGTTCATGATAAATGTATTACTCAAAACACTCAAACAAAATAACAAAGAGTGAAAACCGAAACAGTCCTGTCAGGTGCAGACACTAAACAGAAAATAACTACCCACAAAACCCAAACAAAAAAGGACAACTGATATATATATTTTACCTTTATTTAACTAGGCAAGTCAGTTAAGAACAAATTCTTATTTTCAATGACGGCCTAGGAACTATGCGTTAACTGCCTGTTCAGGGGCAGAACGACAGATTTGTACCTTGTCAGCTCGGGGATTTGAACTTGCAATCTTTCGCTTACTAGTCCAACGCTCTAACCACTAGGCTACCCTGCCTCACCATATATGATCCCCAATCAGAGACAACGATAGACAGCTGCCTCTGATTGGGAACCACACCAACATAGAAATAAAGAAATTCGATTGCCCACCCTAGTCACACCTTGGCCTAACCAATGTTAGGAGGCTCCGAACTGGGGACCGTCTCTGGAGGCTCGGGACTGGGGACCGACGCTGGAGGCTCCGGACTGGGGACCGTCTCTGCAGGCTCCTTGCCATGGATCGTCACTACAGGCTCCGTGCCATGGATCATCACTGGAGGCTCCGGAACCATGGATCATCACTTAAGGCTTCGTGCCATGGATCTTCACTGGAGGCTTCGTGCCATGGATTATCACTGGAGGCTTGGTTCCATGGATAATCACTGGAGGCTTCGTGCCATGGATCATCACTACAGGCTCCAGGCCATGGATCATCACTGGAGGCTTCGTGGCATGGATCATCACTACAGGCTCTGGGCCATGGATCATCACTGGAGGCTTTGTGACATGGATCATCATTACAGGCTCCGGGCCATGGATCATCACTGGAGGCTTCATGCCATGGATCATCACTGGAGGCTCCGGGCCCTGAATCATCACTACAGGCTTCGGACCATGGATCATCACTGGAGGCTTCTCATGTGGAGCCGGAACAGGTCTCACTAGACTGAGGAGACGTACTGGAAGCCTGGTGCGTGGAGCTGCCACAGGGTTTACCAGGCTGGGGAGACATATTGGAGGCCTGGTATTTGGAACTGGAACAGGTCTCACCGGACTGGGGAAATGCACTGGAAGCCTGGTGCGTGGAGCAGGCACCGGATACACTGGGCCGTGGAGGCGCACTGGAGATCTCAAGCGCAGAGCTGGCACAACCCATCCTGGCTGGATGGTTACTTTCGCCCGGAGAATGCGGGGCGCTTGCACAGGACACACTGGGCTGTGCAGACGCACCGGTGACACAGTGCGCAGAGCCGGCGCAGGATATCCTGGGCCGAAGAGACGCACTGGAGGCCAGGAGCGCTGAGCCGGCACCATCCGTCCTGGCTGGATGCCCACTGTAGCACGGACAATGCGAGGAGCTAGAATATAGTGCACCGGGCTGTGACTGCGCACTGGAGACATGGCACGGGGAGTTGGCTCAGGTCTAAACCCTGACTCCGCCAATCTCCCCGTGTGCCCCCGCCCCAATTTTTTGGGTGTGCTGCCTCTCAGGCTTCCGTGCTAGCCGTGACCCTTTGTAAAATTGCTCCCTCCTTGTGGACACCCCTTCAAATTAGTGGATTCGGCAATTTCAGCCACACCTTTGCTGACAGGAGTATAAAATTGAGCACACAGCCATGCAATCTTCATAGACAAACATTGGAAGTAAAATGGCCTTACTTAAGAGCTCAGTGACTTTCCACATGCCGCAGTCATTTGTAAATGATGTCTGAGTGTTGGCGCGTGCCTCTGGCTATCCGGAAGAAGAAAAAAATCAAGTAAATGATTCCTGCTGGTTTGCTTTATATAAGGATTTTGAAATGATTTAAACGTTTACTTTTGATCCTTAAGTATATTTTAGCAATTACATTTACTTTTGATACTTAAGCATATTTAAAAACAAATACTTTTAGAGTTTACTCAAATTGTATTTTACTGGGTGACTTTTAGATTTACTGAGTATGAAAATTGGGTACTTTTTCCATCCCTGCTTATATGTGTATTAAAGTACTAAAAAGTTAAGTATTTGGTCCCACATTCATAGCACACAATGACTACAATGACTACATCAAGCTTGTGACTCAACACATTTGTTGGATGCATTTGCTGTATGTTTAGAAGTGTTGAGAAACATATTCGATACGTATACGTATTTACAATAACAGTGATTCCAAAATGCTATGAATATGGGACCAAATTCTTCATTTTTGACTACTTTAATACATATATAAGTGAATTTGTCCCAATTAATTTGTCCCTTTCCTCCCCTAAAGCAGGGGGACTATGTACAAAAAGTGTTGTAATGTCTGAACGGTTCACCTGATATGAATGAAAATACCCTCAAATTAAAGCTGACAGTCTATACTTTAACATCATAGTCATTGGTTAATTTCAAAAGAAGATAAAATACTTTACTGTCCCAAAAATTACGGATGGCACTGTATATTAACAGGACAAATCTAAAGGGGAAACGTGCTCCTGTGCCCCCTATGGGCATGATACCTCTGTTTATATAGTATGTTATGTGTGCCTGTAGAATATGAATGTGTGATGTGCATAGGAACATGTCTCTGTGTGTAGTTATGGGTATGGGAGAGAGACGCACAAAGGGAAAGAGAAAGAAGGAAGAATCTCCATGTGTTAGTACTGTAGGGCAGTAAAGGGCTGTGAGACCTGGGTTTGAACTCTTAGATAAACCACAATGGATAAGTATGGCATAACTTGAGCAGATATAATTCCGAAGCTCACATCAATCACATGAGCCCTGAGGGTGTGTGTGTGTGTGTGTGTGTGTGTGTGTGTGTGTGTGTGTGTGTGTGTGTGCGTGCGTGTGTATGTTCGTATGTAAAGTATGAGTGAATGTATGTTAGAAGATACAGGTACTCACATTACAGGTAGGTGTAGATTTCTTAATCACAAGGAGGACAATCTGTCTTCTGCAACCAACAGTTTGACATTGACATAGACATTGGGGTGCTTGCTTTCACATTACACTATGAGTACACTTCCTATAACACAGGGCCCGTAATCATAAAGTGTCTCGGAGTAGGAGTGCTGTTCTTGGATCAGTTTTGTCTTCAAGAATATAATCAATTGACAGCGGGGACCTGGTATTAGATCAACCCTCCTACTGTTAGAAGCTTTATGAATATGGACCCAGGTTCTAGCTACTACACACTGTTCTCTCTCTCTCTCTCTCTCTCTCTCTCTCTCTCTCTCTCTCTCTCTCTCTCTCTCTCTCTCTCTCTCTCTCTCTCTCTCTCTCTCTCTCTCTCTCTCTCTCTCTCTCTCTCTCTCTCTCCTTAGTGTTAATTGAGGCTGTGGCAGTGGTGAAAGGAAAGGTCCTCCACTGACTCACTGATCATTTATCTCTCCATTAGAGGAAGCACTTGGGTTTTTATTGGCACAATAAAATATATCTTAACTCCCACAAAAAGTCACCTGACCCCTGAGATCGTGGGGGCCCCGACTCCCTCTGCATATTCATCATCTCACTCGGAGCGCGAGGGGACACGGGCATGTTGTTCCTCCCAATCACTTAATTAATGTTGTCTTTAATTAGGCAAAGAAGGGGAACTAATCGCACAGACAAAGACCCTGGCGCGTAGTGTGTGTGCATGCGGGTGCGTGCGTGCGTGTGTGTGTGTGCGTGTGTGTCAAGGCATGTTCTCTCTCCGAGCTCGCGAGTGAAGCAGCGGTCTAAGGCACTGCATCTCAATGCTAGAAGCGTCACAACAGACACCCTGGTTCGATTCCAGGCTGTATCACAACTGGCTGTGATTTGGAATCCTATAGGCTGGTGCACAATTGGCCCAGTGTTGTCTGGGTTTGGCCGGTGTAGGCCGTTATTGTAAATAAGAATGTGTTCTTAACTGACTTGCCTAGTTATATATATATATATGTGTGTGTGTGTGTGTGTGTGTGTGTGTGTGTGTGTGTTTTAAACTCTGTAATTGTGTCACTTTGTTATTTATTGTCTGACTGTTAATTTTACAACATAATAAACATGACAAATTGTTGCCGTGCTATAATAGACCCATGGAAAGAATCAAAAACCATCCATTGAAAGATACTTAAGATACGAGACACTGTGGATTTCTTCTTTGATATTTATCCATTGAAAAAATAAATGTTCAAAACCCCCAAATAAAGCCCTATACAAACATGTTGGAAGAAAAATCTTAGTAAAATCACCCTGGATCTAGCCATATTGGCATTCAAGGTTAAATTCAGTCTGCTCGCACCCTCTAGTGGCCATTAGGATTCATGTTTTCATGGACAAAACCTTTCAAATCAAATGCTGCATTTTTTTAAATGAACCTTTATTTAACTAGACAAGTCAGTTAAGAACAAATTCTTACTCACAATGACAACATACCAGGGAACAGTGAGTTAACTGCCTTGTTCAAGGGCAGAACAACAGATTTTTACCTTGTCAGCACAGGGATTTGATCCAGCAACCTTACTCTCTTAATGTTCTAACCACTGGGCTCTACCTGCCATCCCAAATATAGAACAGGTGTAGGCCTTACAGTGAAATGCTTACATACAAGCCCTTAACCAACAATACATGTTTTAAGAAAAAAAGAAAAAGAAGAAAATAAATAAAAGTCACAAATAATTAAAGAGCAGGAGTAAAATAACAATAGCGAGGCTATATACAATACTGTGACCTTATGACTATGATGTACAGAGTCAATGTGCGGGGGCACCGGTTAGTCAAGGTAATTGAGGTAATATGTAGATGTAGGTAGAGTTATTAAAGTGACTATACATAGATGGTCCTTCTGTAGCTCAGTTGGTAGAGCATGGCGCTTGTAACGCCAGGGTAGTGGGTTCGATTCCCGGGACCACCCATACGTAGAATGTATGCACACATGACTGTAAGTAGCTTTGGATAAAAGCGTCTGCTAAATGGCATATATTATTATTATTAGATAATTAACAGGGTAGCAGCAGTGTAAAAGGGGGCGGGGGGCAATGCAAATAGTCTGGGTAGCCATTTGATTAGATGTTCAGGAGTCTTATGGCTTAGTTTCCCTTTGTTTATTAAGTAGACCATTTAAAAAAACAAGCACACATAAAACTTGAAAAAGCCATACATGCACATTAATAAAATCATTGAGGATAACACACAATAAAGTCTGGGACTTATTTCCATAGTGGTCCTCTTGTGACAAGATGGAACACAGTATGGCAGTGAAATAATAAAACAGAAACATAGAAGAAGAACATCTATCTCATCATGCCAGTTACATCATAGTCATAAGGTCACAGAAGACAATAAACATAGTTTACTTTATTTTTTAAAGCTGCCCAGAGAGGATATTGTTTTTATGGGCAGAGGCAACACATTCCATTCTGAGGCTCCAGTATACAAGAAAGTACCTTTCCCAGTATTACTCCTGAACCTGTATAAGCACACATCAGCAACACCTGATCTGGTGCTGTGATTGTGTGCATCCCTAACACGAGAAAAGTAATCACTTAGATATCTGGGCGCAGGACCATAAATACTCCTGTAAACCAAACCTAGTCTAATCTGGGACACCCTAGCCTCAACAGGCAGCCAATTGAGTTCCTGAAAGCAGCTCCTGCCTATGTGAGTACATGGACTCACTTTCAATACTACCCTGATCAGCTTCTTCTGGGCTATCTGGAGCTTCCCCTTCATAAGTTTAGATAAGCCCCCAAACCAGGAAGTACTAGCATAGTCAAAATGGCATTGAATGAGGGCAGTAGGTTGCACTTTCATGGAGTCCTTTTCAAACAGCTTGGACTTTCTAGCCAGAAACTTAGTCCTGGCATTAACTTCCCCTTCCACTTTATTGGCCATGCTCACACCTCCCAAGCTTCCATCAAGGATACATCCCAAGTAGCTAACAGAGGTTTTAGTAGTCAGTATCTCGCCCCCTAATTCCACACTGATTTCAGAGGACCTACTCAATTTAGGTCTGGATCCAAAAATAATTGCTTCAGTTTTCCTTAAGTGCAGAGATAGCTTATTATCTCCAACCCATTTGCTAATGTTAGTAAGCTTTGTGCTAAGTATGCTCTCCAACAAAGTTTAACTTTTGTGAGACACCAGAAGTGTAGGGTCATCCGCATAAAGAAAAAGACGGTAAGAACAAGCATCTTTCATATCGTTAATGTAAAATAAAAACAGCAGAGGCCCAAGCACGCTCCCCTGCGGAACGCCACAACTCGTTGGTTTTGCCCGAGGCAGTGAACCATTAACCTCTACTACTTTCTCACTTCCTGATATATAGGACTTTACCCAGCCTAGAGGGATACTGCTTAACCCCAGTGCCCCCAGTTTGGAGATTAGGAGACAGTGGTTAACTATATCAAAGGCCTTCTGTAGGTCAAGCAGTACCATTCCACACAGATTTACCTCATCAATCTCTTTCCTGATGAAGTCAGTCAAGTGAAGTCGACATGAATCAGTGGAGTATGTTTTTCTAAAACCCGACTGAAAATCATACATTAGACCCTGTTTGTTAACATATTCATACATTTGCTCATGTACAATTCTCTCCAGGATCTTTGATATTACACAGAGGATAAATACAGGATTATAATTCCCAGGGTCAGACTTTATCCCCTACTTATACAGAGGTATAATTTTTTTGCTTGTTTCATGTCCCTGGGAAAGGTACCTTGTTCAAGAGAGAGATTAACAATATGCGTAATACAAGGGCCAATTTGTCAGCAGAATCTATAAGAAACCTTACAGGAATATTATACAGGCCTGTGGCTTTGGAGCATTTAAGCTCTGCCAGCATACTGACTATTTTGGCTGTTGCTACCTTTGCAAAAGAAAAAGAGTAGAAGGTGTTTAGAAGCCTCTTGGACCTAGACTTGGCGCTCCGGTACCGCTTGTCGTGTGGTAGCAGAGAGAACAGTCTATGACTAGGGTGGCTGGAGTCTTTGACAATATTTAAGGCCTTCCTCTGACACCGCCTGGTATGGAGGTCCTGGATGGCAGGAAGCTTGGCCCCAGTGACGTACTACCCTCTGTAGTGCCTTGTGGTCGGACGCCGGGCAGTTACCATACCATGCAGTGATACAACCAGTGAGGATGCTCTCAATGGTGCAGCTGTATAACCTTTTGAGGATGTGAGGACCCATGCCAAATCTGTTCAGTCTCTTGAAGGGGAATAGGTTTTGTTTTGCCCTCATCACGACTGTCTTGGTGTGCTTGGACCATGTTAGTTTGTTGGTGATGTGGACACCAAGGAACTTGAAACTCTTAATCTGCTCCACTACAGCCCCGTCGATGAGAATGGGGGCGTGCTCGGGCCTCCTTTTCCTGTAGTCCACAATAATCTCCTTTGTCTTGATCACATTGAGGGAGAGGTTGTTGTCCTGGCACCACATGGCCAGGTCTCTGACCTCCTCCCTACAGGCTGTCTCATCGTTGTCAATGATCAGGCCTATCACTGTTGTGTCATCGGCAAACTTAATCATGGTGTTGGAGTCGTGCCTGGCCATGCAGTCATGAGTGAACAGGGAGTACAGGAGGGGACTGAGCATGCACCCCTGAGGGGTCTCCGTGTTGAGTTTCAGCGTGGCAGATATGTTGTTACCTACCCTTACCACCTGGGGGCGGCCCATCAGGAAGTCCAGGATCCAGTTGCAGAGGGTGGTGTTTAGTCCCAGGGTCTTAGCTTCATAATGAGCTTTGAGGGCACTATGGAGTTGAACGCTGAGCTGTAGTTCCAATCCCAAAGCAACCTCTAAAACCCTACCTACCAGAGGGCTATCACTTTTGTACTGCTGTCATTAGGCGGCACTGTAAATAAAACCTACATTTGCACCACATATTTATTCTCTGGTTTATTCTGTGTGCTCAAACACTCCTAATTAGACAGTGGGATCCCACTATATCTTAAAAGACTGGAAAGGAAGGCTATAAGCAACATGCCATATTGCCTAAAGGGATAGTTTGGGATTTTGGCAATGAAACCCTTTATCTACTTCCCCAGAGTCAGATGAACTGGATACCATTTTTATGTCTGGGTCCAGTACTCTGGGTCCAGTATGAAGGAAGTTATAGATAGGTAGCTTCACGAGCCAATGCTGACTAGAGCTAGTGCAATGACTGGAAGTCTATATTGCGCTAACGCTAGTTACCATTTGTGCTAACACTAGTTGGCCGCTTCCTTCAAACTGAACACAGACATAAAAATGGTATCCACGAGGTCATCTGACTCTGGGGAAGTAGATACATCTTGATCAATCCATTTTAATATATCCATCTAACCTCTTTAGATCCTATCCCATGACATACTCTGTTTCAGTCGTCCCATCATTTCATGTGAAGATGAAAGGAAGAAACAAGAAGACAAGCCCACTAGGACTATTCATATGCAGCCGCAGTATTTAAGGAGACAAGCCCACTAAGACTATTCATATGCAGCCACAGTGTACAAGGAGACAAGCCCACTAAGACTATTCATATGCAGCCGCAGTATTTAAGGAGACAAGCCCACTAAGACTATTCATATGCAGCCGCAGTATTTAAGGAGACAAGCCCACTAAGACTATTCATATGCAGCTGCAGTATACAAAGAGACAAGCCCACTAGGACTATTCATATGCAGCTGCAGTATACAAAGAGACAAGCCCACTAGGACTATTCATATGCAGCTGCAGTGTACAAGGAGACAAGCCCACTAAGACTATTCATATGCAGCTGCAGTATACAAAGAGACAAGCCCACTAGGACTATTCATATGCAGCCACAGTGTACAAGGAGACAAGCCCACTAAGACTATTCATATGCAGCTGCAGTATACAAAGAGACAAGCCCACTAGGACTATTCATATGCAGCCACAGTGTACAAGGAGACAAGCCCACTAGGACTATTCATATGCAGCCACAGTGTACAAGGAGACAAGCCCACTAAGACTATTCATATGCAGCTGCAGTATACAAAGAGACAAGCCCACTAGGACTATTCATATGCAGCCACAGTATACAAGGAGACAAGCCCACTAAGACTATTCATATGCAGCCACAGTGTACAAGGAGACAAGCCCACTAGGACTATTCATATGCAGCCGCAGTATTTAAGGAGACAAGCCCACTAAGACTATTCATATGCAGCCACAGTGTACAAGGAGCCAAGCCCACTAAGACTATTCATATGCAGCTGCAGTATACAAGGAGACAAGCCCACTAAGACTATTCATATGCAGCTGCAGTATTTAAGGAGACAAGCCCACTAAGACTATTCATATGCAGCTGCAGTATACAAGGAGACAAGCCCACTAAGACTATTCATATGCAGCCACAGTATACAAGGAGACAAGCCCACTAAGACTATTCATATGCAGCCACAGTGTACAAGGAGACAAGCCCACTAGGACTATTCATATGCAGCCACAGTATTTAAGGAGACAAGCCCACTAAGACTATTCATATGCAGCCACAGTGTACAAGGAGCCAAGCCCACTAAGACTATTCATATGCAGCTGCAGTATACAAGGAGACAAGCCCACTAAGACTATTAATATGCAGCTGCAGTATTTAAGGAGCCAAGCCCACTAAGACTATTCATATGCAGCTGCAGTATACAAGGAGACAAGCCCACTAAGACTATTCATATGCAGCTGCAGTATTTAAGGAGACAAGCCCACTAAGACTATTCATATGCAGCTGCAGTATACAAGGAGACAAGCCCACTAAGACTATTCATATGCAGCTGCAGTATACAAAGAGACAAGCCCACTAGGACTATTCATATGCAGCCACAGTGTACAAGGAGACAAGCCCACTAGGACTATTCATATGCAGCTGCAGTATACAAAGAGACAAGCCCACTAAGACTATTCATATGCAGCTGCAGTATACAAGGAGACAAGCCCACTAAGACTATTCATATGCAGCTGCAGTATACAAAGAGACAAGCCCACTAGGACTATTCATATGCAGCCACAGTGTACAAGGAGACAAGCCCACTAGGACTATTCATATGCAGCCACAGTGTACAAGGAGACAAGCCCACTAAGACTATTCATATGCAGCTGCAGTATACAAAGAGACAAGCCCACTAGGACTATTCATATGCAGCCACAGTGTACAAGGAGACAAGCCCACTAAGACTATTCATATGCAGCCACAGTGTACAAGGAGACAAGCCCATTAGGACTATTCATATGCAGCCGCAGTATTTAAGGAGACAAGCCCACTAAGACTATTCATATGCAGCCACAGTGTACAAGGAGCCAAGCCCACTAAGACTATTCATATGCAGCTGCAGTGTACAAGGAGACAAGCCCACTAAGACTATTCATATGCAGCCACAGTGTACAAGGAGCCAAGCCCACTAGGACTATTCATATGCAGCCACAGTGTACAAGGAGACAAGCCCACTAAGACTATTCATATGCAGCTGCAGTATACAAAGAGACAAGCCCACTAGGACTATTCATATGCAGCCACAGTATACAAGGAGACAAGCCCACTAAGACTATTCATATGCAGCCACAGTATACAAGGAGACAAGCCCACTAAGACTATTCATATGCAGCTGCAGTATACAAAGAGACAAGCCCACTAGGACTATTCTTATGCAGCCACAGTGTACAAGGAGACAAGCCCACTAGGACTATTCATATGCAGCCACAGTGTACAAGGAGACAAGCCCACTAAGACTATTCATATGCAGCTGCAGTATACAAAGAGTCAAGCCCACTAGGACTATTCATATGCAGCCACAGTGTACACGGAGACAAGCCCACTAAGACTATTCATATGCAGCCACAGTGTACAAGGAGACAAGCCCACTAAGACTATTCATATGCAGCTGCAGTATACAAAGAGACAAGCCCACTAAGACTATTCATATGCAGCCACAGTGTACAAGGAGACAAGCCCACTAGGACTATTCATATGCAGCCACAGTGTACAAGGAGACAAGCCCACTAGGACTATTCATATGCAGCCACAGTGTACAAGGAGACAAGCCCACTAAGACTATTCATATGCAGCTGCAGTATACAAAGAGACAAGCCCACTAAGACTATTCATATGCAGCCACAGTATTTAAGGAGACAAGCCCACTAGGACTATTCATATGCAGCCACAGTGTACAAGGAGACAAGCCCACTAAGACTATTCATATGCAGCTGCAGTATACAAAGAGACAAGCCCACTAGGACTATTCATATGCAGCCACAGTATTTAAGGAGACAAGCCCACTAAGACTATTCATATACAGCCACAGTGTACAAGGAGACAAGCCCACTAAGACTATTCATATGCAGCTGCAGTATACAAAGAGACAAGCCCACTAGGACTATTCATATGCAGCCACAGTATACAAGGAGCCAAGCCCACTAAGACTATTCATATGCAGCCACAGTATACAAGGAGACAAGCCCACTAGGACTATTCATATGCAGCTGCAGTATACAAGGAGCCAAGCCCACTAGGACTATTCATATGCAGCCACAGTGTACAAGGAGACAAGCCCACTAAGACTATTCATATGCAGCTGCAGTATACAAAGAGACAAGCCCACTAGGACTATTCATATGCAGCCACAGTGTACAAGGAGACAAGCCCACTAAGACTATTCATATGCAGCTGCAGTATACAAAGAGACAAGCCCACTAGGACTATTCATATGCAGCCACAGTGTACAAGGAGACAAGCCCACTAAGACTATTCATATGCAGCTGCAGTATACAAAGAGACAAGCCCACTAGGACTATTCATATGCAGCCACAGTATACAAGGAGCCAAGCCCACTAGGACTATTCATATGCAGCTGCAGTATACAAGGAGCCAAGCCCACTAGGACTATTCATATGCAGCTGCAGTATACAAGGAGCCAAGCCCACTAGGACTATTCATATGTAGCCGCAGTATACAAGGAGCCAAGCCCACTAGGACTATTCATATGCAGCCGCAGTATTTAAGGAGACAAGCCCACTAGGACTATTCATATGCAGCCGCAGTATACAAGGAGCCAAGCCCACTAGGACTATTCATATGCAGCCGCAGTATTTAAGGAGACAAGCCCACTAGGACTATTCATATGCAGCTGCAGTATACAAGGAGCCAAGCCCACTAGGACAATTCATATGCAGCCGCAGTATTTAAGGAGACAAGCCCAATAGGACTATTCATATGCAGCTGCAGTATACAAGGAGCCAAGCCCACTAGGACTATTCATATGCAGCTGCAGTATACAAGGAGACAAGCCCACTAGGACTATTCATATGCAGCCACAGTGTACAAGGAGACAAGCCCACTAAGACTATTCATATGCAGCCACAGTATCAAGCCTGCCTGACACAGAGGACATGAGAGCTACTAGCCTATATATCACTAGGTGTCACGATTTGAACGGCCTGATATTACAATGGGCCAGGGCTGCCTTTCTCCCTCTACAGGACAGTATCTACAGAGGCTACAGTGGGGGCAGAGGGTCAGCAGAGGGGCGGCAGAAGTCGGAGGGAGGTACGGGGTGTACTGAGTGTTAAGGTCAGTCTTTGAGGTGGTGTGTGTGTAGGCCAGGTTAGCTGCTGTCTTTGAAGGTCTTTGATGTAGACGTCAGTTAGAGAGAAGAGTACAGTGACAGTGATGCTACTTTTAGAGAGGTTTGAAACTATGTAATATGGCACACATTCCACATTCCATTGCCTTGGTCAAATCAATCCTGTAGCTATGGTCACATCCTGCAGTCCCCCCTTTATCATCACCACAGAAGTCTATTTGACCTTTTGGAGGTCTTTTCAGTTTTTTTCTTGATTGCTTGAATACTGTCAATACAACTGTGTGTGTGTGTCTATGTGTGTGTGCAAATCGTTTCTTGGCTGCGGGTGCAGCAGACTAGTGACGCAGAGAGTGACATTAGCCTTTAAAAACACCTCTCCTCTGCCTCTCTATCACTCATACACACACTCCCATTCATGGAACACAGCACGGAACACTCCCTCCAAGAATGCTTCTAACGGATTCCTACCCAAAACCTCATTCAATTAAAAAACAGTTAGCACTGTGTGGCCACTAACTTCCAGGAAGGGAACTGTTGGCTTCAGTTGTGGCTGTTTCTTCCAGGTGTAGATCAGTTGTTTGTTGAAAAAGTGTATACCAGTAATTTACAAATCTTTGGACTACACAGGTGAGAAAACATTCATGGTACTGTAAACTCTCTTGATGTCAGAAGTGTATTCTTGTAATGAAACGTGTGTTATTATAGATAGGCTACACTACACATACCGTGCTATACATGATTTTAGCTTGAGTCGATACACTACATCATGACTTTAGATTTGAGAATGTTCATGAGAATAGTATTCCGATACCCATTTTGTTTTAACAGGGATAACTAACCAGGACAGCTTGGTCAAGAGTGAACCCCTGCTAGCCAGCAGAATGTGGTTCCTGGGAAAGATCCGAGAGAGCATGGAGAACATTCCCCTAGAGCTTGGACGCTACGTGGGAAAGAGTGAGGAGGATCTCTCAGCCAAGGTTAGTCTCTCCAACAAGTTGCACAGTAACATTCTGACTCCGGACAAAATCCCGGAGTTCTGCTTGCCCCCTCGGCTGTGCAGGAGCCTAGCGGCAGCTGAACCCCGCACTGTGGGTCAGAGGCTCACCAGTCGAGACTGTGGTGCTGTTGATTTCTCTGTGACTCCGCAAGTTAAACAGATTGAGGAAATGAAGTTGACAAAAGTCAGTGGGGTGGCCTGGAGGGGTAAGAAGCCACTGCCATTCTCCGCAGAGGGCTACGGTTTGGCAGGGATGTATGAGAGTCCAAACACACGGAGGAAAGAGTCGTTGTTTCACTCCAAGAGCACTGGCTACACACTGGACAGGACCCTACCCAGGCCCACCACAAGGGTGGCGATAGAGCGAAACCAGTGTAAAGCACCCCCCATCCAATTGGGGCTTGAACTAGGGCTCTCCTGTAAGAGCCTGTCGGAGTCAGGCAGCACAGAAAGCGATACGCCCTCCTCAAATGACTCCTCCCCTCTGGGCTCTCCCCTGTTCAGCCGCTCTTGCTCTGGCCTCTCACTCTCTATCATCGGGTTAACCGAGGGTCACCCAGGTTTGCAGTCTGCCTCTGCCTTCAGTGACACTTTGGGACTGGAAGGAGCCCCCTCATGCTCTGTGGTTAACCCCAGAGGACGGAGGGGGGCGATCTCACCCATTCCCTCCACCTCCCTTATCGAGCCCTGCTTCAGTCCTCCCTTCGTTGTCAACTCCCTGGCGCCCCCTGTCCTGTTCCCGTTGGACGTGCTCCACTGCCAGGAGCGGATGCAGAGAGAACATGTCCTCCCACTGCCGAAGGGCCGCGGCAGAGTCCGCCTCTCGGCCGAGCACACATTGTCGCCCTCTCTTCTGTCCATGGTAGTGCGAGTGAGGGTGGTGTCCGTGGAGGGTCTGAGGGATGAAGGGGACCCCAGAGCCCTCCACTGCTGCCTCAGCCTGAGCTTAAGCCCGGGGAAGCTCCAGAGACAGGACAGCGCCACAATCAGGAACTGCAGGAGCCCAGTGTTCAATGAGGACTTTTTCTTCACTGAGCTGAGCCTGGACAGCCTGGGTGGCTTGCGGCTCCAACTGAAGGTGTTAGACAAGGCCTCCGGGCTCAGACGGGGCACGGTGCTCGGGATCATCATAACTGAACCCTTGGCCCAGCTACTGCCCCTGTGACCAGGGAGGAAATATCTTCTGCTTCTATGTGTTATTGTTATGCCCATGGCCAGGACTTTTTCCTGACCATGTCACCTGACCAGGGAAAACACCTAGTACTTGTTGTGGTTATATAGTGTACATAGCCTAATAATCTCCAACCCCTCTGCTCTAGCAGAATTAGCTTTAGCTACCAGGCCAGTAAGTCCTATCCAGGTCCCTAGCCATGCATAATTATTATTAATCGTGGGAAATGCGCTCTTCAAATGACATTTGATTATTATTATTATAATGCCTTCTGTCTTGTTGTTCCGGTATGCTTCACTTGTGTGAATAGTGAGAGCTATGTGAATCTTTAGAGACATAGTATTTGGATTTACCAAGCAAATGTTGTCTGCAAACGTGTGCAAAGCAAATCGTGACAGATCATAGAATGTTTTATGGAGCATAGTTTGTTTGACTGTTGTTCTGTGGTTCACTGCATCATTAGGCTCCGAATCGCTCAAAGGCATCACTTTCCACATTCTTACAATGTGTACATTGTGTGTGCATTTAAAAAATGTCAAACTTGTTGGAAGGGCTTGACAGTCTGACAGATAGTCATTGACCAGACAGAGGGCTGGGATGTTATCTTCTACTTTGTGAACCTAACCGTTTATAAATAAATAAACATATAATAATACTGGAACTGTGCCATTCATTGACAGCAAAATAAGGCTGTCTCCCTTTTTTCACATTTTGTTACATTTGGTCCAATGACATCAGTCTCTCCATCAATTTAGTGTTCTATTGGAGAAAAATATACAAAAGAAAAAGAACATGTCAGTGTTCTGGTCAGTGCATATCAGAATAGGAAAAGAATATGAAAATGTGAAAACAAAAGTGTTTTGTACTTTATAAGATGGCGCCGACAGAGATGGTCGCCTCGCTTCAGGTCCTTAGGAAACTATGCAATAATTTGTTTTTTAAAATGTATTATTTCTTACATTGTTAGCCCAGAAATATCAAGTGTTATTACATGCAGCCGGGAAGAACTATTGGATATAAAAGTGACGTCAACTTACCAACATTACGACCAGGAATACAACTTTCCCGAAGCGGATCCTTGGTTCGGACCTCCACCCTGGACATGGGATCTAATCCCAGAGGCCGACCCAAAACAACGCGGTCGCCGCAGGAGAGGCAGACGGAGCGGCCTACTGGTCAGACTTAGAAGTCGAGCACACCATCCACAGCTTCAGAGCATATTACTAGCCAATCTCTATCCAACGCTGGTCTGACCAGTCGGATTCCACGCTTCAAGATTGCTTCGATCACATGGACTGGGATATGTTCCGGGTAGCCTCAGATAATAACATTGACGTACGTATACGCTGACTCGATGAGCGAGTTTATTAGCAAGTGCATCGGAGATGTTGTACCCAATGTGACTATTAAAACCTTCCGTAACCAGAAACCATGGATTGATGGCAGCATTTGCGCAAAACTTAAAGCACGAACCAATGTTTTTAATCATGGCAAGGTGACTGGAAACATGACCAAATACAAACAATGTAGTTATTCCCTCCGCAAGGCAATCAAACAAGCGAAGCGTCAGTATAGAAACAAAGTAGAGTCGTAATTCAACGGCTCAAACACGAGACATATGTGGCAGTCGATCATGGATTACAAAATGAAAAACAACCCCGTCGCGGACATCAACGTCTTACTCCCAGACAAATTAAACAACTTCTTAGCTCGCTTTGAGGACAATACAGTGCCACAGACACGGCCCGCTACCAGTGCCTGTGGGCTCTCCTTCTCTGTGACCAACGTGAGTAAAACATTTAAACATGTTAACCCTCGCAAGGCTGCCGGCCCAGATGGCATCCCTAGCCGCTTCCTCAAAGCATGCGCAGACCAGCTGGCTGGTGTGTTTACGGACATATTCAATCAATCCCTATCCCAGTCTGCTGTCCCCACATGTTTCTAGATGGCCACCATTGTTCCTGTTCCCAAGAAACCTAAGGTAACTGAACTAAATGACTATCGCCCCTTAGCACTCACTTCTGTCATCATGAAGTGCTTTGTGAGACTAGTCAAGGATCATATCACGTCCACTCTACCTGATACCCTAGACCAGGGTGTCAAACATAGGCCCGCGGGCGGAACCGAAGGAGGTTCGATCAGGCCCGCAGGATAATTTGAAAGTGGAAAAAATGCATAAAAGACATGGAATTAATATTTTTAATTCGCTGCAATTCATGGATTATCCGCTAAGGGGCGCACTCTTTCCATCAGAGTAGAAGACAAGCCGCATCACTGAGACAGACTGAAAACAGCAGATTATCAATGCGCCATCTGCTGCTTGTTACGACGTTGTTAATACCTTGGTCTCTACCTCTCCGCTACACCCTCATTAGCCAAAATGTCGTTATCCAAACGGAGAAAAGTAGATAAGGAGTGTAGAATTTTCAAAGAAAAATGGACCACGTCCTATTTATTTACAGAGATGCACGGAAAACCGTTGTGCTTGGTGTGTTTGCAACAAGTTTCGGTATTGAAGGAATATAATATTCGACGCCACTACGAGACTCATCACAGCGAAAAAAATATGACGGCTTGCAAGGACAGCTGAGAAGAGATAAGATTAACAGGAAACAGCAGTCAACTTTCATCCAGAGCCGAGAAGTCAGTGAAGCAGCGGTAAAAGCCAGCTACCTAATTGCTAGCGAAATAGCATTAGCATCGAAGCCGTATTCCGACGGTGACTTTGTTAAACGATGCATGATGAAGGCGGCTGAACTTGTATGTCCCGAGAAGCGACAAGCTTTTGCCAATATTAGCCTGACGAGGAATACTATAGCAGAGAGGATTTCGGAACTATCGGCAGATTTAGACAGTCAATTGAAACAGAGAGTCAAGTCATTTATTGCATTTTCCGTGGCAATTGACGAGAGCACTGACATCACAGACGTGGCCCAACTGGCCATATTTATTCGAGGAGTTGATGAGACATTGACTGTTACTGAAGAGTTTCTTGAGTTGGTGCCAATGATGGACACCACAACAGCCGAGGACATTTTCGGCTCTGTCGTTGCTGCATTGGACAGAGTTGGAGTGGACTGGTCCCGCGCTGTCAGCCTGGCTACAGACGGCGCGCCATCCATGGTCGGAAAGAAAGCAGGTGTCGCTTCAAAGACAAAGTACAAGCCCTTAATGGAGGAGATCGTTTCTGGACATTTCACTGTATTTTGCACCAGGAGGCATTGTGTTGCAAGTCGCTGAAAATGGACCACGTCATGGAGGTGGTTGTTCGCACTGTAAATTTCATCCGGTCAGAGGTCTGAACCATCGTCAGTTTGACAAACTTCTCAGCGACAGCAACATTACCCACAGCCTGCCATACCACACTGAAGTGAGATGGTTAAGCCGAGGCGCTGTGCTGAGGCATTTCTTTGATCTACGAGAGGAAATCGGACAGTTCATGGAGAAAAAGGAAAACCGGTGTTGGAATACAATCTCAGGAATGGCTACGGGACCTTGCATTCTTGGTTGATATTACTGAACACTTGAACAATCTGAACAAAATGTTGCAAGGCCGCAAAAAGTTGTCACACAGTTTTCTGACAACATACATGCATTTAAGTTGAAGCTGACTTTGTGGGAGATGCAACTGGCAAATGGCAACCCTGCTCATTTCCCCTGTCTGAGAGATGTGTGTGTGACCAGACCTGATGCGGACATGAAACGGTACAAAGACAAAATTGCAGCACTACTGCGGGAGTTTGAGAAACGTTTTCAGGTATTTGGTGAACTTGAGACAGAATTTTCAGTTTTTGCTCACCTTTCACAGTTAAAGCTTCTGATCTGCGGTCGAAATTCAGCTAGAGATAATTGATTTGCAGTGTGATGCAGATTTGAAGGGCAAATTTGCCTCTGTAGGTCTGGACAGATTTTATCAGATTTTATCAGTATCTACTACCAGGGTACCCCAAATTAACAGCTCCATAAATTTTCAGTATGTATTGTATGTGTATGTATGTTTCATGTATGAAGTTTACAGATTTACAGGACAGGCGAACACTTTCTTCATTACACATTTAAAATCACTCTCCTTAGTTTGTAAGGTGTACGCAGGATTACATTTAGATTTTATATGCGTATGTGTAAGTGGTTTAAAAATTCCTTTCTTTAAAAGTCTCATTTAATCTTAAAGTGCATTACTATATTTTTCAGTACCAATTAAAGTTTTGTGCCTTTGTACAATCAGTGGGATCAGTTGCAATGCATATTTGTGAATGATAAAAGTAAATTGCACATTTGTCTAAGGAAATATGAGGTGTTTCATGAAATGTTTTGTAAAAGGATAGTTCATTAAATTTCAATATTTTCCTAATGTTCTTGTGCATCTTTACACCAAAACAAAGGAAAGACATGATATTTTGGTTATTTATAGCAGAGTATGGTATAATTTTAATGGTCCGGCCCACTTGACATCTCCCTAGGCCGTATGTGGCCCACGATGCGAAATGAGTTTGACACCCCTGCCCTAGACCCACTCCAATTTTCCAATTTTGCAGTGTGATGACGCAATTACACTGCACACTACTCTATCCCATCTGGACAAGAGGAATACCTATGTGAGAATGCTGTTCATTGACTACAGCTCAGCATTTAACACCATAATACCCTCCACCCCGCCCTATGTAACTGGTTCCTGGACATTCTGACAGACCGCTCCCAGGTGGTGAAGGTAGGAAACATCTCCACTGACCCTCAACACTGGGGTCCCACAAGGGTGCGTTCTCGGACCTCTCCTATACTCCCCGTTCACCCATGACTGCGTGGCCATGCATGCCTCCAACTCAATAATCAAGTATACAGACAACACTACAGTGGTAGGCTTGATTACCAACAATGACGAGACGGCCTACAGGGAGGAGATGAGGGCCCTTGGAGTTTGGTGTCAGGAAAATAACCTCTCACTCAACTTCAACAAAACAAAGAAGATGATTGTGACATGGGCACTGGGAAAGGCGGCTAGGGGTAAACTCCCCACGAACCGGCAGGGGCGTGGGAGCCTGGTGTGCTGGCTGAAGCATGAATGCCTGTCGATCCCGCTGCAGCGTGAAAGCCCGATCATCCGGCGGAGCATGATGTGGGATGGAAACCTGCTGAGCCAACCGAGGCAAGGAAACCTCTCTAGCTAGCTAGGACGTGGAATCCCGACAAGCTGGCTTAGGCACCCCCGGTTCCATTGGCAGCAGTATCCAAGCCCGACGTCACCAATAAAACTCAAGGGTCCGGCTGGGAGAACAAGACCTGACGATCCGGCTGAGGCCCAACGTGGGATGGGCACCTTCCGAGCCAAGGAAACCTCTTGAGCCAGCTAGGGCGTGGAAGCGCGACGGTCTGGCTAGGCAGCCCCGGTTCTATTGGTGGCGACCCAAGACCGACGTCACCACCAACCGGAATGCCAGTACTCCCGAATGCTTCATGTGATGGCTGCTGCACTCTGTAAGGACCGACGTCGGACAGGAGAAGCAGGTACGGGGAGTCAGACATTTATTCGGGAACAGACATAGAACAAGACAGGAACAGCGTCAGCACACGGGTAACATGGACATATGACAAACAATGCAGCAGCGGGGAACAGAGCGGAGAACTGGCAAATATAGGGGAGGTAATAAACAGGTGATTGAGTGAGTCCAGGTTAGTCCAAAATCGCGGAAGCGTGTGACTAAGGAAGGCAGGTGTGCGTAAATGATGGTGGCAGGAGTACGTAATGCAGGGCAGCCTGGCGCCCTCGAACCCCAGGGGGGGAAGAGCGGGAGCAGGCGTGACAGGCCATCAGACTGTTAAACAGCCATCACTAACATAGAGAGGCTGCTGCCAACATACACACTCAAATCTCTGGCCACTTTAAGAAATTGATTTAATAAAGGTATCACTAATCACTTTAAATAACGCCACTTTAATAATGTTTACATTTCCGACATTACTCATCTCATATCCATATACTATTCTATACCATCTACTGCATCTTGCCTATGCCGCATGGCCATTGCTCATCCATATATTTACAGTGGGACAAAAAAGTATTTAGTCAGCCACCAATTGTGCAAGTTATCCCACTTAAAAAGATGAGAGAGGCCTGTAATTTTCATCATAGGTACACTTCAACTATGACAGACAAAATGAGAAAAAAAAATCCAGAAAATTACATTGTAGGATTTTTAGCAACTGGCTGGTAGTAGTACTTTACCACACAAGCACCAAGCACCAAGGAAACTGTAAATTCCACAGACTTCCATGAACACAGGAATCTCTTCTGAATAGACAGTGTCAATGGCCAGATAGTCTCCTACATTGTACTACACGTTGTTCACTGCAATGGACTTTGTCTTGGTGACATATTTTGCTCTGATGGCTTCTCCGAATCTGGCACTTAATACTGCATGGTCAGTTTGGAAGAGCATGCAGTGAGACGTCTCTTGTGTCCTTACAGTGTGTTGTTTTGTTGCCGAGGCAGTTGTTGGTTTGCTCCCAGCATGGTCCGAGCTGATGTCTTTTAGGCTGGGTCTTCGTTATATTTTTTAAGTTTCCCTGCTGAGAGCCTCTTGAAATATTGGTGTTTCGCTTCAAATCGCATTGTGGATCAAAGGTCCATAGGCAAGTAGCAGGCTAGGGTAGTGGACGAGGTAGTGCATCTTTGGGATGGTCTTCCCTGGAAACAAGCTCCTGTAAGAGAGCTTGAAATTCAGGGATTTTTTCTGCCGTATATGGGATCCAGGATCTTCTTAAAACTTGGGCCAAGATTATGTTGGATATCTCTCGAAGCAGGAGGCAGAGATCCTAAGCACAGACGTTTTGTATTTGACTACCAATCATTGTAAATTTTTCTGATGCACTTCCGGATAATGGCCCTTCTTCCTTAGGGTTCTCTCGGATAGTGGGACAGGTTTAGAAGACACATCTTGTTTGCCATAAGACAAGTTCTCAATCTCATAGTTGATCGGGCCAAAGTAATTTGTCTCTCTTGAACCAGCTGTTGCAGCACTATTCTGAGCACTGTGGGTATGATGCCCTCATAAAGGTCATTTTATTTTACCTTCATTTAATTAGGCAAGTCAGTTAAGAACAAAAATGTATTTTCAATGACAGCCTAGGAGCAGTGGGTTAACTGCCTTGCTCAGGGGCAGAAAGACAGAGTTTTACCTTGTCAGGTCAGGGATTCGATCTGGCAACTTTTCGGTCACTAGTCCAACACTCTAACCACTAGGCTACCTGCAGTCTGGTGGCATACATAACATCTGGTGGAAACAGATAGGTAATTGGAGATGGCACATGATTCAGCTGAGAGAAGTAAACAGGCTTTTTTGATGCCATACACCGATGCATTGTTTGGATTTTCTTCCACAGCCTGCAAATGGTACAAAAATATAAACACAACATGCAACAATTTCAAAGATTTTACTGAGTTACAATTCCTATAAGGAATTTTAATTAATTAATTAGGCATCAATCTAAGGATTTCACATGACTAGGCAGGGGTGCAGCCATGGGTGGGCCACTTGGCAGTCAGGCCCTCCCACTGGTGAGCCAGGCCCAGCCAATCAGAATGAGTTTTCCCCACAAAAGGGCTTTATTACAGAAAGCAATACTCAGAACCCTCCCCCACCCCCTTCAGATGATCCTGCAGGTGAAGAAGCGTGGAGGTCCTGGGCTGGCATGGTTACACATGGTTTGTGGTTGTGAGACTGGATGGATGTACTGACAAATTCTTTCAAATGACGTTGGAGGCAGCATATGGTAATGAAATTAACATTAAATTATCTGGCAACAGCTCTGGTGGACATTCCTGCAGTCAGCATGCCAAATGCATGCTCCCTCAAAACTTGAGACATCTGTGTCCTTTTATTGTCCCCAGCACAAGGTGCACCTGTGTAATGATCATACTGTTTAATCAGCTTCTTGATATGCCACACCTGTCAGGTGGATGGATTATCTTGGAAAAGGAGAAATGGTCACTAACACAGATGAAAACAAAGAAAAATAAGCTTTTTGAGCAAATGGAAAAATCTTGTGATTTTTATTTCAGCTCATGAAACACGGGACCAACACTTTACAACAACACTCTACAACTTTACGTTTGCATCAAAAGAGACTGTCACTGGCAAACATGTTTACAGACCCAACAACATTATATTGTATTCCCTTATCATGAAGAAAAGCACATGACATTACATTACATTTAAGTCATTTAGCAGACACTCTTATCCAGAGCGACTTACATGAGATAATAATAATATACAAAGTAAGCTAAATAATTAAATAATTCAAATTTTGCCTAAAATAATGACTAATTTATTTATCCATTATTTTACCAGGTAAATTGACTGAGAACACATTCTCATTTGCAGCAACGACCTGGGGAATAGTTACAGGCGAGTGGAGGGGGATGAATGAGCAAATTGTAAACTGGGGATTATTAGGTGACCGTGATGGTTTGATGGCCAGATTGGGAATTTAGCCAGGACACCGGGGTTAACTCCCCTACTCTTACGATAAGTGCCATGGGATCATTAATGACCGCAGAGAGTCAGGACACCCGTTTAACATCCCATCCGAAAGACGGCACCCTACACAGGGCAGTGGGGCATTGGGATATCCTGGGGCATTGGGATATCTTTTAGACCAAAGGCAGAGTGCCTCCTACTGGCCCTCCAACACCACTTCCAGCAGCATCTGGTCTCCCATCCAGGGACCTTTGACCAATGTTCTCTGAATTATACTCACAAGCCCTTTATTCATGAGCGCACTGATAGTTCCAAAATGAATCCCTGTTTTGAAAAGGGTTCTTTAAAGCACCTTTTAAAGTCTATAAAAGTTATAAAAAATAAACGAGTGGCAAAGTATAGGTTCTTAAATTAACCTTAAGATCCTTTTTTAACCTTATATTATCCTAAAGGATCCTACAGGAACCTCAAGGTACATTTCTTTATCTTAAATTATGCTGACGGTTCCTCCTCAAATTGGCACATTTAAAGCCCTACATTTGTGCTCAGTCCTACTTCTATATACGTAATCAGGTGCACGTCCTTATATAACATTTACTAGGAGTGTTTCAAACAAAAGATCATTAATAAATTGACAAAACTCGTAAATGGAATGAAATAAACAAAAACGTGTTTCTCACAAGTGTAGCATAGGTTGTGAGTTCTGCAAAACACATATCCACTCTGACAAGGAGAACAGTAAATGACGGTAATAATAATGTATTCAATGCATTAACAGGAATTAATCAAACAAACATTGCAGATTAGAAATTATGGGAATTAATGGTAAATGTAGGCTGCTACTGGTGATATATTCATGGGGAATTGATAGACACAGCAAACAATACAAACAATTAAAGTTATGAAACAATGAATACCCATGAAATGGCGGGAGAGAGTGCATTCTAGAGAGGGATGTGCCTTGTGCATCTGAGCCACATGGACCATTACATACCCGGGCCTCCTCAACGGATTAGTCCACTGAGACAGGCAGAAATCTGAAAGGTGTCTCGTGTGCCATGAAAAAAATGATCTATTCGCGACTGCTCAACTAAAAGAAATTGAATGTTTTCAATACAGACCCCTTTTGTAATACAGTATTCCATATAAGGCACCCAGACCTTGTGATGGTTGCACATTATACCCTTAATCTTATAATAAATCAAATATAGTGATGCATAATTTGACATTTCTGCCATCCATTGTAGCATTGTGGGAGGATAACCAACCTTCCAATTAATAGCAACACATTTCTTAGCCACTATAAATGCTAGGTTATACAGTTTCCTCTGATAAGTCTCCAGTATCAACATTTCCAAGCAAACAAAAACAGGGAGAAGGAAGAATCTGTATCTGACAATGCTGAGACAAAAGAACATACTCTTTGGCAGAATCCAGCCAGCCTTCACAAGCAAGATCATACCATATGCAAATATGTCCCCTTTTGTGTTTTACACCTCCAGCAGAGGAATTACATTTCTGAGTGCATGATATTCAGTTTCACTGGCATATAGTATGTCCTGTGGATGGTCTTAAACTACAGTAATTTATGTCTGAGATTATATGAACATGACTGGGCATTCAAACATATCTGTATCCATTCATCAAAAATAATAGCTAAAGTTAGTGAGCTAGCTTGTTAGCTAATATTAGCCAACTTTTGGCTAGCTCTAATGGTACATCAACTTGCCAAAACTAGTCAAGTTAATTTACTTCTGTGAAATGGGACAAAAATGCTACAAAACATTCCATACACACAACAGCTGTCTGATGCTGCTACTTGACAGATAGCTAGAGGCTAGAGCTGAACTGGCTGTGGTAGCTACTAGCTAGCTAGTTCATTCTCTTCGGACAGAACACAATTCGAGAGGGGGATTAAATATTAGCTAACGTTACATGTCAGTTACACTACTAGCTTAGCACTGGGAATAAATACTTTTTTTCTGTTAAGTCAAATAGCTGTTTCCTTTCCAGCTACATCCGTCAAATAAATAGTAGCCAGTTTCTGCTCTTCTTTCTTTTACAACCTGGAGAAAAAGCGCAACACACAGCACCACGCGGGTCCTATGATAATAGCTTTGCCTTCACACAGCCTGTCCGCCTGCTCTGTGGTGTCATTGTGGTCCTAAATCCAGTCGACTGAAATTGCCAAACAGCCCACCCAACAGCACTGAGGCGTCCGCATGGTCTTAAAGCATATTGATGCTACCTTTGTATCACAGTGTGATTATAAAACTGGGCGGGACACAAATTACATTTTAGAATGTGGGGGGGGGGGGAGATCATGCCCCCCATTCCCAGTCAAAGTTGCGCCCCTGGGTTCGAGGGACATTTATTTGTACTTTTACCCTTTTTTCTCCCCAATGTCATGGTATCCAATTGGTAGTTACAGTCTTGTCTCATCTCTGAAACTCCCATATGGACTCGGGAGAGGCGAAGATCGAGAGCCATGCGTCCTCCGAAAGACGACCCAACCAAGCTACACTGCTTTCTTGACACAATACCCACTTAACCCGGAAGCCAGCCACACCAATCTGTCAGAGGAAACACCCTACACCTGGCGACCGTATCAGCGTGCATCCGCCCAGCCTGCCACAGGAGTCGCTAGAGCGCAATGGAACAAGGACATCCCTGCCGGGCCAACCCTCCCCTAACCTGGATTATGCTTTACCAATTGTGTGTCGTCCCATGGGTCTCCCTGTCACGGCCGACTCTAACCAGGATCTCTAGTGGCACAGCTAGCAAATGCGATGCAGTGCCATAGACCATTGCGCCACTCGAGAGGTCCCCGAGGCACATAAATAGGGAAAATGGTAAAATATAGAAATAACAAGCAATGCTTATTAAGGGTTAAAGGTTTAAATGTGGTTGTTTGAACCATGTTAACAGTAACAAAGAAACGTGAATATACAAACACTCACTCAAATAAACCAGAGAAGAAGAGGCTAAGCGAGAGGGATAACTGGGTCAAAAATCTGTCTTCTGCAGCAGGTGGTGTTTTTTCCACTCACCAAGTGAGGAGTTTTGCATGCTTATTTTGGCGTATTTGCTGTGTGGCTCATTTAGTATATATCGAATATAAGTTTCGTAACGCCTTTTTACAAGTTTGTTACAAGGTTGTTACAAGTGTACTGATATAAGTAGGACACTTGACATCCTCGGCAACTTTGAGAGAAAAAAAAAACTTTCAATCAGATAAAAACCTTGTGACCCATTCAAAAGTGTCACACAAGCATGAAGATGTCATGCACCAGGGCAGGGTTGCCAGGATTTGCTCAAATTTCCTAGTAAGCTAAAGTATTTAGCTAGCACTCCTGTCAGGTAGCTAGCTACAGTTGCCCATAGCTGGCTAGCTAGTTCTACAGTTTGGTCATTTATTCCAATACATTTCAGAATTGCAAAAAATATATTTATGAATCTCCTCACTACGAGACTAAGCCAATTTGCCAACTCTAAAATCAATGTATATGTGTATATATATATTTTTTTTTTGCAAGCTAGCTTCATACTTTTTTCTAACATGCCGAAAATACAGCCTTGTTTGTTGAATTTGACACTTCGCGGCCACCAGAGTTTGACATGTGACTACAGTTTACATTGAATTGTGGCTCATATTAACCCGTTGAGGGGGTAAAATAATGTGTTTGGAATGCAACCCTAGTGTATTCATATGTTTTACGAAAATGGATTGGAAATAGGTGTCTCCATAACGACCATCTAAATGTATTTATTTGTATTTATTGCAGAAAAAACAGTATACAAACGACAATCTAAATAGCCTATATACAACTTGGTAAAAAGTTCTCAGGACGTGCGCTGCTTCCTCTTCTCTCGCTCACATGACTCAGCCAATAGCTGTAGTGCTCTCTCAACACACACCCATCCGTCCCTCCCCAACACTCACTCCCTCAGCAACAACCTGCCTCTGCCAGACAGTGAGCAACAGGTCACAGTGAATATATATAAATATATATTTGTTAAGAGAAATGCCATGGCGGCCGCAGTGCAACTTACTAATAGCCCCAAAAACGTAACCAATACATTTTCACGAGCGACATCGTCTTCAAAGTAGCCCAATTCGCGAGAAAACAGCAAATGTGCAACACCGCTTGAGAGGAACCAATGGGATAATCGAGGTGGGCACATGCGGGAATGCCCAAACACAGGAACGCCCCAAATTGCGGGCTGCAGTTGCACACTATTGGCCTTTTATTTTCTATATGCCATAGACTATGGCGACTCCTATTGTTGGAGTCGAAAGTAGTCGACTCCTGTGGTTAAAGTTGAAAGAGGCGACTCTTGCTCGACTCGAAAGCACGCTGAAACTGATGCGGACAGCCACCTCATTACAGTCCTACTAGGAAGACTTACATATGCGTTCTAGAGGACTGACATGAGCATGCCCATTTAGTCATCAATTTAGCCTATAAAATGCCTATTTTGTTTGAATATAGAAGGTAATGTGTAGGAACTAGAATACTTGACGGATCACATGGGATGATGCTGGTACTGTGTTGATACACCTATTCTTTGCCATGTTCTAGCCCTATTCGGGTATTACTAGACGGGTATTACTAGATAATTAATATTTTATATCATTGACATGATGGAAGCCTGGATTTTATTATAGGCGTGAAAATATTTCATGTTTGGCTGCCAAATGTATAGACGTCCCCGTAATATTTAAATTGATAAAGTGTGATCAAAATCGTTATTTTAGTGATCCATGGTTGACATACTTCCTAACAACAATGCCCTCCATCCTGCTGATTTGAGCTGCTGAACCATATTTGCACTTGAGATGCGTTTAAGTGAATTTACCATTTCCAAAAAGTTTAGCGGGGATGTCCTGCTTTGACATAGCTCTCCAACCCTGTTCGTGGAGCGCTACCATCCTTTAGGTTCACTCCAACCTTAATCTAGGGCTTCTGATTCAATAATTAGCTGGTTGATCAAATTAATCTGGTTGGAGCGAAAACCTAGTTGTATTACTGAATACATTCAACTGAAATGTGTCTTCCGCATTTAACCCACCCCCTCTGAATCAGAGAGGTGCGGGTCTGCCATAATCGAGATCCACGTCTACGGCGCTCGGGGAACAGTGGGTTAACTGTTATGAACGACATAACCTTGTCAGCTCGGGGATTCGATCCAACAACCTTTCGGTTACTGGCCCAACGCTCTAGGCTACCTGCCGCCCACAGGACATCAACAGCCTACCAGGGTTTCGTTAAATTATCTATAAACACAATACGTTTTACTGCACATTTAGGCCTAATTAAACATGAATTTGGCGATGTTTAATTTCAATTCACTGGCACTATGACGAATAGTTTAATCATACTCACTCGTTTAATATATACTTTAAAATACTTTAGGTGCATTTACAAGGCACTGCGATACAGATTACGAGATACAGATTACCAAAATATAGTTTATGCGCCTATTCCGACAGTCTGTCTGCCTGACCCCATCCTCTCTCTCTCCCTCGCCTGCTCTTCCATTTTAATATACAGCATTGCGATAGCCAACGTTATATATTTTGATTACCGATGCACGGTTCTGACTTTCTGCCTGGTGGTCGACATGTCTATGCCTGGCTGTGCCTCTGCCGTCTCTCCCTCTCTTTCTTCGCTGTGTATTGCACCTCCATAGCTGTGAAAGATGCGAGAGTTTGTTCTCGAAGTAGGCGACGTCAAATAGTTTCCTCCGTTGCAAAAATACTGAACCTTAGGAGTCTGTCTATTCATTTGGAATCGAAGCTTGACAACTAGAAATGGGAGTCGACTGGCAAGGAATCGATTATTTTGGAATCGACTCCCCACCACTACTCCACTGACGCAACCAAATGCTTGAGAAACTGGACTAGGTGCGACAGGTAGCTAGCTAGTCAAGAGAAACTTAATGTAAACAACTTAACATGGTGACGGAGAGGTGAACGACACAGCAACATGGTCTTCGAAAGCGTGGTGGTAGATGTCCTAAACAGGTTTCTCGGGGACTACGTTGTGAACCTTGACACCTCACAACTCAAGCTCGGGATTTGGGGAGGTAACGTTACTTTGACGATTAAGTGTTATGGTTTGCAAGACAACGGGCACACTATTTTCACGGCACTTAAATACGAAGTGATTTTGGATAGCCCTGGTCCATTTCCTAACCTGCTACGAAAAAGTCACTTCGGTAACGTTACGAGTATCGAAGTTCCGTGAAAATAGTTTTTCCCAGAGTAATACATGGCTGGTTTGTTGAGGGAAAGTACTGCTACGATGCTGGCTTGTTAAGGTTTTGTTGGCAACTGGCTAGCTATTATGGGGTTTTATTTGCTAACTAGGTAGCTACGTTTGCTAGCCTACATCAGTCAACTAGCCCAGGTAGCCACCTTCACAGGTTTGCTCGCAAGCCCTACCCCCAAAAAGCCAACGTTTTTTTGTTTGGCTGGAGTCCAAGTGTGGTCACGCCCGTTTCTTATTATTTGTCTTCTTCTATGGTATAATGGCGTTCGCAACAATTAGAAGTGCATTTCGCCACTTACTGTGCGGGTGGATAATAAGGATCCCAAAAAGGAAAACGTTCGAGTAAAAATAAATAGACAAACTATAAACATTTTTTTTTATCTACCTGCTTTTCTGTAAAAACCTCATTCTAATCAGGTCCCAATACAGGCTTAGAAGCCTCCTGTAAGGGCTGGACATTTCATAGGACCATAGTCCTTGTACTGCTTCTGTCTTGGAGCCCCCAAAACTTCTCGGCTACAGATATGATATCCAGCTTCTTGGACTTCTTAGACACTTGTGCTGTACAATTAATGACTGTGGCTATAAATGACACAAAATCCACTTTCACAGTGAGTGTATCCAGATCACTTGATTGACTTCAAACACAAGCAACTGGTTTCAATGCATCCACCACCATAATGCATCCACCACCATATCTTCAACACTGTTGCCTCTTTCCCCTTCAACTCTCTTCACAGGCCTCCACATAGGAGAATCGTTACGCAGCCCTGATCTTTGACACCTCGACCTCATTCACTCTAACAGGGCACTCAAGGCTGTTCGGAGTGTGATCCCCACCACAGTTGCAACATTTTCCATTCACAGATTATTCAATATCATACTTCTCCCGTCTGCAAACATTTGACACGTGGCCAATTTTGCATATTTTTTATATTGATTTTTATGAGCTCTTCAACCAAAACCTAATATTATCTGAGTGAACAAGTAACACAACAATTACATACTTATTTAATTTATTTCATAAACAAAGTTATGCAACACCCAATGATGCTCTGTAAAAAATGTATTGCCCACTTAAACTCAATAACCGGTGCCACCTTTAGCTGCAATGACTCCAACCAAACACTTCCTGTAGTTGTTGGTCAGTCTCTATTGTCGCAGTGGAGGAATTTTGGCCCACTCTTCCATGCAGGACTGCTTTAACTCAGTGACATTTGTGGGTTTTCATGCATGAACTGCGCATTTCAAGTCCTGCCACAACATATCAACTGGGATTAGATCTGGACTTTGACTAGGCCATTCCAAAATGTCAAATTTGTTGCTTTTAAGCCATTTTTATGTAGACTTGATTGTGTGTTTTGGATCATTGTCTTGCTGCATGACCCAGCTGCACTTCAGCTGTGCTTCAACGGATGGCCTGACATTCTCATGTAGAATTCTCTGAACAGAGCAGAATTCATGGTTCCTTCTTTTAAGGCAAGTGGTCCAGGTCCTAAGGCAGCAAAGCATCCCCAAACCATCACACTACCACCGTGATGGTATAAGGTTCTTACTGTGGAAGGCAGCTTTTGGTTTTCGCCAGGCATGTCATCCAAAAAGTTATACTTTTGAATCATCTGTCCATAGAACATTCTTCCAAGAGTCTTGATAATCATCCAGGTGTTTCCAGATGTTTTTGGCAAACTTGAGTCAACTTTTTGTACATCACATCATGGGTCCCATTATGCCTGGCGAAAACCAAACAAAGCATTCCACAGTAAGAGCCTCATACCAACGGTCAAGCATATCAGAGAATTCTACAGGAGAATGTCAGATCATCCGTCTGTGAGCTGAAGCTGAAGCGCAGCTGGGTCATGCAGCAAGACAATGATCCAAAACACACAATCAAGTCTACATGAAAATGGCTAAAAAGCAAAACATTTGACATTTTGGAATGGCCTAGTCAATTTTGGAATGGCCTAGTCAATTTTGGAATGGGCTAGTCAATTTTGGAATGGCCTAGTCAATTTTGGAATGGCCTAATCCTAATTGAGATGATGTGGCAGGACTTGAAATGAGCAGTTCATGCTTGAAAACCCACAAATGTTGCATTTCTGCATGAAGAGTGGGCCAAAATTTCTCCACTGCGATGTGAGAGACTGATCAACAACTACAGGAAGCATTTGGTTGCAGTCATTGCACCTAAAAGTTGCACAACCAGAAAGATATGATACTTGGAGTTGTAAGTCCAAAGCCTGACACCTTGCCAACAGACAGAGCATATGATAACACAAGGTGCCGCTTGCCAATATTTGTATTGTGAAGTTATTTGTCAGCTTAGGCTCAGTCCTATATGTTTCCAACCTCATGGTACTATGTATCTATTAGTGCTGTATATTCATGTAACAGTGCTTCTTGAGTCTTTTTAAACCAATATGCTTTTTTCCCCCTAGGTGATGCTGTGCTCAGAAATCTTGAAATAAAGGAAAATGCCTTGGTAGGTTTTACATGAATGGCTAGGCCTACTGCTAAACGTATCAGTTGTTAATTATGTCGGTACATTGACATTATATTGTGCTGAATATTTTTGTTCTTGTTTCAGAGTCAACTTGACATTCCTTTTAAAGTAAGAGCCGGACATATAGGTAAGATTTGTACGATGACTCTCAACCCAACACCTACCGTAACCCTATGACATTTACAATAGTACCTCCCTCCTACTCCCTCTTTCTCACTCTTCAATCTCTTTCTATTTGTTCTCTCCCTCTGCTGTATGTGTGTGTTTGTGTGTGTGGTTCTGTCAGGACGTTTGGAGCTGAAGATTCCATGGAAGAATCTGTACACCCAGTCAGTGGAAGCTACACTGGATGGAGTTTACCTGCTCATCGTGCCCACAGCCAGTGAGAACCTGACCGTATCACCGATATGCATTAACCCTAGCTGTAGTGTGTGTGTGTGTGCATGTGTCTTTGCTTTTGTTAATGGGTATCCTATGTCTTTGCATGTTTCAGGTATAAAGTATGATGCAGAGAAGGAGGAGAAACAGCTTCAGGAGGCTCGTCAGAGGGAGCTGCAGAGGATCGAAGAGACCAAACAGAAAGCAGCGGAACAAGGTCAGAGTTCATGTGTCTGTCTGTTTTTGGCAGTTAGTTACAATATTATAAATTTTGAGTCTTTGTAAGTTATGTATAGCTTCAAAATGTTTAAAACCGTCATGTGCATCTCAGACTGTCAGTCAGTGTTTACATTTCCCCAGATGCACCCCTTGGCAGGGCTGCCTTTGGGTTAAAACACAGACTCAGGACTGTGACTTTAATGCATGTGTTCTTATATCATGTTCATTGGTGTCACAGAAAACCCCGCACTTGAGAAACAAGACACCTTTGTGGAGAAACTGGTGACACAGGTGATCAAGAACCTTCAGGTGAAGATCTCCAACATCCACATCCGCTATGAGGATGACGTGAGTATTCTGCCTAGTGTACTACAATAGTACTACACTAGTTCTACAGTACTAGAACAATGTATATTACTACTGTGTTGCATTACTGTAAGTTTCTTTCTCCTCTCATCTCTTTCTCTCTTCTCTTTCTCAGGTCACCAATCCCAAATGCCCATTATCATTTGGAATGTCTCTACAGAACCTCAGCCTTCAGGTAATGTGTGTGTCGCCTTCTCATGAAATCTGTCCTTCATTGTGGATGATGTACAATCTAAATTGCAGCGGTTCGATTTAGTTAACAGTCTGAATGTGAGATATGTGATGTTGCCGTGGTTAAAGGGATAGTTCACCCAAATGACATTGGTTTCCTTACCCTGTAAGCAGTCTATGGACAAGGTATGACAGCAATCCATGCTTTGGTTTTGTTATGGTTGTGGTCAAGAGTTATGGTCTATTTGTGGTCTGATGCCGAAACAGTATCACGTAACTTCTCAACCCCAAAACTGTGTTACCCCACAGACTGCAGATGAGAACTGGAAACCTTGTCTTCTGAATGAGAAAGCCAAGCTGTTTTTCAAGGTAGAGTATTCTTTACAGCAATGGTTATTCTGTAGATGAGTTTTACATACATTGTGACACTATTATACAGTCAACAGCATTCTAAGCTGTTTTCTGTTGTGCTTTTTCCTCCTCAGCTTGTCCAGTTGGACAATCTCTTTGCCTACTGGAACGTGAACTCAATGCTGTACTCCAATCACATGCCAGACGAGGCCCTGGTGAGTGACCGTGTCATCATTCAGCACCGTTGCTGAGCGGTGAGTCTCTTAAGTGAGAGTGATGTCTATCTATGATGTCTAATTAAGTGTCTCTTCCTGTCTGTCGTTTCCACAGCGATGCCTCCAGAACAGCATGGATATCTACAGTTCCACCCCCATGAAACACGATTTCAGTGAGTGTTGCCTAGTCGATACAGGGGTGTGACATCATTCATCATCTGGATCAGTCTTGGTATTCATGTTGCCATCCACCTGATACAGGGAATCAAATCAGTCATTTGAGTGTATTGTAATTGAATACTTTTTCTCATTATTTAAACCCACTGTTGAATTGTTGTTTAATTCGGTATCATATCCTTATTAACCTAATTTTCCTGTTCAATGCTGGCAGTTTTTCGTCCGATAACGGCCAATGCGAAGCTGAGCATGAACCCTCGGTCAGACGTAAACTTCTCTTCACCCAAGGTAGACTTGGTAGTCAACCTGAGAGAGGTGGCCGTGGAGCTGAACAGGCCACAGGTGAGACGGGAGAGAGGCCATGAAAGAGAGGGCGAGAAAGGGCTACAATTTTATTTGAGCAAAAGAGCAAATTTGCCCCCAAAAATACTGTAAAACTCTGCATAGAATCTGCATTGTGACTTCAACTATGTGCATAATAAGGAGGGTGGCTATTATTTAACCACAGTGAAGGACACTGATACATGCAATTTCCACAATTTTGCTATCCTGTCTATTTGAAATGTTATAGTATTTTTACCAATATAAAATCGGGTTTATTATTTCCCTCTCTGTCTTCTTCATCAACCCCTGAACTCTGACTCTTTCCCTCTCTGCAGTATATCAGCATTCTGGAGCTCCTGGGCTCGGTGGATATGATGTCACGCAACCTGCCGTACAGGAAATACCGGCCGCAATTCCACGTGCACACCAACGCCTACATATGGTCAACACTCACTCTTTTGTTTCTTATACAAAAAAATACTTAAACCCTTTTCTCTTGATGTATTGATGACAATTGTGGTTATTGTTAATGTTTAGGCAGTGAATGATAATTGTGTCATGTTGCATGCCACCCAGTATAAGATTATTAGACACATTTTTCCAATCAATTGAGTTACAGTGATGTCATAGACTAGGCCCATTGTGACTGTCACTCTGCTTGTGTTTTCATCTAGGTGGCAGTATGTGATTATGGGCATCATGGAGGTGGACGTGAAGCCACGGCTGCACATGTGGTCGTGGCAGCACATCCACCGCCACCGGCAGACAGTCAAGTGTTACAGAGCGCTCTACAAGTCCAAGATCACCAACAAGAAGCCCACTGAGAAGCTGCTCAGGGAAGTGGAGGTTTGTGGAGATCAGGGTCATGTTCATTAGGCACCAAATGGAGGAGAACTGACAAATAGGAAGGGACGACCTGGACTTGTCCAAAAAGAAGCACACATTAAAATGTTCTATTGCAAAAGGTTTTGAAACATTTTCCGTTGCGTTCCCTAAAGAGAGGAACCCAGACCTGCATTCAAATAGTATTTGTTTTGTTTCCAAAACTTGAGCTTGCCTGGCTGTAATTTGACCAATGGAATACTCCCCAAAGTTCAAGCCTTGCCCATCTGGCACTTCGGGCTGACTCAATCAGGCACTCAAAGTATTTAAAAGAAAACAAAATGCTCTTTGAACCCAGGTGTGGTGGAGATTGAGAAAGGCCTACACCTCCCTCTCTTTCAGAGTTGCAACCCCAGTCCTTTTCTCTACTCTGCTGCATTGATTGATGGACGTTAAGTAATTGATGAAGTAATAATTGATCGATTCCCATAAAGGTCCGGGAACTGTTTTAATGGATCCATCTTTCCCTCCATGTGCCCAGGAGACTGAGCGGACTCTGGATATTTTTAACATCACGCTGGCCAGGCAGCAAGCTGAGATGGAGGTACGGATTGAGCTATCTGTTGAATTATTCCTAGATAACTACCTCTCTTCTCTGCATCTACTGTAATGTGTTTAGCCTGTCTGTCCGTCAACTAACTCATTTGTTCAAAATGGCAGTAAAGCATGACTGAAATAACCCTACTTAGTCACACTGCCATAGCTTAACCACCAGTGCAACACGTGGTCACAGTCTAACTAACAGTGGTTCCAGCTAGTGGTTGTGGCTGAGGCGTTATGTGTAGACTGTGACCAGCAATGGTTGGTTGTTCCAGGCGAGCAAGGCGGGTCTGCGTATCTTTCGTCCGGGGGTGAAGGTGGAGGAGGAATCTCAGGGCTGGGTGGGCTGGATGTGGTCCGGCTGGTCAGGAGATGACGGCGCCAAGTCCAAGGAGGTCAAGACCGGAGGTGAGACTGCCAACATACCCAATCACCATGCTCCATTTTGTACATACAAAGCTTCAATGAAATACAACTCTCCTTCAGTGGCCTCCAACTGCTCTTAAATACAAGTAAAACTAAATGCATGCTCTTCAACCGATCGCTGCCTGCACCTGCCCGCCTTTCCAACATCACTACTCTGGATGGTTCTGACTTAGAATATGTGGACAACTACAAATACCTAGGTGTCTGGTTAGTCTGTAAACTCTCCTTCCAGACTCACATCAAACATGTCTAATCGAAAGTTAAATCTAGAATTGGCTTCCTATTTCGCAAACAAAGCATCCTTCACTCATGCTGCCAAACATACCCTCGTAAAACTGACTATCCTACCGATCTTTGACCTCGGCGATGTCATTTACAAAATAGCCTCCAATACCCTACTCAATAAATTGGATGCAGTCTATCACAATGCCATCCGTTTTGTCACCAAAGCCACCACTGCGACCCCTACACTCTCGTTGGCTGGCCAAACCCACTGGCTCCAGGTCATCTACAAGACCCTGCTAGGTAAAGTCCCCCCTTATCTCAGCTCGCTGGTCACCATAGCAGCACCCACCTGTAGCACGCGCTCCAGCAGGTATATCTCTCTGGTCACCCCCAAAACCAATTCTTTGGCCGCCTCTCCTTCCAGTTATCTGCTACCAATGACTGGAACGAACTACAAAAATATCTGAAACTGGAAACACTTATCTCCCTCACTAGCTTTAAGCTCCAGCTGTCAGAGCAGCTCACAGATTACTGCACCTGCACATAGCCCATCTATAATATAACCCAAACAACTAACTCTCCCCCTACTGTATTTATTTATTCATTTAGCTCCTTTGCACCCCATTATTTCTATTTCTACTTTGCACATTCTTCCACTGCAAATCTACCATTCCAGTGTTTTACTTGCTATATTGTATTTACTTTGCCACCATGGTCTTTTTCTTTTTTTTTGCCTTTACCTTCCTTATCTCACCTAATTTGCTCGCATTGTATATAGAATTATTTTTCTACTGTATTATTGCTGTGTTTGTTTTACTCCATGTGTAACTCTGTGTTGTTGTATGTGTCGAACTGCTTTCATTTATCTTGGCCAGGTCGCAATTGTAAATGAGAACGTGTTCTCAACTTGCCTACCTGGTTAAATAAAGGTGAAATAAAAACCGTCCATTGTCCAGGAGGCTGTCGCTCCTTTCCACAGAATCCTCTTGACACAGGTGAAGCACGGTTGGAGTTTAGAAGACCGCATCGGCACATGCGTTCTGAACCAACCAAACATTTATTTTATTGGGAGAAATTGGCAGCAAATCAAAGTTGTTACTTTGCAAAGTGATGCATGGGCACCGTGAGAGGAGAGTGTCCTTGGATTTAGACAGACATATCAGCAATAAATGAGATCAGACGAGTAGGCTACCAGGGCACCAATGCTTACTCTTCTACAGGTCGCCTTGCCTCTTTTCTCATAAGGCCAACGTGCCAATCATTCAGCTGGTTTACTGTGTGTCATTCAGCTGGTTTACTGTGTGTCATTCAGCTGGTTTACTGTGTGTCATTCAGCTGGTTTACTGTGTGTCATTCAGCTGGTTTACTGTGTGTCATTCAGCTGGTTTACTGTGTGTCATTCAGCTGGTTTACTGTGTGTCATTCAGCTGGTTTACTGTGTGTCATTCAGCTGGTTTACTGTGTGTCATTCAGCTGGTTTACTGTGTGTCATTCAGCTGGTTTACTGTGTGTCATTCAGCTGGTTTACGGTGTGTCATTCAGCTGGTTTCAAAATGACATCATCAGGACACATTGGGTGATTTTTAACCAATTATGAGAAGGCATTGCCTATTAATTGTCTACTAAGTGGTTGATGATGTCATTGTAAACACTTATCTTTTTTACTTCAAAACATAGAAATGTGTCATTTTCACATGTTGATGTCGGGATGATGAAGATGATGACATTTTCCTTTAACCCTGTCCTGTCCCACCCTATGAATTATCAAATGTTTGACATTTCCCTTCAACCCTGTCCTGTCCCACCCTATGAATTATCAAGTATTGAATCATGTTGATAACAAGGTGCTCATGATGATGATGATGATGATAATAATGGTTTTGGACCAGTTATGTCTTTGACTTGGATTTAATTGCGCACTTGGAATTGCATTTAGCATTTTCTTCCCTCTTGTAAAGTTGATTTGAAATTATCTTGATGATAAGGCGCTCCTGATGAGGATGATGTTTTAATGTTTGTTTTTGTGAAACTAGACACATTTTATGGACAATATAAAAATAAAAATCTTTATTCTCCTCAGCTTTTGGTGAGCTTATGACTCCTGCCGAGAAGGCCAAACTCTACACTGCCATTGGCTACAGTGAGGTAGCTGTCAATCACAACCTGCCAAAGAACGTGAGTGGCTACTGTATATTTCCTACACATCATAGTGCAGTACAGCAATCCCTGGATATAGAAAGATAACCCAGGACACTATTCACAATCTCTCTTGTCCCTCTCTCATTTTGCTTTTGCAGTTTGAGGACATTAAGATACATTTTCACATGAAGAGGATGTCTTTCTCAATGAAAGACAACAAGGATCAGAATGAAATCCTCAAGGTCACAGTTGAAGACCTGAAATCCATGCTGACCCAGAGGCCCGGAGCACAAGCCATTAAGTATGCACAGTACACACTCTGGGGTGTGTTCGGTGAGGGGAAACGTTCAGAACGTTGCACACAGAAATGAAGAGCTGACATGATGTCAAAATTTACATGACAGAATATCATATCTGTTCTACAAAATCAATTTATAATCGGTAACTCTATACACTTGTGAACAGACCCTGTGTTTAAATACTTCCCCCTCCTTCCCTGTTGTAGTGCTTTATCAATGGGATATTGTTGCCAGGTTTTTGTTGTCGCGCCATAGTCCAAGAGCAAACTTGAGAACAGCTGACGACACTATTTTGCAATGCTCCGTTTGTCGGTATCTCTCTCTTTCTCCCCCTTTGCTTTTCCCTCATCTATCTCCCCTTTTTCTCTCTCCCCCTTTCTCGCTCTCCAGACTTCTCTCTCTTCCACTGCTCCCTCCACTCTCTGCCCTTGGTTCTGATGCTGCTGGTGTTGTTGTTGTTGCCCTCAGGTTGTCGGCCCAGCTTAGTCTGTTTGAGGTGAAAGGACTGGCAAATAATCGGCCGGCGCCCACCCTGCTGTCGTCGAGGAAGGCTGCCACGGTAACAGGGACCCCCCTGCTTGACATCCTGTTTGAGACCAACCCTCTGGATGAGAGTGCTGACCAGCGGCTCCACGTCGAGTCCCAGCCTCTGGAGATCATCTATGACGCTGTTAGTGTGTGTGTGTGTGTGTGTGTGTGTGTGTGTGTGTGTGTGTGTGTGTGTGTGTGTGTGTGTGTGTGTGTGTGTGTGTGTGTGTGTGTGTGTGTGTGTGTGTGTGTGTGTGTGTTTACATGACTATATCAGTTGTTCCTCGGTTCAATCTGGGTGTGGAGTTGTTAGAACAAAATGAGTGTGTTTGCATGTGTAACAACATGGGTACCTGTGTCTCCCTCCGGCAGGTGACGGTGAACAGCATGTCTGCGTTCTTCTTGCCGCCTGATGACCTCCAGCTAGACGAGCTGACCAACGCCACTCTCATGAAGCTGGAACAATTCCGAGACCGCACCTCCACAGGTCAGAGCCCCGCCTCTAGCTCTGACTGACAGGCCACACTCACTTTCCTGGGCTGAAACACAGCACTGATGTTAGCTAGATTACTTGTTGGTTATTACTGCATTGTCGGAACTAGAAGCACAAGCATTTCGCTACACTCGCACTAACATCTGCTAACCATGTGTATGTGACAAATAAAATTTGATTTGATTTGTTTACATATGCTGCAGGCCCAAATATGGAGATCTATTCATTTATTTTCTATGGACATGGAGGTTGGTGAGGTAAACTTATGATTAATCAGCCAGGATATCCGCCTCATTGACCTCAATCTCCAATCCATACTTCTTATTTCCTATTGACAGACACCCCTCCCTCCCCTTTCATATCCTATATTATGTAAGAACGTGTTGAAGTATGCCGTCCATTATATATTGTTGTCTGCAGGGCTGATGTACGTGATTGAGACCCAGAAGGTTCTGGATCTGAACGTCAACCTCATGGCCTCCTACGTGATCGTGCCCCAAACCGGCTTCTACGACTCCACTCAGAACCTCATGCTATTGGACCTGGGTCACTTCAAGGTAGGTCACTTCAATTGACACAGCACACACGTTTGTGTAGAGACAGCGGTTCGATCTGACTTAAGTGAGCGAGAGACGATGTACGGAAAATTTGCGAACTGTGATTGATCCTGTCATGTTGCTAAATTTCACTTGCCCAATAAGGCAACCACTGAGCAGACTCAACTTGCCTGACTGTTTAGTTTACTAGCCCCGGGCAGCCGAACCCTGCATAATAAACAGGACCTCATCCAGGGGTCCATACATTTGAGCTTTTTTTGAAAAACTATTTTGGGTATTTTTGTACGTGAAAAATCATTAGTTTATGAATATCGCCAGCTGCAACAGAATACCGTCATGGAAACCATTTGAATGTCTCTATGTCCAGTATGAAGGAAGTTAGAGGGAGTTTCACGAGCCAATGCTAACTAGCGTTAGCACAATAACTGGAAGTCTACAGGAACATTTGGCATACTAGCTGTTCATCCGACTCTGAGGTAGCAGACGAAAAGGGCTTTATTGCCTGGGAAGAAAAGTTTGAAAATCCCTGTTCTATGCCATTGTGTTATCAGGTGTCTAGTCTGAGCAGAAAGGGGCTACCCCAGCTCTCTGTAGGGAAAAGGACTATACAGGACATCATGTCCCAAGCCTACGACAGCTTCAACATCAAGCTCAGCAGCCTACAGTTCCTCTACAGCAAACCAGGTACACACACGCATACAATTATCTGCCCAAAATGTGTCATGTGACAACTATGCAGGGAAGTCGTTTTCTGTAGCTTATTGCGTTCTTGCGTTGCATACTTAGGTAGAATATAGTTAAATTAGGCTTAACAGTGGTTGTTGTGTTGTGTATTAGACGGGGACTGGAGGAAAGCCCGTAAGCTGAAGCAATCGGCCCTCCACATCCTGGAGCCTGTTGATGTCAAGGTGGTGTTCAGCAGAGCCATGGTGGTCACAGACTCACGCATGCCCAAGTAAGAGGGAGGGGAGAGGGATGGGTTCTGGGGTAGAGAGAGGGGTGGAGGAGGAGGGGGTTGGTGGGTGGGTGGGTTCTGGTGTAGAGAGCGGTGGGGGTTGGTGGGTGGGTGGGTTCTGGGATGGAGAGAGAGGGGTGGGTTGGTTCTGGGGTGGAGAGCGAGAGAGGGTGGGTTGGTTCTGGGGTGGAGAGCGAGAGAGGGTGGGTTGGTTCTGGGGTGGAGAAAGAGGGGTGGGTTGGTTCTGGGGTGGAGAAAGAGGGGTGGGTTGGTTCTGTGGGAGAGAGAGGAGGTTCTGGGGTGGAGCGAGAGAGGGTGGGTTGGTTCTGGGGTGGAGAGAGAGGGGTGGGTTGGTTCTGGGGTGGAGAAAAAGGGGTGGGTTGGTTCTGGGGTGGAGAGATGGAGGGGTGGGTGGTTTCTGGGGTGGAGAGAGGGGGTGGGAGGGTTGGTTCTGGGGTGGAGAGAGGGGGGTGGGTGGGTTCTGGGGTGGAGAGAGGGGTGGGTTGGGTGGGTGGGTTCTGGGGTGGAGAGAGAGGGGTGGGTGGGTTCTGGGGTGGAGAGAGGGGTGGGGGGTGGGTTCTGGGGTGGAGAGTGAGAGGTGGGTTGGTTCTGGGGTGGAGAGAGAGGGGGTGGGTTGGTTCTGGGGTAGAGAGAGAGGGGGTGGGTGGGTTCTGGGTTAGAGAGAGAGGGGTGGGTTGGTTCTGGGGTGGAGAGAGAGGGGTGGTTTGGTTCTGGGGTGGAGAGAGGGGTGGGTGGGTTCTGGGGTGCAGAGAGAGGGGTGGATTGGTTCTGGGGTAGAGAGAGAGGGGTGGGTGGGTTCTGGGGTGCAGAGAGGGGGTGGTTTGGTTCTGGGGTGGAGAGAGAGGGGTGGGTGGGTTCTGGGGTGCAGAGAGAGGGGTGGGTTGGTTCTGGGGTGCAGAGAGGGGGTGGGTTGGTTCTGGGGTGAGAGAGAGGGGTGGGTTGGTTCTGGGGTGGAGAGAGAGGGGGTGGGTGGGTGGGTTCTGGGGTGCAGAGAGAGGGGTGGGTTGGTTCTGGGGTAGAGAGAGAGGGGTGGGTGGGTTCTGGGGTGCAGAGAGGGGGTGGTTTGGTTCTGGGGTGGAGAGAGAGGGGTGGGTTGGTTCTGGGGTGCAGAGAGAGGGGTGGTTTGGTTCTGGGGGGGAGAGAGAGGGGTGGGTGGGTTCTGGGGTAGAGAGAGAGGGGTGGGTTGGTTCTGGGGTGGAGAGAGAGGGGTGGGTGGGTTCTGGGGTGGAGAGAGAGGGGTGGGTTGGTTCTGGGGTGCAGAGAGAGGGGTGGTTTGGTTCTGGGGTGGAGAGAGAGGGGTGGGTTGGTTCTGGGGTAGAGAGAGAGGGGTGGTTTGGTTCTGGGGTGGAGAGAGAGGGGTGGGTGGGTTCTGGGGTGCAGAGAGAGGGGTGGGTTGGTTCTGGGGTGCAGAGAGAGGGGTGGTTTGGTTCTGGGGTGGAGAGAGGGGGTGGGTTGGTTCTGGGGTAGAGAGAAAGGGGTGGGTGGGTTCTGGGGTAGAGAGAGGGGTGGGTGGGTTCTGGGGTGCAGAGAGAGGGGTGGGTTGGTTCTGGGGTAGAGAGAGAGGGGTGGGTGGGTTCTGGGGTAGAGAGAGAGGGGTGGGTTGGTTCTGGGGTAGAGAGAGAGGGGTGGGTTGGTTCTGGGGTAGAGAGAGAGGGGTGGGTTGGTTCTGGGGTGGAGAGAGAGGGGTGGGTGGGTTCTGGGGTAGAGAGAGAGGGGTGGGTGGGTTCTGGGGTAGAGAGAGAGGGGTGGGTTGGTTCTGGGGTAGAGAGAGAGGGGTGGGTGGGTTCTGGGGTAGAGAGAGAGGGGTGGGTTGGTTCTGGGGTAGAGAGAGAGGGGTGGGTTGGTTCTGGGGTAGAGAGAGAGGGGTGGGTGGGTTCTGGGGTAGAGAGAGAGGGGTGGGTGGGTTCTGGGGTAGAGAGAGAGGGGTGGGTTGGTTCTGGGGTAGAGAGAGAGGGGTGGATGGGTTCTGGGGTAGAGAGAGAGGGGTGGGTGGGTTCTGGGGTAGAGAGAGAGGGGTGGGTTGGTTCTGGGGTAGAGAGAGAGGGGTGGGTGCGATGCCGTTTTTGGACTACCACTATCTATAATCGTGTTTGTCAAAAAGCTGGTCAGATGAATGATATGAATAAAGTGTGTGTGTGCATGTGTGTCAGGTTTAAGATCTTCGGGGAGATGCCTCTCTTGTCTCTGAGGATCTCTGATGATAAGGTGCGGGCCGTGCTGGAGCTGATTAACAGCATCCCGCTGCCGGAGAGCAGGCCGGCCCCGCGCAGCACCAACACACACTCTACACCTAAGGTACTAACTCCTGGGAGTCTCTCTGCCTGTCTGTGGGTTGACTCTCTCTGTCTGTCTGTGGGTTGACTGTCGGTCTGTGGGTTGCCTCTCTCTCTCTGTCGGTCTGTGGGTTGACTCTCTCTGTCGGTCTGTGGGTTGACTCTCTCTCTCTGTTGGTCTGTGGGTTGACTCTCTATCTATCTATCTATCTATCTATCTATCTCTGCCTGTCTGTGGGTTGACTCTCTCTTTCTCTCTGCCTGTCTGTGGGCTGACTCTCTCTTTCTCTCTGCCTGTCTGTGGGTTGACTCTCTCTCTCTCTCTCTCTCTCTCTATCTCTCTCTCTCTCTCTGTCTGTCTCTGTCTGTCTGTCTGTCTGTCTGTCTGTCTGTCTGTCTGTCTGTCTGTCTGTCTGTCTGTCTGTCTGTCTGTCTGTCTGTCTGTCTGTCTGTCTGTCTGTCTGTCTGTCTGTCTGTCTGTCTGTCTGTCTGTCTGTCTGTCTCTGTCTGTCTGTCTGTCTCTGTCTGTCTGTCTGTCTGTCTGTCTGTCTGTCTGTCTGTCTGTCTGTCTGTCTCTGTCTGTCTCTGTCTGTCTGTCTGTCTGTCTGTCTGTCTGTCTGTCTGTCTGTCTGTCTGTCTGTCTGTCTGTCTGTCTGTCTGTCTGTCTGTCTGTCTGTCTGTCTGTCTGTCTGTCTGTCTGTCTGTCTGTCTGTCTGTCTGTCTGTCTGTCTGTCTGTCTGTCTGTCTGTCTGTCTGTCTGTCTGTCTGTCTGTCTGTCTGTCTGTCTGTCTGTCTGTCTGTCTGTCTGTCTGTCTGTCTGTGGGTTGACTGTAATGTTGGTTGTAGTTTTGTGTGTCAATAGATTTCTATTGGGTTGTGTGTGTGTTCGTGTCTAATTTCTGCTTGTTTTTCTTCCGCAGGCTCCAAAGCAGTCGTACACCCCTCAGTTAACCCCCAGGCAACCAACCATGGCTGAACTGCGCAACTCCCTCATATGGGAATCAGGTGAGAGACATGCACGCACACATACAGCCCATACAGCCCATTACAAATGGATCTTTGTACTTTACGCATACACACAACTGTGATCATGACAGACGTTAGTGTGGCATTATCATTTAAGTGTGTGTGTGTGTGCAGGCTCAGAGGAGGACCTGTTCTACGATGCTCCCAGCTCTCCTATAGGCGACAGTCCGTTCTTCCCCGACAACATGCCCAGCCCCCTGCAACGCTCCGACTCGGTCAAGAGGAGAGGTCTGGTCAAGAAAGACCCCAAGAAGAACATGACAGAGTTCCTCATGACGTTTGAGATCAACAAGGTATGCTTAACATAATATACATCTGTGTGTGAGAGAGTCCTTAAACACTTCATTTAGATGTTTTCACTCTAATTGCTAATACATCTGTGTGTGTATATGTGTGTACTTGAACTCCCTCATTCTGCTGTCTAGCTGTCTGTTCAGCTGTGTCGTCTGTCTAGAGGCCAGGAGGTCACAGTGTTACACCTGGACGTCGAGCGTCTCGGCACCGAGCTAAAGATTCGCACCTTCGACATGACATCTAACACCTTTCTACGCGAGATCTGCCTAGAGTGCTCAGAGTATATGGGTAGGTGAGGGGGTGGGTGGGAATCGTTGTCTCTTAAAGGTAGGCCTGTCAACTAACTGATCCAGAAATTCACTATCGAAAATGTATCTTAAACATTTCAATATTCAAATAATAGTTAATATAATTAGCATAGATTTACATAAATATGTAAATGTATAAATCTGGGTCTTATGCGCCTTCGCTACAGCCTTCTCCACACCAGCTCTGACATTAGGGGAGACGCCAGAAAAGGTAGCCACACTTGAATGTGCCTGTTTATGCCATTGAAACCAGCATTTCTCTCCTGTCCTATTTGTTTTTCAAATGAACTTTATTCCGTTGTCCACCACATTCAAAGGTAGTAATCTAGTCATGTTTGATAGCAACCTATTGGAGTTGTTGCATCTTTACATCACCCCTCTTTCCACGCTTTTAACATATGTCACATGAAATCGCTTGCATCTGGTGTGTTTTTTGAATGGTGTTTTTCCCTCGATTGCATTTTTGGAACATTAGCAAGACAGCACCTTGCTGCGTTTGGAATGCGAAGAAACTATTGTCTAGATCATTATGAAATAACGTGATATGCTGCTTCCTCGTTGGCGGTTGTGTGGCATGTCTGCAGACTTCTCTGTGTGGTTTTGGTGTGATATGATTTTCTGGTTTGATATACTTGTCCAGATTCAGAGGAGAAGAAAGTGCACCTGATCACCACTCTAGACAACACAGAGGAGGACCTCCTCACATTGGAGTACACTAAGGTGTACACACACACACACACACACACACACACACACACACACACACACACACACACACACACACACACACACACACACACACACACACACACATTCTTCATCCAATGTAGATTAACAGTAGAGCAGGTCTAAAATCTTCAATGCCTCTTTCAGGCTGATAAGAACGGGCCAGAATTCAAGTCTCAGTACAATAACACTGAACAATCAGTAAAGGTAAGATCTTACAATACAACTGTGTTAACCCACATTTGGAACTTCAACATGATGTTGATTTGAGCTCAGTACTCTGCTCAGTTGTGTTCATTGTGACGGTGGTGTGTGTGTGAAATCTGTCTCAGGTGAACTTCTCATCTCTGGATGTACACCTGCACACGGAGGCTTTGCTCAATGCCATGAACTTCCTGAACAGCCTCCTCCCCCCGACCAAGGAGGCGGTGCCTAGCAAGGAGGAGCTTCCCACAATCGCAGAGGAGGACGAGGGAGAGGGGGAGGAGGGAGAGAAGGAGGAATCGGCCGTGGCAAAAAGAACATGTAATTATCAGTTTCATGGAATCCATTCCGGTTACTGGAACTAAGACTTTTCCACTGTTGAAATGTATTAGAATTTATTGTAAATGTAAATTCTCTGCCATTGTATGGACCACTTGACGTTTGATGTATTGTGATGCAAACAAAATAATTTTCTCATCAAAGCGTCTTTTACGTTTGGACAAAGGAACTACTCTTTCATCAATGTCTCTCTACCCCACTCTCCTCAGCTTCTAAGAAGTCAAAGTTTGAGGACGTGGTGAATTTGCACATAAGAGCTGATCTCAACTGTCTGAAGGTTTTCATCCGAGGCCATAGCCACATGATAGCAGAGATCGGCATTGAGGGTAACACAAGTCACCGTCCGCAACACAAGTCACCGTCCGCAACACAAGTCACCGTCCGCAACACAAGTCACCGTCCGCAACACAAGTCACCGTCCGCAACACAAGTCACCGTCCGCAACACAAGTCACCGTCCGCAACACAAGTCACCGTCCGCAACACAAGTCACCGTCCGCAACACAAGTCACCGTCCGCAACACAAGTCACCGTCCGCAACACAAGTCACCGTCTGCAACACAAGTCACCGTCCGCAACACAAGTCACCGTCCGCAACACAAGTCACCGTCCGCAACACACGTCCGCAACACAAGTCACCGTCCGCAACACAAGTCACCGTCCGCAACACAAGTCACCGTCCGCAACACAAGTCACCGTCCGCAACACAAGTCACCGTCCGCAACACAAGTCACCGTCCGCAACACATGTCCGCAACACACGTCCGCAACACAAGTCATCGTCCGCAACACACGTCACCGTCCGCAACACAAGTCACCATGTCCGCAACACAAGTCACCGTCCGCAACACAAGTCACCGTCCGCAACACAAGTCATCGTCCGCAACACACGTCTGCAACACAAGTCTGCAACACAAGTCACCGTCCGCAACACATGTCCGCAACACACGTCCGCAACACAAGTCATCATCTGCAACACATGTCTGCAACACAAGTCACCGTCCGCAACACAAGTCCGCAACACACGTCCGCAACACACGTCCGCAACACACGTCCGCAACACAAGTCACCGTCCGCAACACAAGTCATCGTCCGCAACACAAGTCACCGTCCGCAACACAAGTCACAAGTCACCGCCGCAACACAAGTCACCGTCCGCAACACAAGTCCGCAACCCACGTCCGCAACACACGTCCGCAACACACGTCCGCAACACAAGTCCGCAACACAAGTCCGCAACACAAGTCCGCAACACAAGTCCGCAACACACGTCCGCAACACAAGTCACGTCCGCAACACAAGTCACCGCAACACAAGTCAACACACAAGTCACCGCCCGTCCACAACCGAACACAAGTCACCGTCCGCTACACAAGTCACCGTCCGCTACACAAGTCACCGTCCGCAACACAAGTCACCGTCCGCAACACAAGTCACCGTCCGCTACACAAGTCACCGTCCGCAACACAAGTCACCGTCCGCTACACAAGTCACCGTCCGCAACACAAGTCACCGTCCGCAACACAAGTCACCGTCCGCAACACAAGTCACCGTCCTGCAACACAAGTCACCGCCCGGAACACAAGTCACCGTCCGCTGCAACACAAGTCACCGTCCGCTACACAAGTCACCGTCCGCAACACAAGTCACCGTCCGCAACACAAGTCACCGTCCGCAAAGTCACCATCAACACAAGTCATTCCGCAACACAAGTCACCGTCCGCTACACAAGTCACCGTCCGCTACACAAGTCACCGTCCGCAACACAAGTCACCGTCCGCTACACAAGTCACCGTCCGCTACACAAGTCACCGTCCGCTACACAAGTCACCGTCCGCAACACAAGTCACCGTCCGCAACACAAGTCACCGTCCGCAACACAAGTCACCGTCCGCAACACACGTCGCCGTCCCCGACGCAAGTCTCCTTCCGCGACACACATCCACAACAGCTGCGTGCCTGAATTATGATATTGCATACAATTATGTGTTTGTGTGATTAGTTGTATGGACAGGACACGCACGCACACACACACATTATAATGATGCTAGTGCTACCTTGTGGTAAACATGAAGAAATACTCCGGCCACGGATGATCTTTTCCTATTGGCTCTGGAACTGATATGAACACACCTTTGTGGTGCCCCACCATGAAATCGGGGGGGGGGACTATGGATCTGTCGCCGTCCGCTAGTACGTATGTTAGTTAATCACGTGATATCTCAGGCACCGCTGGCCCGATTTTGACAAAACTTTGGTGAATGAAGTGCAGAGATATGGCATTTACAAAATTACACTGATTGGCCAAAGGGGGCGCTATAGTAATCAACTGAAGTTCCAAACTTTGAACAAGCTTGCATCATTCGTTATTTGTGGGGGACGACATGTTTACTGTTGCCTTGTTTTAGACTTGTTCTAGACCTAGACCTGCTCCTCAGTGTTCTGCCTCTTTATTCTATGTTCCAGGCCTGGTGTCGGAGGTGCTGATGAGGAGAAAGGCGGTGGAGGTTCTGGCCAACCTGAAGAACATAGTCATCCTGGACTGTGATAAGGAGGCACTGTACAAGCAGGTAACTTTGGCTCAATGTTTTCCTTTGCGTTCCCTAATGAACACGACCCAGCAGTCATTGACTACCATACTCACAAGGCTCACTCATGGCCTCCAGTATCCAAAAAGGATCAAATGAAAAGTTGACATATCAAAATTTGAAATAACGCCAAATCTGATCTTTGCCATTTGAACAAACATCACCTAATCTTTGCCATTTGAACAAACATCACCTAATCTTTGCCATTTGTTTTACTTTAGCGATGTTATTTTCCCAGTCAAGGGGCCACATTCACAAGAAATGATGATTGTTGTTTTTGCTTTCTGCTGCTATATTTGTACGGCCTCTGCATCCTAGTGTGTGTCCATAGCTGATAAGGAGGTGTTTGCTTTCCGCATGGTGAACCACACGGACGCCACTGAGGGCGATGCCTATCTAGACATGGGTAAAGTGGACACCAGCATCACCCTGACGGTGGGCTGCATCCAGGTCATCTTCCTCAACAAGTTTATCTCCTCCATCCTGGTAAGAGACACCATCTCTCTTAACTCCACTTAACTATCACCTATCCTTTTATGTGTTTCAAAAATTCAGCTGCCAACAAAACTTTTCCAGGGTGTCGAAAACCATGGCCTTACTTATAGTACCGGTACCAAAATGCACAAGAACTTACCAAGCCTACCGTAATCACATTCGGTGCACTTTTTCAGTTCTGGATTGTCCTACGTCATATGACCATCGATGAGAACTCTGTAACGCGACTGCTCTTTGTCCCACCCCTTCTCTTCCTCCTCATTCACCTCCCTCTCCCCCAGGCTTTCATCAACAATTTCCAGGCGGCCAAGGAGGCCCTGGCTGAGGTGACGGTGCAGGCAGCGGAGAAGGCAGCCACAGGGGTGATGGAGCTGGCTGAGCGCAGCGTGCGCATCTCTCTGGATGTAGACTTCAAAGCTCCTCTTGTCTTCCTGCCGCAGTCGTCCTCCTCCACCAACGTCACTGTGGCTGACCTCGGTATGGTCACGGTCAAGAACTGCTTCGCCTTGGTCCACTCCCAGGCGCATGTCAAGATCCCTCCCATCATCGACACCATGACCGTGGTCCTCAGTGACCTGAAGATGTACAGGTGAGACAGAACAGGGTTGCTAGTAAAGCACACCAGTAGTCAGCCAATTCTGTATACGGAACCAGAATTAAACCTCATGGATTCGCAGTTGTTTATAGTGAACGGATGACTTCATTTGTTCACAGGGATGTGAGGTGTTTCTTGACAATAGACAGATTTCTGTGTGTTTCAGTTACTTTTGTATATCTGGTCGATGGACCTGGATGTGCAGAAAATCAGAACCTGTAAAGCCGTTTGTTTGTTGTGTTTGATTGTGCAGAACCACCTTCGAGAAGGGGAGATTTCAGGGGGAGATCCAGGTTCTGAAGCCGGTCAACCTGGACCTGTCCATCCAGAGGAACCTGTCAGCCTCCTGGTACCACAGCATCCCTGACATAAAGATCACTGCCCACCTCAAACCTATGAATGTGAGTGTGTGTCTGTATGTGTGTATGTGTCAGTGTGTGTGTCTGTATGTGTCAGTGTGTGTGTCTGTGTTAAAGCCAACTCTCAATGAACAAGAAATGTTAATATGAAATGATGGTTGTTGATACATTTGTGTAACGGGGTGGATGTGTGTGTGTGTGTTTTTGTCTTACTAGCTGATCCTGAGTCAGGATGACATGACGGTGGTGTTGAGGACTCTGGGTGAGAACATGTCAGAGACGTCAGACGCTGCTTCCCCTCGTCCTCCTCCGTCTACAGTGGATCACTCCGACACTGACACTACCAAGGGCTCGCAGGGCACAGGAGGTACTGGTACTATCTCCACCAGCGGTGAGAACAGTTGGGTTGAATGTGTGTGTGAGTCTTAATATTTGGATGATTGTGATATTGATAATCATGTTGAACCCTGTCTGTAGGCAACATAGTGGTAACTGCTGCAGTGGTCGAGACCCAGAAGAGCACTAAGCTGAAGAACATACTCAAAGTAGACTTCAAGTTTGACTCCATGACTCTGGTCCTGTACAGCCCCAATGGGACTGAGGTGACTACTGCATCACTGCACACCTTCACAAACACTAATTGACCGCAGAAAACTCCATCCACTGGGATATTCTTACCTGAAAGTGTGTGTATGTGCCTGTCTCTGTGGGCGTGCATCTCTGCCTATGTGTCTGTGCCTGTCTCTGTGGGTGTGCGTCTCTGCCTATGTGTCTGTGCCTGTCTCTGTGGGCGTGCGTCTCTGCCTATGTGTCTGTCTCTGTGGGCGTGCGTCTCTGCCTATGTGTCTGTGCCTGTCTCTGTGGGTGTGCGTCTCTGCCTATGTGTCTGTCTCTGTGGGCGTGCGTCTCTGCCTATGTGTCTGTCTCTGTGGGCGTGCGTCTCTGCCTATGTGTCTCTCTCTGTGGGCGTGCGTCTCTGCCTATGTGTCTCTCTCTGTGGGCGTGCGTCTCTGCCTATGTGTCTGTCTCTGTGGGCGTGCGTCTCTGCCTATGTGTCTGTCTCTGTGGGCGTGCGTCTCTGCCTATGTGTCTGTCTCTGTGGGCGTGCGTCTCTGCCTATGTGTCTCTCTCTGTGGGCGTGCGTCTCTGCCTATGTGTCTGTATTCAGGTGCAGGTGTTGAACTCCAGGGATGATCAGCTGATGCTGGCTGAGTTCACCTTGGGAACAATCTCTACATCTGTCCACATGTTCTCAGACGGATCCATGAAGGCCTCCGTCAAACTCACAGACTGCCTGCTAGACGACAAGAGACGCAGAGTCAAGAATATCACTGCCAGGTAAAACACACACACAGTTACCTTGGTACTTAGCCTACGTACACATTCACATGAACATATGAGCGCGTGGCTCAGTGCTGGCGTTGATGTACGAGGCTCAGTGTGTGTTCTCCAGCGTGGCATAATGTTCATCACTGCTTCACCATCTGTCTGTCACACAGGACTGTCACACAGCTAAGATGAATGGCTTTGGTTAGCAACCCCATGATAGTCAAAGCAGCTTTAATTTAATCTCGCACTCCCAGTTCATCAAAACCCATGAGTATTTTCATCTGGTATGTCAATTGTTTTGAGAGAATGGAATCTTTGAATCTGTAGAGTAGAATAAAAAGTTACTCACTCTTCTATGTAACATCATATGACAAACAGATTACAAGGTATTTAGTGCACTTATGATAGGGTTGCTGTAGGGATTGTTATTATTGCTCTTTCTGAAGGAATCATCATGTACACCTGTCCTTCTGGCCTCTGTCTGTCAGGATGATGGCGATTCGTCCGAGCGCTGAGAGGAACGTAATGGTGGAGGTGAACTACAATCAGGGGCGTGAAGGCACCTCTCTGGAGACGGTGGTGCAGGATGTCTACCTCTGTGCCAGCATGGAGTTCCTGCTCACCGTGGCCGACATCTTCCTCAAGGCCAGCCAACAAGGTTTCTCTTCAGCCGTCCCCAAGAACAGCAACACTAAACCCACAGTTACAGCCACCGCCGCTTCCAAGGAACCTGGTATGACATGTTCACATTTCACACTACACAATATTCACCACAAATGTCATGTTTGTAACGACGTCCAATTAGGGCAAAGTGAAATGTCTGATGGTTTCACTCCGTTTCTGACAGTTTTCTTACATTTGATGCCTAATGAACACACCCCTGCTTTCCTCTCTGTCTGTACTCCAGCTCCAGTGGCAGTCAAGTCGGAGATTAATGTTCTGGTGAAGAACCCAGAGATTGTCTTTGTGGCTGACCTGACGCGTGCCGACGCCCCAGCCCTGGTCATGACCATGGAGTGCGAGCTGGTGATGAAGAGCAACCCGGATGGTCAGCTGATGACGGCAGTGGTCAAGGACCTGAAGGTAGTGGCCTGCCCCTTCCTGAGGGAGAAGAGGAGGAACAAGGAGACCACTGTGCTGCAGCCCTGCCAGGTGTTCTACAAGAGCACACAGTCCTCCACCTCCCCGCAGGCCATGGAGGTCTCCATCAAGGCACTGACACTCAAGGTAGGCCACGGCCAAAAAACAGAACGGGAAGAAGCATCTCACTAATAAAATACCTTGTCACTTTTTCTTATGTGTTTATTTTTTGGCACAGCTGCCAAAACCAGAGTAATGTGTCTTACATTCCATTCTCCTCTGTGCCCCCTTCCCACAGGTGTCGCCCATCATCATCAACACAGTGATCACCATCCAGTCGGTGCTGAGCCCGGCCGGTGCAGACATGCCCCAGTCGGAGCTGGAGAGCCCCGTGCCCCCAGACCTGTGGGAGCGCCGGTCCTGGCGGGATCTCAAGCTGTGGTTCCTGGAGGAGGAGGGTAAAGACGAGGATGCCCAGTCCCTAGTCCGGCTGATTCCCCAGGGTGAGTCCCTGCAGGTGGCCATTTCCTCCATCTGCCTGACCCTGGAGGCAGGGGTGGGCCACCGTACCGTCCCCATGCTGCTGGCCAAGTCCTCCTTCCACGGGGACGTCAAGAACTGGAGCACCCTCATCAACCTGCACAGCCAGCTCAACCTGGAGGTCAGGCACCGCACATCTCTGCATGCGACCTCTACACTACCTCTAAACAACATCTACAAAACATTTACACAACCTTTACACATCTACACAACATTTTCACAACTTCTACACAACCTCAATTCAACTAAAATATACAGTTGAAGTTGGAAGTTTACATACACCTTAGCCAAATACATTTAAACTCAGTTTTTCATAATTCCTGACATTTAATCCTTGTAAACATTCCCATTTGCGACCTGACTGATGTCTTGAGATGTTGCTTCAATATATCCACATAATTTTCCTTCCTCATGAAGCCATCTATTTTGTGACGTGAACCAGTCCCTCCTGCAGCAAAGCACCCCCACAACATGATGCTGCCACCCCCGTGCTTCACAGTTGGGATGGTGTTCTTCGGCTTGCAAGCCTCCCCCTTTTTCCTCCAAACATAACTATGGTCTTTATGGCCAAACAGATCTATTTTTGTTTCATGAGACCATAGGACATTTCTCCAAAAAGTACAATCTTTGTCCCCATGTGCAGTTGCAAACCGTAGTTCTTCCTTGCTGAGCGGCCTTTCAGGTTATGTCAATACAGGACTCGTTTTTACTGTGGATATAGATACTTTTGTGCCTGTTTCCTCCAGCATCTTCACAAGGTCCTTTGCTGTTGTTCTGGGATTGATTTGCACTTTTCGCACCAAAGTACTTTCATCTCTAGGAGACAGAATGCGTCTCCTTCCTGAGCTGTATGATGGCTGCGTAGTCCCATGGTGTTTATACTTGCGTACTACTGTTTGTACAGATGAATGTGGTACCTTCAGGCTTTTCGAAATTGCTCCCAAGGATGAACCAGACTTGTGGAGGTCTATAATTTTTTTTCTGAGGTCTTGGCTGATTTCTTTTGATTTTCCCATGATGTCAAGAAAAGAGGCACTGAGTTTGAAGGTAGGCCTTGAAATACCTCCAATTGACTCAAATTATGTCAATTAGCCTATCAGATGCTTCTAAAGCCATGACATCATTTTCTGGAATTTTCCAAGCTGTTTAAAGGCACAGTCAACTTAGTGTATGTAAACTTCTGACCCACTGGAATTGTGATACAGTGAATAAGTGAAATAATCTGTCTGTAAACAATTGTAGGAAAAAGGACTTAGTAGAAAAAGTAGATGTCCTAACCGACTTGCCAAAACTATAGTTTGTTTACAAGAAATTTGTGGAGTTGTTGAAAAACAAGTTTTAATGACTCCAACCTAAGTGTATGTAAAATTCCAACTTCAACTGTGGGTTTAGTCAGACTGCATTTGGTGTACTGTAACATAGTGTTGTGTGTTTAGGTTCACTACTTCAACGAGGTGATGGGGGTGTGGGAGCCTCTGCTGGAGCCCCTAGAGGACGATATCAGAGACGGCTTCAGATCCTGGACTCTGGGATTAAAGGTGATCCTTAAAGGTCGACTTTGGGCATGAAAAACGGTCCAACTCCGCTTCTTACTCAATTTTCTAACAGAAATGGGGTGTGCCTTTGGTGGTTCATCGATGTGTCATTCTGGTCATGCACGCCGCAACAAACGTTGCTAGTTCATTAGCTAAGCTAGCCACTGTAGCAAATCAAATTTTATTGCTCACATACACATGGTTAGCAGATGTTATTGTGAGTGCAACGGAATGCTTGTGTTCTAGTTCCGACAGTGCAGCAATATCTAACAAGTAATCTAACAATTCCACGACAACTACATAATACACACAAATCTAAGTAAGGAATGGAATAAGAATATAAATATATGGATGATCAATGTCAGAGAGGCATAGGAAAGATGCAATAGATGGTATAAAATACAGTATATACATATGAGATGAGTAATGCAAGACATGTAAACATTATTAAAGTGGCATTATTAAAGTGGCTAGTGATCCATTTATTAAAGTAGCCAATGATTTTAAGGTTGTATGTAGGCAGCAGCCTCTCTGTGTCAGTGATGGCTGTTTAACAGTCTGATGGCTTTGAGATAGAAGCTGTTTTTCAGTCTCTCCGTCCCAGCTTTGATGCATCAGTACTGACCTCGTCTTCTGGATGGTAGCGGGGTGAACAAGCAGTGGCTCGGGTGGTTGTTGTCCTTGATGATCTTTTTGGCCTTCCTGTGACATCGGGTGCTGTAGGTGTCCTGGAGGGCAGTTAGTTTGCCCCCGGTGATGCGTTGTGCAGACCGCACCATCCTCTGGAGAGCCTTGCGGTTGTGGGCGGTGCAGTTGCCGTACCAGGTGGTGATACAGCCCGACAGGATGCTCTCAATTGTGCATCTGTAGAAGTTTTTGAGGATTTTAGGTGACAAAAATCTAGCCAGTAACTCTTCCAGTATGTGTTGACGTCATTTCACAGGTGTAACGGCGTTCTTCGTTTGTCGAAAGAGAGTCGGACCGAAATGCAGCGTGGTTGTTACTCATGTTCTTTAATGAAGAGAATGACGATACATGAAATAACTGAATAAATACAAAAAACAACAAACGGAACGTGAAACCTAATTACAGCCTATTTTTTAATTTTTTAAAATAAAAAATAATTTATTATCTTCAATACCATTCATTCTTTACAACTCATAATTTACATACATACTCAAATAATGGTATTTTAATTAAACTAATTAAACTAAACATAAACCCCAAACAAAACCTCAGGGGAGCATCTTCCCTCCCCGTTACCCTACAAAATACCTTTCCCTATCTCCCCGTCCCTAATCTATCCTCTTACAAATCTAAATGACACCCAGCCCTAAACCCCCCTTCCACCTCTCCCGAGGAGCATGCTGCCCCCACTTCCTCTCCTCCCTCTTCATCCTCCCCCTCAAATCTCCTTCCACCCTCCTCACTATCCCTTCCACCCCCCAATCTCTCCCTGTCTTCACCATGTTCTGCCTTGCTTCCCACAGCCCCCGTTTAAAGAGACTCATGAGAAGCCAGAGCAGAAACCTGTCCCTATCCGTCCCTCTCGCTCTCCCTACACCCCTCTCTAACCTGGCCCACGTCAATACAAAATCCCCCTTTACCAAACCTAACAACACCCGTGCCCTAGCCCATACTACTCCGGCAAAGGCACAGTCCCAAAAGACATGGTGCACAGTCTCCTCCCTGCCACAAGAGGATCTTGGACAGGTGGGGGATTGCACCAAACTATACCGGTACAAGATGGAACGTGCCGGCAAACACTATGAAGGCTCAACCAATTCAGGTCCTTGAGCCTGTTGTCCAGACCCCGCGCCTGCACTCCCTCCCAGACCACTTCCGAGATGCCCACTACAGGCGCCGGACTCCTGCCTTTCTGACCTCCTCGTACAGGTGCCTATGATCTAAACCTACTCGGGCAACTTCAACCTCAGGGTGCGCACGCAGCCACTTGGCCGCATGACCAAAGTGCCACGGCAGCTGTTCCGCCCGAGGACCCGTGTTAGACCACACCATTATGCTTCTCGCCTGATACGAGAAAAACACCCGCAGGAGGTAACCGGACGGGTGTATCACTGGCTGAGCAAGCTCCGTTAACAAGAAAGAAACAAAAATTGTGTCCAGCTTGAGGGGGAAATGTGGTACCTGGCGACCCACTCGCACCTGCCACTCCACATAAACTGAAACACAAGCCTCACTAGAGGCCTTCTCAGACAAGCCGGCAATGGGTAGATGTATGCCAAATACAAAAGAGACGGCAACACATCCACCTTTAGGACCAGGACTTTGCCCATAAAATACAAATACCTAGCTTTCCACATTGCTAGCTTCCTCTGTACCACTGCGATACGCATGTTCCAGTTTAGCGTCACTGAGCCGGAGGTCTCAAAATGGACCCAGAGAATCCTCAGGGCCCCCTCACAGAGAGATAACCCCCCAGGCACATCCGTTCTACCGCGCCATCTTCCGAAAAACTTGACGGAAGACTTTGCATGGTTCAGAACTGCTCCCGACGCTCGGGTGAAATCCCCAAAGATGGCAAGGGACCTTGTCAAGCACGAGTCCTTGCACAACAGCAAGGAAGTGTCGTCGGCGTACTGTGTCATCTTAACACGCAGCCCACCACTTCCAGGGATCAGCAAACCTTCCACCCCTGTGTCTGCCCTAATGGCAGCCCCCAGAGGCTCCATGTACAGAACGAAGAGGAGAGCCGAGAGTGGGCACCCCTGCCTGACCCCAGACGAGAGGTCAAAAACGTCACCCAAGTGACTATTTACACTAACTCGGCACCCCGCTCCGACATATAATGTACGAATCCATCCTATAAACTTCTCCCTAAATCCTAATCGACCTAACACTCTGAATAAAAATGATCTATTCACGCGATCGAAGGCTTTCGCCTGATCTAGCGCTGCTACCATTAAAGGCAGTCCTCTATCTTCAACCCAAGCGATGGAGTCCCTGATTAACTGTAGGTTCCATCTAATAGAGCGGCCCTCTACCCCGCACGTCTGATCCTCATGAACGACGTAGGGAAGGGCTGTGTGCAACCGGTCTGCTAAAACCTTTGCAAGTAGCTTGTAATCTACACACAGCATGGTCAACGGCCGCCAGTTGCCAAGGTCTGTTACTTCCCCTTCTTATATAAAAGTGACAGCACACCAACAGCCATTGATCCCCCCGGGACCCCCGTCTCAAGGATGGCCTTCAAGACTTCGAGGACCACTGGTCCAAGTATACCCCAAAACTTGAGATAAAACTCAGCCGGCAGCCCATCCATCCCAGGCACCTTCCCTATTCCCATCCTCCTAAGAGCGCTCTCAACCTCTTCTAGTGAGATCTGGGCCTCCATCACTTCTCTAATGTCCTCCGGCAACCGCCTGGACAAGTGTTCTAAAGACACATTTCCCTGCTCTACATCTATTTCCCTTTCCTTAAATAAATCTTGGAAATGATCAGTTGTCACCCTGACCATATCCTCTGGTTCTCTAACTATACTACCATTTTCTTCCCTAACACCATGCATTACCTTCCTACTCTGTCTTGCCCTAACCAACTTAAAGAACATAGCAGAACAAGTCTCATTATGTTTGAGAAAGCCACTATGCGCACGCTCCAGGAAAGCTTGAGCCTTCCGCTCCTGCAACTCCCTGAGCTGCGCCTTTAGGGTTGCGGATCTCTCCCAGTCAAACGACCCGCCGAGGTTGCCTGCCTCGTATTAGAGTTCAATTAACCTTTGGATACGATCCACCTCCCTCCTCTCCTCCCTTTTTTTCCTCTTGCAATACCCTATTATAAAAGCCCTAATCCTCACCTTAACTAATTCCCACCACTCTAACACCCCCTCGCACATGGACCGGAGGCCCTCAAGCCTCCAAAAGAAACCATAAAACCCGTCAACAAAAGCCTGCTCCTCCAGCACATCCCGATCTAGCTTCCAGTACCCCCTACCAAAGAGGCAGACTGGCGACCCCACCTGCAGGAGCACCTCGTCGTGATCCGAAAAGAAAACAGGCAACAGCCGCCCAGACAACTTACCCAAAGACCTGGGTACAAAAATATAGTCGAGCCTCCGCTCAACCCCCCTGGAGTTGCGCCATGTAGGACCGTCCATTTTCGGAGTAGTGTGCAGACCACCATCTACCAGACCATGGCAAGCCATTAGCCTGGCAATGGCGCCCGCACTGCTATCCCCCTCTTCCTAAATCTGTATTAAAATCCCCCTATCACTAATTTCCTATTTGTGACACACAGGGCGTCAGACAGTCCACCATCTCCCTCCTGTCTGCCACCACCTGTGGCCCATACACCACCACTAATCTAAATTTACAATCCCTTATCGTGACATCCACCCCTATAACCCTCCCCTGCATTACCACAAAAGAATCCTCCACTTTTACCTCCCTGTGCCCACACAAAATCCCTACCCCGATGAGTGCACCCCCCAACACCCCAAACCGACTCCCCCTTGTCCCACTCCCTCTTAAACCTACTAACATCCCTCCATCCCTCAGGTGAACCTCCTGTAAAAAACAAAAATCAAACCCCACACCCTCCAAATAACTAAAAACCGCCCTCCTCTTAACAAAATCCCTTAAACCCCTTACATTTAAACTAACAAAAGTAAAATTAGACTCCATGAAAAAATAAAAACATGTAATACACTCAAATTCTAAACCCAGACAGAAAAAAAACAAAAACAGGAGACTCACCCGATGCTCCCCTGCTCCATATCTACCGGTGAGAACACCATCCGTAATCCCGACACCCCCCCCTCTTCCTCCATCACACCATCCCAGGATGCAGGAATAGTGTTTGGCTCCGGGGTGCCCTGCACCCTGGGTCTACCCCCACAATCCTCCCCCTCCCCAGTGTTGCAGCTGGTTTGGAAAAAAATTGGGGAGGCTGAGTCCCCAAACAAAAAACTCCCCACCTCCTCCTGTACCCAGTCCTGAGTCTTGTTAGGTGTGTCCCCACCCAACAGAAGTTGAGGGCCTGGGGAAACCAGCAGCAACCCAGAGGTTTCTCCCACCCCCATCACTCTCTTGGCCATCCCCTCCCTCTCACTGTCGGCCAATCGAGAGATACCACCCCCCCCGCCAGCTCCTCCACCATACCCCTCATCTCTTCCACCAGGGCACTTTCCCCCCAGTCCACTTGCTCTTCCACCGTCTCCTTCTCCACCACTCCTCCCTCGCTTTCTTCTCTCTCATGCTCCTCCACTCGGTTGCCTTCTTCCGACGCTTTTCCTGGTTCTCCTACTCCTGTGCCTTCCGTTTCCTTCTCTCTTCCATCCGCCGCTTCTTGCTCCTCCTCCTTCCTTGTGGCCTTCCCCTCTGGACCTGTACTCTGGTCATGAGGCATGCTTCCTTCCCCTCCTCTTCTTCCCCCATCCCCCGCTCCTGCTCCCCACCCAGCCGCAGACGCATATGACCTCTGACGGGCCGGGCACCCCCGCCACAGGTGTGCTGACGAGCCACACCCATGGCACGTCTTAGGCTTGTCACAATCCCTCGCCTCGTGATCCTCAGATGCACAAAATCTGTATTTTCTTGTACTGCACGAGGCGAATATGTGACCGTAGGCCATACAGCGCCTGCAAAATGGGGGCTGACGTGCATAAAACAACGTCCCCCTGTCAGCCCCTAGGGAGAACATAGCAGGAGGATGGAGGTAGCCACCATGTCCCTTTGGTTCCTCTCTGAGGAGGGCCTGGAAGCCTCTCCTCCCATTCCAAAACCCAAGGGAGTCTTTGAGGTGCCTTGCTGAGGAGACGTTATCCATGTATCTCCCCAGAAAAGCCCTCACCTCTTCGTCCTTAACGTAAGGGTTGTAAATGTTGACAGTTACAACCCTAAAGTTATTCTTCGCCAGGCTTGTTATTTCGTAGTGGCACATCGGCCTCTCACCTCCCACTGCTCTTGCCCTTCTCAGGATATCATCGTGTTTTTCCTCTGTATATAGTGCCACGTCGTATGCTCCCTCCAACGAGTTGCCTTGGAAACAAAACACGTCCTTCACCGTCAGCTTTAGAATCCCCATCAATATTATCCTTCCAAAAGATTCCCGTCCTAAAGGCTCCAACTCCTTTTCCTTCCAAGCAAACCGAATCGTGTTGGCCAGCCCAATCCCAGGGACCGACCGTGTTGATGTATTTAGCACCATCTCCGCAAGGAGAATGGCGCTCGTTCTCTTCTCTTCCAAAACAAGTACAAAAGAAAAACCAAAGTGACCGAGCCTATCTGGTGAAACTACACGGAGGCAGGAACAATCACCCACGAAATACAAAGTGAAACCCAGGCTACCTAAATACGGTTCCCAATCAGAGACAACGAGAATCACCTGACTCTGATTGAGAACCGCCTCAGGCAGCCAACCTATGCTACACCCCTACTCAGCCGCAATCCCAATACCTACAAAACCCCCAATACGAAACACAACATTAAACCCATGTCACACCCTGGCCTGACCAAATATATAACGAAAACACAAAACACTATGACCAAGGCGTGACAACAGGATTTATTTTTGGACGGAAGCTGTAGAGATATGGTATGATAGTGCATTGATCAGTTATACAGCAGAAAACCTAAAAATAAAAATAAAAATTCTGCCCAATGTCAACCTTTAAATAATTTCTCATTCACACCACACACACACAAACTCACAAACACTGTCCCATGTTCCACACACATCGCTCATCCAGATAGTGTAAACACACTGTCCACCACACACTTAACGGCCATGATTTCCCCCAACTGCAGATGAAGAAGAAGCCAGTAAAGTACTCAGGTATATCAGATGAAGTAGACTACAACATCCCAGACTACAAGACTATCATCAGCATCAGCAGCAAGGACCAGCTCAACATCACCCTCTCCAAGTGTGGACTGGGCATGCTCAGTAACCTGGGCACGGTAAGTCAATGACGTCACACACATGCACTCTTGTATGTGCTATTCAATTGACTAGCTGAAAATAGTACTTTTTTGTGAACAATTTAAAAAATAAATTATGGAATCACATAATCTATACTGTCAATAATAATCACAATAAAACATTTTAAAGAATAACTTTTTATGTCTAAGTGGGTTGTTTTTAATGTGTTGGGATAGCTTGGTGTAGTCCTTATGTCTTGTACATCCCAATGTGCTTGTGAATGCATGGCAGGCCTTTGCGGAGGCGGCCAAGCAGACATCAGAGAGTTTCCAGGAGGACGAGGCGCCGTTCGTGGTGAAGAACCGTCTGGGTCTGACTGTGTCAGTGGTGTACAGTGAGATGTTCTGCCCCCTGGGCTGTGAGGCCACAGAGAACCGTGTAGAGCTGCAGAACGGAGAGAGTGTCAACATGGACTACCGTCGCACCACCACCCACTCAGACCAGTTCTCTGCCATGACCTCGCTGGTGGCCAAGGACTACTACATACAGCCCAGTAAGCAACACAGTTACAACAGTTACACCAGTGCAGACCAGCACCCATATTCAGAGTAGGACTTCTAATCTAGGGATCAGTCTTGCTTTTTATATCATAATGAATAAGATTATATGGACACGGGACCTGATCCTAGATCAGCGCTCCTACTCTGAGTTGCTTTATGAATACGATCCTTGATATTTAGACCCTGGGTCAAAGACAGTGTTAGCGTTCTGACCTTATGCTCTGGCATTTGTTTGCGGAGCTAACACAAGTACTTTGCTGGGTCTAGGGTCAATTTAGTCGTTGATCTCATGGCTTTTGATGTTCTTGTCCTCAGCTCCGGCGGGCCACACTTCAGCAAGCATGATTCCGTTGATCAAAATGGGGCGTGGTATGTACAGTGTCATGCACAAAGTCTCTGGGGTCACCCGCTTCCTGGTCTGTCAGATCTACTCTGTGCAGGGAAGCAAGCACATCAAGATCCGCTCTCCCTTCCAGGCAAGTTACAGTCACCGGGGGGGGGATTTGCTTCCCTACCCCTCTTCCTTCTCTCTCCACTGTACTTAACTCGAACCCCAGAATGTACTAAACGTGACCCCAGAGAATATAATTTCTATCTGAACAATGTCTCTTTCTCATTTCTCCCTTACAGATCATAAACCACTTTTCCATCCCGTTCAGAGTGATGGAGGGCTCCATGTGTCTGGGGATGTCATTACCTACAGAGGAGTTCTGCGTGCCTCTCGACTCCTACAGGTAGCACACATACATTTAAATACTTTGAGTCCACCAATCAAATTTACAGTAAAAAAGGATCCAAACATTTCATAGGTCCCTGTATGCATGAGGCTGTCCAAGTGTGCCACGAGGGGCTGGTATTTCAGCAGCTTATCGGCAAAGGCCTGCCCCATGTAGCCGTCAAATGAGTACCCCCCCACAACAACAACAACAACAACAACATCTGGCGTATTTGGTACACAGGAAAACACATTCATAATTTAGATCAAACCAGCTTCCTGGATGTGTGCTGTTGGTGAGACTACCGGTCTCACCTCGCTGGCTATCAGGTCGACAAAGAGGTCATGACTAGCAATAGTACAAATCCTTGTATGAACAGCAACCATTCACAACATGGACTCCATTACATTTGACACATGTATAATACAAAATGGGTTATGGCTTGCAGGGTACCAGAGTACTAGTTTACATTTTGTTGGTAGAACTTGCAGCCTCGCCTCACCTCATGCAAAGGTGAGATTGTCCTTGCCAATGGCAGCATTCTGGTACATGGAATTGTATTTTATTTGACCTTTATTTAACTAGGCAAGTCAGTTAAGAACAAATTCTTATTTTCAATGATGGTCTAGGAACAGTGGGTTAACTGCCTTGTTCAGGGCAGAATGACAGCTTGTCAGCTTGTGGATTTGATCTTGCAACCTTTTGGTTACTAGTCTAAAGCTCTAACCACTAGGCTACCTGCCTCCAATGGGCAACAGTGGTCAGCACAGTCCAGGGCAGTGAGGTTCCCCTGCTGCCTCAGGCCAGTCCAGTGTTGCAGTAGCTGCATCCGTCTGATACCAAGGAGTGTTGTCCTGGATGTAGGATGAGATGTTCCATCATGGGTGACAGAAGCCTCCACAAAAACACTTCAATCTGCCACAACTGCATCAGAGGCAGTCACTGGCTCAGTTTGCATATCAGTCCATGTTCATCAGAGCTCCACTCTATTCCGGTTGCACATGTCATTGAGGTCTGACCAGACACCAAACCCTGCAGCACGAGTGTCCAATTTTCCATTGGCCTTCCTCCTGAAGCCCAGGAAGTTGTCCTCAACACACACACACACACCACACACACACTGACTGCTGTGTGTCCACCCCCTTTAGGTCAAAGTTGAGCCTGCAGCCGGTAACCGAAGGAGACAATCAATATGATTCTTCCGAGGGCTTCAGCTACGAGTCAGTGAGTCAGCAGCCTGGCACACGTGTACAGCAGACCTGTCATCGACATGGCAACAGCGCCAGCGTGCTAATGGTCAACATCGTACCTCTGAAAGACACAGTGACATCACAACACACGGGAGTGGCCGGGGAGCACTTTGATGAGCCCTACATCCTGCACCTGTGGCCCTGCGTCCTGCTCCGGAACCTTCTACCCTACCCCATCACCTATCGCCTACAGGTACACACACACACACACACACACACACACACACACACACACACACACACACACACACACACACACACACACACACACACACACACACACACACACACACACACACACACACACACACACACACACACACACACACACACACACACACACACACGTTTCGGGTAGCCTTCCACAAGCTTCCCACAATAAGTTGGGTGAATTTTGTCCCATTCCTCCTGACAGAGCTGGTGTAACTGAGTCAGGTTTGTAGGCCTCCTTGCTCGCACAAGCTTTTTCAGTTCTGCCCACAAATTTCCTATAGGATTGAGGTCAGGGCTTTGTGATGGCCACTCCAATACCTTGACTTTGTTGTCCTTAAACTATTTTGCCACAATTTGGAAGTATGCTTGGGGCCATTGTCCATTTGGAAGACCCATTTGCAACCAAGCTTTAACTTCCTGACTGATGTCTTGAGATGTTGCTTCAATATATCCACATAATTGTCCAACCTCATGATGCCATCTATTTTGTGAAGTGCATCAGTCCCTCCTGCAGCAAAGCACCCCCACAACATGATGCTGCCACCACCGTGCTTCACGGTTGGGATGGTGTTCTTCGGCTTGCAAGCATCCCCATTTTTCCTCCAAATATAACGATGGTCATTATGGCCAAACAGTTATATTTTAGTTTTTACGTCTTAGTGTTGGAGTGTGTCCCTGGCTATCCGGAAATGTAAAAAAAAAAAAAGAAAATGGTGCCATCTGGTTTGCTTAATATAAGGAATTTGAAAGGATTTATACTTTTACTTTTGATACTTAAGTATATTTTAGCAATAACATTTACTTTTGATACTTAATTTAAAATGAAATACTTTTCTACTTATACTCAAGTAGTATTTTACTGGGTGACTTTTACTTGAGTCATTTTCTATTAACGTATCTTTATTTTTACTCAAGTATGACAATTGGGTATTTTTCCACCACTGCAATTGAATGCAGGAAATGCAGAAATTATAAAAGTGCTGTAATTTGTTTTGGTTGAAGTTGAATTGAACAGTATATAACAATCAGAATGGAGAAAGACTCATTGATATCATTTAGAATGTATGTGTCACCACCCTAGGATCACTCACTACTCATAAAGCAAATGTTCAACTTTTATTATTCAAAAACTAAAAATACCATCATACTGTCCATTTTTTTTTTAAAATACCGTGATATAATATTTTGGCCATATTGCCCAGCCCTACCGTCTGCTTTGCTTTATTTAAGGAATTTGAAATCATTTCTACTTTTACTTATATTTTAGCAATTACGTTTACTTTTGATACTTAAGTATATTTGAAACCAAATACTTTTACTCAAGTAGTATTTTACTGGGTGACTTTTACTTTAGTAATTTTCTTTTAAGGTATCTTTACTAAGTATGACTACTGGGTACTTTTTCTACCACTGGATATATATATGTATGTCATATATCCTCAGACCTTCACCCTCACATGACTATTATTGGTCACTGATTGGTATTGTGTGTGTTGATTGGCTGACAGGATAGTGAAGAGCCCGCCCCCATCACATTGATGGACGGCCACTCAGCAGAGCTTCACACCGCCGTCATGGACCTGTCAAGCCTGGAACTCCGCCTCCTCAACTACCTGGGGCAGGATTGGAAGGCCCACTATGGTCTCTGTGGCGACCAGGACGAGATCACCTTCATTGTGTTCCACTCCCTGCGCGATGAAGATGAGGAGGTTAGGTTAGGGGAGGGTGGAGAAAGGAAGCGGGCAGAGCTGGACATTGCAGTGCATGTGAAGTACGATGTGGGCCTGACTGAGGTGGCCATCCATTCTCCCTACTGGATGGTGAACAAGACGGGTCGCCTGCTACAATACAAGGCCGACGACATCCACCGCAAACACGCCATGGACTATGACATGCCCCTGCTCTTCTCCTTCAAGCCACGCAACTTTCTGCACAACAACAAGGTAGTGGGTGGGGATTGACTTTGGTCAAAGCGCACACCAAATGGCGGGCCTGCTATTTTTAAAAATGATAATGCCTAATCTTAAAGACCTAATCCTTACTGCTTGTCTCGCCGAACCTTTATCTCTCCCCGTGGCAGGTGCGGCTGATGATCTCGGACAGCGAGCTGTCTGATGATTTCTCCCTGGATACCGTGGGTAGCTATGGTGAAGTGAAGTGCAAAGGGAGGCTCAAAGATTACCTGGTGAGTGGTGGTGAATCAAGACTACCAGCAGAGAACCTGCTGGGAGTTTATTTGAAGTGACACCAGCAGAATTATAGTGTTGGTTGATGTTCACCCTTTGAACAACTTTCAGAATGGTCATGGAGTGTGATTTGCTGAACATTGAACAATCCACAGATGATGAGTGGATTGATTCAGGTTGATTGTGGCTTTCTATGGTTTGATTGAAGATCGGGGTGAAGATTGACCCCAGCAGTTTCAGCCTGACCCGTATCGTGAGCTTTGTGCCATACTACCTGTTGGTGAACAGGACCAAGCATGTGATCTGGGTGGGAGAGGAGGGCCAGGAACACTGGACCAAGGCCAAACCACACCAGGTACGACAACTAGAGCTACCTACAACCCCCAATGCAATGCAATTCAATCCATTCAGGAAGTGCAATGAAAAGTGCTAATAGTAAAAATATGTTCAAATCAGGGCTTGAATATCAGTTATTTTGAGAATTTTTAAATGGAATAATGAAGCCCTACCCTGTATAGCATATCCATGTTGTGAAACTGACCTCTCTGTTTTTGTCTCTCTCTCACTCTCTTCTCTCACTCTCTTCTCTCACTCTCTTCTCTCTCTCACTTGCTTCTCTCGTTCTCTCTGTGCTACTCAGGCAGCCATCCCATTCTGGCCCGAGAAGGACTCCAAGAAGCTCAAAATCAAGGTAGAAGGCTGTCAGGCAACCCCTCAAACCATGGACTTCACCAAACCAGAAAACTGCCTGTTGCTGCACCTCGACAACACTGTGAGTAATGCCTGAAATTGCACTACACACAAACTTAAGGACTGTACTGGAGTGTTTGTGGGTAACTACTGTATAAGCTGATGATGTGGCGATAAATACATTTTCCAAGTTGGGTTCCTTAATGTACTAGTACTACCACTTTTAATTTGGCTTTCCTCCTGTATTTTCCAGCTGGGCGGAGTCATTGTGGACGTGAACCTATCAGACCACTCGATCATTATCCGTTTTTCGGACTACCACGATGGAGCCGCCCCCTTCCTCATCATCAACCACACCCTGGAGCAGACGCTGGAGTTCTACCAGAGGTAAAGGAAAGACTGGAGGGAGGGGGTGGATGGGGGAGGAGGGGAAGGATGGGGAGGGAGGAAGGTAGGTAAACAGGGCAATAAGCAGAAATATGTTAAATGGGTGACATGTTATTCTTAAAACAGGTGCAATGCACTGAAACAACCTATATTCCTCATAAATCTTAGTCTATCTTGAAGTGGGATGTCTCAACTTTCCTTTTAGCAGTGTCCTTGAGATAGTGGCGATTATTTATGGGGACATAAGTTAACAGTACAAAATAAGTGTTGAGGCTGTCCTCATTGGTTTCTGAATGAAACCTGCATGTTTACAGCCTCAGGTTCAGCAAACTTCCCAGGCTGTGCTGCGTGCAGGATACACCCCTATCTTTTGTTTGCACTTGTTGTTCCTCGCTTTTCTTTGTTGTTTGCACTTACCTTTTATTTGTTTTAATACAGGGTTTTTGTTTTCTTCAATTTTGTGTTTTGTCTGTATTTGCCCTGTTTGCATGGATGAATTTCCTTTGGTTAGTGACTTGTGATTGACACTTATTTTGCTTTAAGTCAGAATTCTTTGCTAGTGACACATTGTTTGTCTGAAATGTGTTTGTTTGTGTTTATGGATTTGTTTGGTTTTTGTTTGGACGGGCAGATTGCGGAGAGACTCGTCAAAATGCTTGGCAGACGAGCTGCTCGAACTCTCCTTCTCACTAGAGGAGACCCAGCGCAGGTAGCAGGACCCAGGGTACCACGGGTACTCTGGCTCTCACCCACTCAGACCTTGGGGGGAGGGAGGGAGGGAGAGGGATATGGGGTAGGAACAGACTGAATGAGTGACTTGCTTCAGATGGGGTGGACATATTGGGGAACTTTAAATTCTCTCCCTAGCATACAATAATTACTAATGCAGAAGGCATGGGCCATAGAGCGAACGTACACATATACAGTGGTGTTTGCAGTCTGTGTGTTCCCATGGTTCAGGAGTGGTCAGAGTGTGGTCAGAGCTGGACCCCCAGGTAACCGCAGGTGAAGGGAAAGAGCCTTTGTTCGGTTTTGGTGCGTACATGCCACTCCACAAGAAAATAGATTATGTGCATTATAGAAATGCTTAAAAATATTGTATTACATATTAATATCACTGTATGGTTCAACAACCACGAGTCAACTGATTTTTAGTGACCAAACTACAGAGTGTGGAGTGATCAAGGAGGAACTCCGGCTTCACAATGTTATGACTGTTTGCCCTTTGACCTCCCCCTATATTCCAGGTTAATTTGCTTCATAGTGGGACTCTGCTGCTGCTTGGATGGGACTATGGAAATGGGGTCTGACCTCTGCTTACTAGTCCTTCCATTTCCATAACCCATGTTTTTTTCTGACTGTCAGCCATCTTCCTAGTGGTGGGGTTTGAGTGGTCTTGTGTGTGTGCTTTCTAACTCTTTCCCGTTACGTGTGTGTGTGCGTGCGTGTGTGCACAAGTAGCAGTCAGAAGGAGAAGGACAAGCTGAGCCCGGGGAAGGCGGTGTACTATACCTGGGCTGAGCCCACCGGGTCACGCTCCCTGGCCTGGCAGTGTGGTAGCTACAGTGGCGAGCTGAAGAGTGAAGAGGTACCGTAACACAGCTTTCTATTCACTTCTACTAGGGTTGGGTATATTACCATAGCACCGTCTATCGGGGAAATGTCAGGAATTGTGAAAAACTGAGTATAAATGTATTTGACTATGGTGTATGTAAACTTCCGACTCCAACTGTATATATATACTAAAGTTCAAAAGTTTGGGGTCACTTAGAAATGTCCTCGTTTTTTAAACGTCCATTAAAATAACATCAAATTGATCAGAAATACAGTGTAGACATTGTTAATGTTGTAAATGACTATTGTAGCTGGAAACGGCAGATCTTTTATGGAATATCTACATAGGCGTACAGAGGTCCATTATCAGCAACCATCAGTCCTGTGTTCCAATGGGACGTTGTGTTAGCTAATCCAAGTTTATTATTTTAAAAGGCTAATTGATCATTAGAAAACCTTTTTGCAATAATGTTAGGACAGCTGAAAACTGTTGTCCTGATTAAAGAAGCAATAAAACTCTAATCAAATCAAAGTTTTTGTCACGTACGCCGAATACAACAGGTGTAGGTAGACCTTACAATGAAATGCTTACTTACAGGCTCTAACTAATGGTGCGGAAAAAAATAAAACAACAGTAAAAAGACATTTGAAAAAAAGAGTAGCAAGGCTATATACAGACACCTGTTAGTCAGGCTTATTGAGGTAGTATATACATGTAGGTATCGTTAAAGTGACAATGCATATATGATGAACAGAGAGTAGCAGAAGCGTAAAAAGAGGCGACTCCTGGATTCTGGAGTTATGCATACCTAATTTCAAAATAGGCCACCATCACTGTCAATTGTGAATGACATTATTCAGTTTTACCGGTGAAATGTCCAAACTGCATGCCAATAATTTTTTCTCAATTAGTTGACATCTTCTTGAATTACTGTTTTGTGAGCGAATTAGAGCAGATTGTGTTAACTAATAGCCTTTCTTGTATTTTGTTTCAATACAAGCATACAGTGCATTGGGAAAGTATTCAGACCCCTTGACCTTTTCCACATTTTGTTACGTTACAGCCTTATTCTAAAATGGATGAAATTGTTATTTTTTCAATCTACACACAATATCCCATAATGATAAAGAAAAGCTAAATAAATAAATGATATCACATTTACCGAAGTATTCAGACCCTTTACTCAATATTTTGAAGCACCTTTGGCAGTATGATCACAATCATACCTGTTTTTGGGGAGTTTCTCCCATTCTTCTTTGCAGATCCTCTCGAGCTCTGTCATGTCGGATCGGGAGCATCGCTGCACAGCTATTTTCAGGTTTCTCCAGAGATGTTAGATTGGATTCAAGTCCGGGCTCGCGTGGGCCACTCAAGGACATTCAGAGAATTAATTGTCCCGAAGCCACTCCTGCATTGTCTTGGCTGTGTGCTTAGGGTTTTCATCCAGTTGGAAGGTGATCCTTCGCCCCAGTCTGAGGTCCTGAGCGAACTGGAGCAGGTTATCATCAAAGATCTCTGTACTTTGCGCCATTCATCTTTCCCTCGATTCTGAGTAGTCTCCCAGTCCCTGTCACTGAAAAACATCCCCACAGCATGATGCTGCCACCACCACGCTTCACTGTAGTGATGGTGCCAGGTTTCCTCCAGACGTGACGCTTGGCGTTCAGGCCAAAGAGTTCAATATTGTTTCTCATGGTCTGAGAGCCTTTAGGTGCCTTTTGGCAAACTCCAAGCGGGCTGTCATGTGCCTTTTACCGAGGAGTGGCTTCCGTCTGGCCACTCTACCATAAAGGCCTGATTGGTGGAGTTCTGCAGAGATGGTTGTCCTTCTGGAAGGTTCTCCCATCTCCACAGAGGAACTCTGGAGCTCTGTCAGAGTGACCATCAGGTTCTCAGGTCACCTCCCTGACCAAGGTCCTTCTCCCTCGTATGCTCAGTTTGGCAAGGCCAGCACTAGGAAGAGTCTTGATTGTTCCAAATTTCTTCTATTTTAGAATGATGGAGACCACTTTGTTATTGGGTACCTTCAATGCTGTAGAAATGTTTTGGTACCCATCCCCAGATCTGGGCCTCGGCACAATCCTATCTCAGAGCTCTACGGACAATTCCTTTGATTTCATGTCCTTGTTTTTGCTCTGACATGCACTGTCAATTGTGGAACCTTATACAGACAGGTGTGTGCCTTTCCAAATCATGTCCAATCAATTGAATTCACCACAGGTGGACTCCAATCAAGTTGTAGATGATCAATGGAAACAGGATGCACCTGAGCTCAATGTCAAGTATCATAGCAAAGTGTCTGAATACTTATGTAAAGGTATTTCTATTTTATTTTTTATTTTTAGAAATGTGCAAACCTGTTTTTACTTTGTCATTATTGGGTATTGTGTGTAGATTGATACAAAAATATATACAGTACCAGTCAAAAGTTTGGGCATACCTTCTCATTCCAGGGTTTTTCTTTATTTGGACTATTTCCTAAATTGTAGAATAATAGTGAAGACATCAAAACTATAAAATAACACATATGGAATCATGTAGGGACCAAAAAAGTATTAAACAAATCAAAGTATATTTTATATTTGACATTCTTCAAAGTAGCCACCCTTTGCCTTGATAACAGCTTTGCACACTCTTGGAATTCTCCCAACCTCCTTCATAAGGAATGCTTTTCCAACAGTCTTGAAGGACTTCCCACATATGCTGAACACTTGTTGGCTGTGTTTCCTTCACTCTGCGGTCTAACTCATCCCAAACCATCTCAATTGGGTTGAGGTCGGGTGATTGTGGAGGCCAGGCCATCTGATGCAGCACTTCATCACTCTCCTTCTTGGTCAAATAGCCCTTACACAGCCTGGAGGAGTGTTTTGGGTCATTGTCCTGTTGAAAAACAAATGATAGTCCCACTAAGTGCAAACCAGATGGGATGGCGTACCGCTGCAGAATGCTGTGGTAGCCATGCTGGTTAAGTGTGCCTTGAATACTAAATCAATCATAGACCGTGTCATCAGCAAAGCAGCCACACACCATCACACCTCCTCCTTCATTCTTCACGGTGGGAACCACAAACGCAGAGATCATTCGTTCACCTACTCTGCGTCTTACCGAGACATGGTGGTTGGAACCAAAAATCTCAAATTTGGACTCAGACCAATGGACAGATTTCCACCGGCAAGTCTCTTCTTATTGTTGTCCTTTCATCGTGGTTTCTTTGTAGCAAATCGACCATGAAGGCCTGATTTGACGCTTGCTTGCTAACCCGGCCTGCTAACTGCTAGCTTGCCCTGGTCTACTAGCTGCTAGCTTGTTTAGCTCCGGCCTACTAACTGTTAGCTTGTTAGCCTGCTAACTGTCTGAATCGCCGTGTCCCCAGCCAGCCCAACCACTCACTGGACCCATATGATCACTTGGCTACGCATGCCTCTCTCTAATATCAATATGCCTTGTCCATTACTGTCCTGGTTAGTGATCACTGTCTTATTTCACTGTAGAGCCTCTAGCCCTGCTCAATATGCCTCAACCAACCATGTTGTTCCACCTCCTACATATGCGATGACATCACCTGGTTTAAACATCTCTAGAGACTATATCTCTCTCTTCATTACTCAATGCCTAGGTTTACCTCCAATGTACTCACATCCTACCTTACCTTTGTCTGTACACTATGCCTTAAATATATGTTATCGTGCCCAGAAACCTGCTCCTTTTACTCTCTGTTCTGAACGTGCTAGACGGCCAGTTCGTATAGTCTTTAGCCGTACCCTTGTCCTACTTCTCCTCTGTTCCTCTGGTGATGTGGAGGTTAATCCAGGTCCTGCAGTGCCTAGCTCCACTCCCACCCCCCAGGTGCTCTCATTTGTTGACTTCTGTAAACGTAAAAGCCTTGGTTTCATGCATGTTAACATTAGAAGCCTACTCCCTAAGTTTGTTTTACTCACTGCTTTAGCACACTCTGCCAACCCAGGTGTCTTAGCCGTGTCTGAATCCTGGCTTAGGAAAACCACCAAAAACCCTGAAATCTCCATTGCTAACTATAACATTTTATAATAATAATAATAATAATAATAATAATAATATATGCCATTTAGCAGACGCTTTTATCCAAAGCGACTTACAGTCATGTGTGCATACATTCTACATATGGGTGGTCCCGGGAATCGAACCCACTACCCTGGCGTTACAAGCGCCATGCTCTACCAACTGAGCTACAGAAGGACCACATTTTCCGCCATTATAGAACTGCCAAAGGGGGCGGTGTTGCAATCTACTGTAAAGATAGAAAGTAATACAGAACTCTGCAGGCTAAGTCTGTACCCAAACAATTTGAGCTTCTACTTCTAAAAATTCACCTTTCCAGAAACAAGGCTCTCACTGTTGCCGCTTGCTATAGACCTCCCTCTGCCCCCAGCTGTGTCCTCGATACTATATGGGAACTGATTGCCCCCATCTATCTTCTGAGCTCGTGCTACTAGGTGACCTAAACTGGGACATGCTTAAACCTCTTGCTACGAGCCATCCTATATCTGGGATCGTAATTATAGCCTCAAGCTCATTAGCATAACGCAACGTTAACTATTCATGAAAATCGCAAATGAAATGAAATAAATATATTGGCTCTCAAGCTTAGCCTTTTGTTAACAACACTGTCATCTCAGATTTTCAAAATATGCTTTTCAACCATAGCATTTCCAAATTAACTCCATAATATCGACAGAAATATGGCAAACGTTGTGTAGAATCAATCCTCAAGGATTACATATCTATTCGATGATATATCATTCGTGGAAGTTTGGTTTCTCCTCTGAACCACATGGAAAAATGCATGCAGCTGGAGATTATGCAATAATTTCGACGGGGGACACCAAGCGGACACCTGGTAAATGTAGTCTCTTATGGTCAATCTTCCAATGATATGCCTACAAATACGTCACAATGCCGCAGACACCTTGGGGAAACGACAGAAAGTGTAGGCTCATTCCTTGCGCATTCACAGCCGTATAAGGAGACATGGGAACTAAGCGCATTCAAAATCTGGGGCATTTCCTGTTTGAAATTTCATCTTGGTTTCGCCTGTAGCATCAGTTCTGTGGCACTCACAGATAATATCTTTGCAGATTTGGAAACGTGTTTTCTTTCCAAAGCTGTCAATTACATGCATAGTGGAGCATCTTTTCGTGACAAAATATCTTGTTTAAAACGGAAATGTTTTTCATCCCAAAATTTTAATAGCGCCCCCTAATGCATAACTGGTTAACACCCCGGCCATCCTACAAACTAAGCTTGATGCCCTCAATCTCACACAAATTATCAATGTACCTACCAGGTACATCCCCCAAATCAGTAAACACGGGCACCCTCATAGATGTCATCTTAACTAATTCGCCCTCCAAATACACCTCTGCTGTTTGCGACCAAACGACCACCCCTCATCACTGTCAAACGCTCCCTGAAACACTTCTGCGAGCAGGCCTTTCTAATCGACCTGGCCGGGGTATCCTGGAATGACATTGACCTCATCCCGTCAGTAGATGATGCCTGGCTATTCTTTAAAAGTGCCTTCCTCACCATCTTAAAAAAGCATGCCCCTCTCAAAAAATGTAGAACTAGGAATAGATATAGTCCTTGGTTCACGCCAGACCTGTCTGCCCTTGACCAGCACAAAAATATCCTGTGGCGTTCTGCATTAGCATCGAATAGCCCCCGTGATATGGAACTTTTCAGGGAAGTTAGGAACAAATATACACAGGCAGTTAGAAAAGCTACGGCAAGCTTTTTCAAACAGAAATTTGCATCCTGTAGTACTAACTCAAAAAAGTTCTGGGACACTGTAAAGTCCATGGAGAATAAGAGCACCTCCTCCCAGCTGCCCACTGCTCTGAGGCTAGGAAACATTGTCACCACCGATAAATCCACTATAATTGAGAATTTTAATAAGCATTTCTTTACGGCTGGCCATGCTTTCCACATGGCTACCCCTACCCCGGTCAACTGCCCGGCACCCTCCACAGCAACGCGCCAAAGCCCCCACCATTTCTCCTTTACCCAAATCCAGATAGCCGATGTTCTGAAAGAGCTGCAAAATCTGGACCCCTACAAATCAGCCGGCCTAGACAATCTGGACCCTCTCTTTCTAAAATGATCTGCCAAAATTGTTGCAACCCCTATTACTAGCCTGTTCAACCTCTCTTTCGTATCGTCTGAGATTCCCAAAGATTGGAAAGCTGCCGCGGTCATCCCCCTCTTCAAAGGGGATGACACTCTAGACCCAAACTGCTACAGACCTATATCTATCCTACTCTGTCTTTCTAAGGTCTTTGAAAGCCAAGTTAACAAACATACTGACCAATTCGAATCCCACCATACCTTCTCCGCTATGCAATCTGATTTCAGAGCTGGTCATGCGGTGCACCTCAGCCACGCTCAAGGTTCTAAACGACATCATAACCGCCATCGATAAGAGACATTACTGTGCAGCCGTATTCATCGACCTGGCCAAGGCTTTCGACTCTGTCAATCACAACATTCTTATTGGCAGACTCGACAGCCTTTGTTTCTCAAATGATTGCCTCGCCTGGTTTACCAACTACTTCTCTGATAGAGTTCAGTGTGTCCAATCGGAGGGCCTGTTGTCTGGACCTCTGACAGTCTCTATGGGTGTGCCACAGGGTTCAATTCTCAGGCCGACTCTTTTCTGTATACATCAATGCTGTTGCTCTTGTTGCTGGTGATTCTCTGATCCACCTCTACTCAGACGACACCATTCTGTATACATCTGGCCCCTCCTTGGACACTGTGTTAACTAACCTCCAGACAAGCTTCAATGCCATACAACTCTCCTTCCGTGGCCTCCAACTGCTCTTAAAAGCAAGTAAAACTAAATGCATGCTTTTCAATCGATCTCTGCCCGCACCTGCTCGCCCGTCCAGCATCACTACTCTGGACGGCTCTGACTTAGAATACGTGGACAACTACAAATACCTGGGTGTCTGGTTAGACTGTAAACTCTCCTTCCAGACTCACATTAAGAATCTCCAATCCAAAATTAAATCTAGAATCGGCTTCCTATATCGCAACAAAGCATCCTTCACTCATGCTGCCAAACATACCCTCGTAAAACTGACCATCCTGCCGATCCTCGACTTTGGCGATGTCATCTATAAAATAGCCTCCAACACTCTACTCAACAAACTATCACAGTGCCATCTGTTTTATCACCAAAGCACCATACACTACCCACCATTGCGACCTGTACGCTCTCGTTGGATAGCCCTCGCTTCATACTCGTCGCCAAACCCACTGGCTACAGGTTATCTACAAGTCTCTGCTAGGTAAAGCCCCACCTTATCTCAGCTCACTGGTCACCATAGCAGCACCCACTCGTAGCACGCGCTCCAGCAGATATATCTCACTGGTCACCCCCAAAGCCAATTCCTCCTTTGGTCGTCTTTCCTTCCAGTTCTCTGCTGCCCATGACTGGAACGAATTGCAAAAATCTCTGAAGCTGGAGACTCACATCTCTCTCACTAGCTTTAAGCACTAGCTGTCAGAGCAGTTTACAGATCACTGCACCTGTACTTAGCCTATCTGTAAACAGCCCATCTATCTACCTACCTCATCCCCATACTGGTATTTATTGATTTATTTTGCTCCTTTGCACCCCGGTATCTCTACCTGCACATTCATCTTCTGCCGATCTACCATTCCAGTGTTTAATTGCTATATTGTAATTACTTCGCCACCATGGCCTATTTATTTCCTTAACTTACCTCATTTGCACTCACTGTATTATTGACTTTGCTTTGTTTATTCCATGTGTAACTCTGTGTCGTTGTATGTGTCGAATTGCTACGCTTTATCTTGGTCAGGTTGCAGTTGTAAATGAGAACTTGTTCTCAACTAGCCTACCTGGTTAAATAAAATAAATAAAACATTGCACGCAGTCTCCTCTGAACAGTTGATGGACTTGGTCTTTTACCAAATAGGGCCATCTTCTGTATACCACCCCTACCTTGTCACAACACAACTGATTGGCTCAAACACATTAAGAAGGAAAGAAATTCCACAAATATACTTTTAACAAGGCACACCTGTTAATTGAAATGCATTCCATTTTAGAACAAGGCTGTAACATAACAAAATGTGGAAAAAGTCAAGGCGTCTGAATACACTCCAAATAGTCTGTATATCCGGCCTAGTGGCTTGCTGTGATGAGGATTTTTTTAACTATTCAGCTTCAGATAAATGACTAAGTAGGTGTTTTTGGTGTATTATAAAATACTAATGAATCAGTGTGATCTTGTGAGATATTGAGTCAGCTTTGATCTAACTATACTAAACAAGCACCATTGTGATAAGTGATAATCTTCTATTTGTAATAATAATAATAATGTGATAAGTAGGATTATTAGGTGTTCTTATTCCATCGGATTTGGCCCATTCAGCACCCCTAAATATGTTGTCATGAATACCGATTCCTCTCGTCCTTCTCGTAACATGCGAGCTTCCACTAGCGGTCTATTCAGATTTTTTCTGTTTGTTTCTTAATTACACAATTTTTTCAAATACAAAAATGTCTGGCCTCTAGAGGGACGATAACATTGTCTATCGGGCGATTTTATATGTACAGAATAACGATTGAACAAAAGTTGATTGCCCAACCCTAACCACCATTCACCATTTGCGCTAGCGGTGTTGATATGTTACATTCTCACACGGTTTGATTGATAATATGGTTCATTCTTATTTATACCAGTGTTTCATATTCGTGTGATACACATTTTGTATTGAGTACATCAGACCAATATGACACACAGGCGTGAGGCTCAACCATAGTATCTCCTCAGACTAATATGTAGGCTATACGTGTACATATTACATATCACACTAAAAATGAACTGATATGAAACAGACTAGGATCTCCTGCTTCGTGTTTAACAGAGCTGCTTAATAAGGTGTAGTAATCACACAACTTTAATCGGATCATTATTCAGGCTCCGATCCTAAAAAGGCTTAGTAAAGGATTTAGGTAAGTCCACCAGAAACTTTGAAAGTGTTACTGCATTTTTATCCCCTTTATTCTGTTCTGATGACTTGAGGGAAGCAACATGATGATAACCAGTGTAAAATTCTACAAGACAGACAAAATACGTACAGTAGTATAAGCATAGTGTAAAAAGTTGTTGAGGCTTTCTTTGCATCTGATGTGCACTTGATCCGTGTGTAGGACCTGCGGTTGGACGTGAATGAGGAGGGTAAGCTGTACCTCATCTCATTCTACGAGGGCCTCCAGCGGGTGGCGCTGTTCACCGAGGACAGGCGGATCTACAAGCTGCTGTGTGAGAGTGAGAAGGCCGAGCTGGCTGAACAGGAGATCATCCTCTCCCTGCAAAACGTGGGTGTCTCCCTGGTCAACAACAGCAACCACCAGGAGGTGTCCTTCATTGGCATTACCAGGTATTCACACACTCACATAGTATATACACTCACTCACTATGGTATGATAGTACTACAGTTGATTGTACTGTGAGTGGAAAGGTGGTTCCAGTTTCAGAACAGCAGCATGTTCATTGTGCTTTCCTGTGTGTGTAGTTCAGACGTGGTGTGGGAGTTCAAGCCAAAGAAGAAGTCTCGCTGGAAACCCCTGAGTTTTAAATATGCAGCGCTGCTGGAGACCCACTTCAGAGAGTACACCGAGAGTGGATCAGTGGACAATGCCATCTTAGACCTGGAGAGCAACTTCCAGGTCAGACAGCAACTGGATATGCCACTGTACAGTATCCATGTGTCTGATACCATGTACCATCCACTTGATATCCTGCCCCTTGAAAATGATACAATTTGTAAAGGTAGATGTGGTTCTCAATTTGTGCACAGCTCCAGTATAACCTGTGTGTGTGTGGGCTAACTCCGTTATCAGGTGTCTCTGACGCCAAATAGGCAAGACATGAGGATGATGAAGCCATGTGATGCTCCAATCAGGAGGAACTTCCTTCCGGGGGTGAAGGTGGAGTACAGCGTATCGGCCCGCCAGAGTGCCTACCGTGTCCAGATCAACCGCATACAGGTGGGTTCCAGAGAGTAGGAAAGTGCGCACTCTATCCAACTGTATGGTGGATCCCCACCCGACCTGACTATCATACCATAGATTTTTACATTGACCATTTAGTAATTTGGCCAACAATTCAGTTAATTTAAATGCCATTCCTTTCATGCTGACCTTTTTTTTTTTGGTTCCATTGTTTGAGGCCTTTATTTCTCCACAGATCCAGAATCAACTGCCTGGAGCAATCTTTCCCTATGTCTTCTACCCAATAAAACTACCAAAGTCTGTCACCATGGACTCAGGTCAGTACCAAACTCTGTCCAAGTCCTTTGGTGTTGTGCAGTCACACTTACCTGGGCCTAAGTGGGTCTCTAAAGGGGGCCATTTCGAACGCAACCATACACATTTGTAGAGTGGAGTACTCTGGATAAACACATATCTATGGGTGTTTCTGCTCCACACTGTCCTTTAGAGCCCAAACCTCTGACCGACATCAGCATTGTTACCAGGGCAGCCGGACACTCAGATATCTCCCGCATCAAGTGAGTCCATCACTATAGTTCATTTTCTCCCACCTATCTTCCATCTCTCTCTCTCCTTCTGTTCCATCTCTTTTCTGTTCCATCTCTCTCTCTGTGTCTTCTCTATCTTCTGTTCTCTCTCTTCTGTTCTCTCTGTGTCTTCTCTCTCTCTGTTCCCTTACCTTCCTTTCTGACAACTTTCTCATTGCCTGTCTCTATATCTTCCACCCCCTGACTTCATCAGGTATTTCATGGTGCTGATCCAGGAGATGGACTTGAAGTTGGACCTGGGTTTCCTCTACGCCATCTTGGATCTGTTCACCCCGGAGAATGCCAGTGTGATGACATCAGAGCAGATGGTAAGACCCTGACCTTCCCCTCAGTTGACCTCCACACATTATCCCCACTACATACTCGAGGACTGGAGTTTGGAACCAATGATCTAGCATGTGCAAAGAGCCTACAGATCAGGGGTCGGCAACCGAAGGCATTTTGCCTTGGCACGCTAAGGCTTGGCAAGCCAACCACCCAAAAAAATACTAATTTAAAAAATGCATATATATTTTTTATTTTTTTTTATTTTTTATTCTTGGTGTGCTAAGCCTTGCCTTGACATTTATTATCTCACTTATTTTGGTCAGTAATTTTTTATATAAACTGGAGAAAATGATTGAAATTGCATGCACTGGTTTCGAAATTGCATTGATATTCACTGCAATGTTATAGTTCCCAAGGTATGTCAATCCTGATTAGCCAGTGGGCTTTCATGATTTTGCAGGATTTTCATATTATTAGTTCAGTGCTGTGACTCAGAGCCGGTACGTGTGGAGCTGCTTTGTCTATAGGATACTGTGACTCAGAGCCGGTACGTGTGGAGCTGCTTTGTCTATAGGATACTGTGCCTCAGAGCCGGTACGTGTGGAGCTGTTTGTCTATAGGATACTGTGACTCAGAATATGTACGTGAGGAGCTGCTTTGTCTATAGGATACTGACTCAGAGCCGGTACGTGTGGAGCTGCTTTGTCTATAGGATACTGTGCCTCAGAGCCGGTACGTGTGGAGCTGCTTTGTCTATAGGATACTGTGACTCAGAGCCGGTTGTGGAGCTGCTTTGTCTATAGGATACTGTGACTCAGAATATGTACGTGAGGAGCTGCTTTGTCTATAGGATACTGACTCAGAGCCGGTACGTGTGGAGCTGCTTTGTCTATAGGATACTGTGCCTCAGAGCCGGTAGGTGTGGAGCTGCTTTGTCTATAGGATACTGTGACTCAGAATAGGTACGTGTGGAGCTGCTTTGTCTATAGGATACTGTGACTCAGAGCCGGTACGTGTGGAGCTGCTTTGTCTATAGGATACTGTGCCTCAGAGCCGGTACGTGTGGAGCTGTTTGTCTATAGGATACTGTGACTCAGAATATGTACGTGAGGAGCTGCTTTGTCTATAGGATACTGACTCAGAGCCGGTACGTGTGGAGCTGCTTTGTCTATAGGATACTGTGACTCAGAGCCGGTACGTGTGGAGCTGCTTTGTCTATAGGATACTGTGACTCAGAGCCGGTACGTGTGGAGCTGCTTTGTCTATAGGATACTGTGACTCAGAGCCGGTACGTGTGGAGCTGTTTGTCTATAGGATACTGTGACTCAGAATATGTACGTGAGGAGCTGCTTTGTCTATAGGATACTGACTCAGAGCCGGTACGTGTGGAGCTGCTTTGTCTATAGGATACTGTGCCTCAGAGCCGGTAGGTGTGGAGCTGCTTTGTCTATAGGATACTGTGACTCAGAATAGGTACGTGTGGAGCTGCTTTGTCTATAGGATACTGTGACTCAGAGCCGGTACGTGTGGAGCTGCTTTGTCTATAGGATACTGTGCCTCAGAGCCGGTACGTGTGGAGCTGTTTGTCTATAGGATACTGTGACTCAGAATATGTACGTGAGGAGCTGCTTTGTCTATAGGATACTGACTCAGAGCCGGTTGTGGAGCTGCTTTGTCTATAGGATACTGTGCCTCAGAGCCAGTAGGTGTGGAGCTGCTTTGTCTATAGGATACTGTGACTCAGAATAGGTATGTGTGGAGCTGCTTTGTCTATAGGATACTGTGACTCAGAGCCGGTACGTGTGGAGCTGCTTTGTCTATAGGATACTGTGCCTCAGAGCCGGTACGTGTGGAGCTGTTTGTCTATAGGATACTGTGACTCAGAATATGTACGTGAGGAGCTGCTTTGTCTATAGGATACTGACTCAGAGCCGGTACGTGTGGAGCTGCTTTGTCTATAGGATACTGTGCCTCAGAGCCGGTAGGTGTGGAGCTGCTTTGTCTATAGGATACTGTGACTCAGAGCCGGTACGTGTGGAGCTGCTTTGTCTATAGGATACTGTGACTCAGAGCCGGTACGTGTGGAGCTGCTTTGTCTATAGGATACTGTGCCTCAGAGCCGGTACGTGTGGAGCTGTTTGTCTATAGGATACTGTGACTCAGAATATGTACGTGAGGAGCTGCTTTGTCTATAGGATACTGACTCAGAGCCGGTACGTGTGGAGCTGCTTTGTCTATAGGATACTGTGACTCAGAGCCGGTACGTGTGGAGCTGCTTTGTCTACAGGATACTGTGACTCAGAATAGGTACGTGTGGAGCTGCTTTGTCTATAGGATACTGTGACTCAGAGCCGGTACGTGTGGAGCTGCTTTGTCTATAGGATACTGTGACTCAGAGCCGGTACGTGTGGAGCTGCTTTGTCTATAGGATACTGTGACTCAGAATAGGTACGTGTGGAGCTGCTTTGTCTATAGGATACTGTGACTCAGAATATGCACGTGAGGAGCTGCTTTGTCTATAGGATACTGTGACTCAGAGCCGGTACGTGTGGAGCTGCTTTGTCTATAGGATACTGTGACTCAGAGCCGGTACGTGTGGAGCTGCTTTGTCTATAGGATACTGTGACTCAGAATAGGTACGTGTGGAGCTGTTTGTCTATAGGATACTGTGACTCAGAATATGTACGTGAGGAGCTGCTTTGTCTATAGGATACTGACTCAGAATAGGTACGTGTGGAGCTGCTTTGTCTATAGGATACTGTGACTCAGAGCCGGTACGTGTGGAACTGCTTTGTCTATAGGATACTGTGACTCAGAGCCGGTACGTGTGGAGCTGCTTTGTCTATAGGATACTGTGACTCAGAGCAGGTACGTGTGGAGCTGCTTTGTCTATAGGATACTGTGCCTCAGAGCCGGTACGTGTTGAGCTGTTTGTCTATAGGATACTGTGACTCAGAATATGTACGTGAGGAGCTGCTTTGTCTATAGGATACTGACTCAGAGCCGGTACGTGTGGAGCTGCTTTGTCTATAGGATACTGTGACTCAGAGCCGGTACGTGTGGAGCTGCTTTGTCTATAGGATACTGTGACTCAGAATAGGTATGTGTGGAGCTGCTTTGTCTATAGGATACTGTGACTCAGAGCCGGTACGTGTGGAGCTGCTTTGTCTATAGGATACTGTGACTCAGAGCCGGTACGTGTGGAGCTGCTTTGTCTACAGGATACTGTGACTCAGAATAGGTACGTGTGGAGCTGCTTTGTCTATAGGATACTGTGACTCAGAGCCGGTACGTGTGGAGCTGCTTTGTCTATAGGATACTGTGACTCAGAGCCGGTACGTGTGGAACTGCTTTGTCTATAGGATACTGTGACTCAGAATAGGTACGTGTGGAGCTGCTTTGTCTATAGGATACTGACTCAGAGCCGTCGTGTGGAACTGCTTTGTCTATAGGATACTGTGACTCAGAGCCGGTACGTGTGGAGCTGCTTTGTCTATAGGATACTGTGACTCAGAGCCGCTGCTTTGTCTATAGGATACTGTGACTCAGAGCCGGTACGTGTGGAGCTGCTTTGTCTATAGGATACTGTGACTCAGAGCCGGTACGTGTGGAGCTGCTTTGTCTATAGGATACTGTGACTCAGAGCCGGTACGTGTGGAGCTGCTTTGTCTATAGGATACTGTGACTCAGAGCCGGTACGTGTGGAGCTGCTTTGTCTATAGGATACTGTGACTCAGAGCCGGTACGTGTGGAACTGCTTTGTCTATAGGATACTGTGACTCAGAATAGGTACGTGTGGAGCTGCTTTGTCTATAGGATACTGTGACTCAGAATATGCACGTGAGGAGCTGCTTTGTCTATAGGATACTGACTCAGAGCCGGTACGTGTGGATCTGCTTTGTCTATAGGATACTGTGACTCAGAATAGGTACGTGAGGAGCTGCTTTTTCTTTTGGATACTGTGACTCAGAATAGGTACATGTGGAGCTGCTTTGTCTATAGGATACTGTGACTCAGAATAGGTACATGTGGAGCTGCTTTGTCTATAGGATACTGTGACTCAGAATAGGTACGTGTGGAACTGTTTTGTCTATAGGATACTGTGACTCAGAATAGGTACGTGTGGAGCTGTTTTGTCTATAGGATACTGTGACTCAGAATAGGTACATGTGGAGCTGCTTTGTCTATAGGATACTGTGACTCAGAATAGGTACGTGTGGAGCTGCTTTGTCTATAGGATACTGTGACTCAGAATAGGTACGTGTGGAGCTGCTTTGTCTATAGGATACTGTGACTCAGAATAGGTATGTGTGGAGCTGCTTTGTCTATAGGATACTGTGACTCAGAGCCGGTACGTGTGGAACTGTTTTGTCTATAGGATACTGTGACTCAGAATAGGTACGTGTGGAGCTGCTTTGTCTATAGGATACTGTGACTCAGAATAGGTACGTGTGGAGCTGCTTTGTCTATAGGATACTGTGACTCAGAATAGGTACGTGTGGAGCTGCTTTGTCTATAGGATACTGTGACTCAGAATAGGTACGTGTGGAACTGTTTTGTCTATAGGATACTGTGACTCAGAATAGGTACGTGTGGAACTGTTTTGTCTATAGGATACTGTGACTCAGAATAGGTACGTGTGGAGCTGCTTTGTCTATAACCCATGCATGCTACTACTAAATGGGAAGATGAAGCAAAAGCCTTCACAGATAATTTTGAGGAGAGAGGTGTCTATTAAAAACATTTTCGCTATTACAACTGACGGTGCCTCCGCTATGGTGGGAAACATAAAGGATCCACAAAGCTGATTGAAGATAAGATTGGCCACCATGTGGTTAAATGTCACTGTATCATTCACCAAGAGAATCTGTGTTCAAAGATTAAACCCGTAGTGCTTAATCTTGGACAGTGCCTCTGTTTAGCGAGCTATGGAATTCTTCAGTTTGTGAGCAATTAGATATTCAACAGACACAGTTAGTTGTAATGCACATATGAAAATCATAACTGGCACGATCGTTAAAAATATTTTTTCGTTGAAAATCTTCTTTTTTTTAAATTGCAAATTGGCACTCCACACAAAGGTTGCCGACGCCTGCTATAGACCTTTTCAACTGTCCAAACAATAACACTTTCTGCACTGAACAAAAATATAAACGCAACATATAAAGTGTTGCTCCCATGTTTCTTGAGCTGAAATAAAAGATCCCAGACATTTTCCATATGCACAAGAAGTATTTCTCTCAAATGTTTTGCACAAATTTGTTTGCATCACTTTTAGTGAGCATTTCTGCTTTGCCAAGATAATCCATCCACCTGACAGGTGTGGCATATCAAGAAGCTGATTAAACAGTATGATTATTACACATTGTCATTACTCAGGTGCACCTTGTGCTGGGGACAATAAAAGGCAACTCTAAAATGTGCAGTTTTGTCACACAACACAGTGCTACAGATGTCTCAAGTTTTGAGGAGTGTGCATTTGGCATGCTAACTGTAGGGATGTCCACCAGAGCTGTTGCCAGAGAACTTAATGTTAATTTCTCTACCCTAAGTTGCCTCCAACGTTCTTTTTAGAGAATTTGGCAGTATGGCCAACCAGCCTCACAAATGCAGACCAACGTGTAACTACGCCAGCCCAGGACCTCCACATCTGGGTTCTTCACCTGCGGGATCGTCTGAGACCAGCCACCCGGACAGCTGGTGAAACTGTGGGTTTGCACAACCAAAGAATTTTTGCACAAACCGTCTAGCGGAAGCTCATCTGCGTGCTCGTTGTCCTCACCAGGGTCTTTACCTGACTGCAGTTCAGCGTTGTAACTGACTTCAATGGGCAAATGCTCACCTTCAATGGGCACTGGCACACTGGAGAAGTGTGCTCTTCACAGATGAATCCCTGTTTCAACTGTACCGGGCAGATGGCAGACAGCATGTATGGCGGCGTGTGGGCGAACGATTTGCTGATGCCAACGTTATGAACAGAGTGCCCCATGGTGGCGGTGGGGTTATGGTATGGGCAGGCATCAAACACAAGTACATTTTATCAATGGCAATTTGAATTCACAGAGATACTGTGATGAGATCCTGAGGCACATTGTCGTGCCATTCATCCGCCGACATCACCTAATGTTTAATCGTGATAATGAAGGGCCCCATGTCGCAAGAATCTGTACACAATTCATGGAAGCTGAAAATGTCCCAGTTCTTCCATGGCCTGCATACTCACCAGACATGTCACCCATTGAGCATGTTTGGGAGGCTCTGGATTGATGTGTACGGCAGCTTGTTCCAGTTCCCGCCAGTATCCAGCAACTTTGCACAGCCATTGAAGAGGAGTGTGACAACATTCCACAGGCCAAAATCAACAGCCTGATCAACTAACTCTATGCGAAGTAGATGTCGTGCTGCATCAGGCAAATGGGGTTCACCAGATACTGACTGGTTTTCTGATCCACACCACTACCTCCACGTCATCATCTATCATCTGGTGCTGTCACCCACCCTGAGACCTAAAGTACTGTTATCCAAGCCTAACCAAGATCATGGGTTTGGTAGGATAAAGGATGCTGCTTTGTGGGTATGAAGTGCTGTTGTAGAGAGGGGTTGCATCTTAGGTCAGCCATATACAGGGATTGTTACACCTACACCAATGATCAAGGACATCAGCTACAAATCTTTGTAATATCATCAAACAAAATGAGAGTGAGTGACAACCAAATAAAAGAGAAAAACAGGGAACGTTCACTGTATGCTATACTTAAATTCAGGAATCAACACTGTATTTCCTATCATTCAAAGACATTTAACATTACATTTAAGTCATTTAGCAGACGCTCTTATCCAGAGCGACTTACAAATTGGTGCATTCACCTTATGACATCCAATGGAACAGCCACTTTACAATAGTGCATCTAAATCTTTTAAGGGGAGGGGGGGGGGTGAGAAGGATTACTTTATCCTATCCTAGAACGCCTATGTAAACAGTTAATGGGTTTAGACATTCATCTTACTCCAAAACAAGAGATGATTGAATAGTTAAATGAATAGTGTGGCTGGGCTGGAACAGAAACCTGCACACCCAGTAGCTAGATCTCTAGGAGCAAGAGAAACTACAATGTATATAACCCGTTGGAGATATACCCTTCAGTCTCTCCAGGACTTGAGACTCTCTTTGTGACCTTCATCTGCAGAGTTCGCAGGTCTCTGTATCGGAGGTTAGAAAACATAGAAATTAGACTAGGACTTGCGTCATTATTCTCAAGTAATATAACATTTGTTTCATTTTTCTATAATTTGTCATAGTTCATGGTAGCTAACATTGTTTTTAGCAGATCAAGCTAACGTTTGTTTCATTAAAATAACAAATATTGGATGTCTGTCTATCCTATTTATATGTACTTAGCTGACATTACCTAGAATATATAGTTAACTTGATAAACAATTGACCCTTGTATCCACATCCTGCTGCTAACATTACTATCCATGCAGGCAATGCAGCCCGCTGCGATGCTTCTTTGGGAAATCTATCAACTTTAATATTCTAAAATAGATTTGTCCCTGGACGTAAGACCCATCCTACCTGCGAATACTATGACAACAACTAGACTAAGTTTAGAACTGTGACGAAACAGCTGTTGTTTACAAAAGCAATTGAAGTTCTTTTTGAGTTCCTGGGTTCACTTCCGCTCCTCGTCAATATCTCTCTCCTCTCCCTCGGTGGTGTTCAGGTGGAGTTGTTTGAGAAGGACATTAAGTATCTGAAGACTGAGCTGAACAACATCTCAGCCGCTGACACGTCCCCTATCAGTCTCTATGAGTACTTCCACATCTCTCCCATCAAGGTGAGCTTCAGTGTCATTACAGTGCATTTACTACCTGTATGCTATATTACATTAGGGCCAGGAGATTTTCCAGACAGCATGGCTTGACCAGTAGGCCATCTAGTCATGAATTGTTATTGGCCAGTTATGCACCATAGCAAGGGATTCTATCATGGGATGATGTAGCTATAGCAAGGTGTGTTTGTATTTGTTTGATAGTTGCACCTGAGTTTGTCTTTGAGTTCTGGAGGTGAGGATGGTAATAAGGAGAAGAGGGAGACTGAGGTCATCCCTGTCCAATCCCTCAATCTGCTGCTGAAGAGCATCGGAGCAACCCTCACTGATGTGCAGGACGTCGTCTTCAAGTATGGACACATACAATGGCACACGCGCACACACACACACACACACACACACACACACACACACACACACACACACACACACACACATATATACAGTACCAGTCAATAGTTTGGACACACCTCCTCATTCCAGGGTTTTTCTATATTTGTACTATTTTCTACATTGTAGAATAATAGTGAAGACATCAAAACTATGAAATAACACATGGAATCATGTAGTAATGAAAAAAGTGTTAAACAAATTCTTCAAAGTAGCCACCCTTTGCCTTGATGACAGCTTTGCACACTTGGCATTCTCTCAACCAGCTTCATGAGGTAATCACCTGGAATGCATTTCAATTAACAGGTGTGCCTTGTTATAAGTTAATTTGTGGAATTTCTTTCCTTCTTAATGCATTTGAGCCAATCAGTTGTGTTGTGACATGGTAGGGGTGGTATACAGAAGATAGTCATATTTGGTAAAATACCAAGTCCATATAACAGCTCAAATAAGCAAAACAAAACACAGTCCATCATTACATTAAGACATTTCAATAATTGTGAAAGTTTCTTCAAGTGCAGTTGCAAAAACCATCCAGCACTATGATGAAACTGGCTCTCATGAGGACCGCCACAGGAATGGAAGACCCAGAGTTACCTCTGCTGCAGAGGATAAGTACATTTGAGTTACTGTACAAGCCTCAGACATTACAGCCTAAATAAATGCTTCACAGAGTTCAAGTAGAAGACACATCTCAACATCAACTGTTCAGAGGCGACGGTGTGAATCAGTCGTTCATGGTCGAATTGTTGCAAAGAAACCACGACTAAAGGACACCAATAAGAAGAAGAGACTTGCTTGGGCCAAGAAACACGAGCAATGGGCATTAAACCAGTGGAAATCTGTCCTTTGGTCTGGTGAGTCAAAATGTGAGATTTTTGGTTCCAACAGCTGTGTCTTTGTGAGACACAGAGTAGGTGAACGGATGATCTCTGCATGTGTGGTTCCCACTGTGAAGCACGGAGGAGGTGTGATGGTGTGGGGGTGCTTTGCTGTTGACACTGTCTGTGATTTATTTAGAATTCAAGGCAGACTTAACCAGCATAGCTACCAATGCATTCTGCTGTGTGGGAACTCCTTCAAGCCTGTTGGACAAGCATTCCAGGTGAAGCTGGTTGATGAAATGCCAAGAGTGTGCAAAGCTGTCATCAAGGCAAGGGGGGCAACTTTGAAAAATCTCAACTATATTTTGATCTGTTTAACACTTTTTTTGGTTACTACATGATTCCATATGTGTTATTCATAGTTTTGATGTCTTCATCTATTATTCTACAATGTAGAAAGTAATAGAAATAAAGAAAAACCCTTGAATGAGTAGGTGTGTCCAAGCTTTTAACTGGTACTAATATATATATCAGTTGAAGTCGGAAGTTTACAAGAAATTTGTTGAGTGGTTGAAAAACACGTTTTAATGACTCCAACTTAAGTGGTACACTTAACTAGCCTTAGGTTGGAGTAATTAAAACTTGTTTTTCAACCACTCAACAAATGTCTTGTTAACAAACTATAGTTTTGGCAAGTCGGTTAGGACATCTACTTTGTGCATGACACAAGTAATTTTTCCAACAATTGCTTACAGACAGATTATTTCACTTATAATTCACTATATCACAATTCCAGTGGGTCAGAAATTTGCATAAACTAAATTCACTGAAAATGATGTCATGCCTTTAGAAGCTTCTGATTGGCAAATTGACATCATTTGATTCAATTGGAGGTGTACCTGTGGATGTATTTCAAGGTCTACCTTGAAAAAAGAAAGAAATCAGCCACGACCTCAGAAATAAAATTGTAGACCTCCACAAGTCTGGTTCATCCTTGGGAGCAATTTCCAAACACCGGAAGGTACCACGTTCATCTTTACAAACAATAGTACGCAAGTATAAACACCATAGGAGCATGCAGCCGTCATACCGCTCAGGAAGGAGACGCATTTTGTCTCCTAGATATGAACGTACTTTGGTGCGAAAAGTGCAAATCAATCCCAGAACAACAGCAAAAGACCCAGAGAAGATACTGGAGGAAACCGGTACAAAAGTATCTATATCCACAGTAAAATGAGTCCTATATTGACATAACCTGAAAGGCCGCTCGGCAAGGAAGAAGCCACTGCTCCGCCATAAAAAAGCCAGACTACAGTTTGCAACTGCACATGGGGACAAAGATCATACTTTTTGGAGAAATGTCCTCTGGTCTGATGAAACAAAAAAAGAACCATTTGGCCATAATGACCATCATTATGTTTGGAGCAAAAAGGTGGAGGCTTGCAAGCCGAAGAACACCATCCCAACCGTGAAGCACAGGGGTGGCAGCATCATGTTGCGGGGGTGCTTTACTGCAGGAGGGACTGATGCACTTCACAAAATAGATGGCATCTGGATTTTTTTTCTCATTTTTCTGTCATAGTTGAAGTGTACCTATGATAAAAATTACAGGCCTCTCATTCTCATTTTTTTAAGTGGGAGAACTTGCACAATTGGTGGCTGACTAAATTCTTTTTTCCCCCACTGTACACACACACACACACACACACACACACACACACACACACACACACACACACACACACACACACACACACACACACACACACACACACACACACACACACACAGAGACTCTACAAAAGCACTTCATGCCATTTATTTGCTTTTGGCAAAGCTTTATTTTACCATGTCCCCTTTTTGTAAACATTTACACTAGCGTCTGACCCACTGTCATTTTCTGTAACTTCCCTAGATTGGCCTATTTCGAGTTGACATTCCAGTTTCGCACTCGCCAGCAACTACAATGGGAGGTCATCAGACACTACTCGAAGCAGGTAACATCTCACACACACTCTACTCCAATTGGGAACTAATGGCCAAATCCGAGCAAGTCACTCATTCACTTCAACTAATGGTTTATGTGAAAACTTTTAGTTCCTCTAATTAGGATCCCCCCCCCCCAACAAGTAATGTAGTTACTATGATACACAAGACAACTGAGCCATGTACCCATCCATGTCTTAGGCGATAAAGCAGATGTATGTGCTGGTATTGGGCTTGGACGTGCTGGGAAACCCCTTTGGACTGATCCGAGGTCTGTCTGAGGGAGTGGAGGCTTTCTTCTATGAGCCCTATCAGGTAAGACCCCAGTGCAACCAGTATGAACCACGCCAGGTCAAACTACGCATGAACTAAATCACTTATAGTGCCAAACACTATAAATGTGTAATACTTGACACAGTGCGGTAGTTATCTGTATAGATGGTATGTATCAGAGTAACTCTGTTTTGGGGTTCTCAAGGGAGCTATCCAGGGACCAGAGGAGTTTGTGGAGGGTATGGCACTGGGGGTGAAGGCACTGGTTGGAGGGGCAGTGGGTAAGTGCTGTTCTTGTTCATCTCTTTTCTGCTCACCTTGATTCTCCTTAATTCCCTCATTGCCATCCTTTCACTTCAGACTTACTTAACTATATTTACCCCCTGACATTTCCGTCATGCTCTCTCTCTCTAACGTTCTCTCTTCTTTGTCCTTCTCTTATGGGTCTCTCTTTCTCTCTCCCTTGTCTTCTCTCCCCCGATTTCTCTCTCCCCTGTCTTCTCTCCCCCTTTCTTCTCTCCCCCCTTTCTTCTCTCCCCCCTTTCTTCTCTCCCCCCTTTCTTCTCTCTCCCCTGTCTTCTCTCTCCCCTGTCTTCTCTCTCCCCTGTCTTCTCTCTCCCCTGTCTTCTCTCCCCCTGACTTCTCTCTCCCTTGTCTTCTCTCCTCTCTGTCTTCTCTACCCCTGTCCTCTCTCTCCCCAGTCTTTTCTCTCCCTTGTCTTCTAACTCCCCTCTTCTCTCTTCTCTTCCCTTCTCCCAGGGGGCATTGCAGGCGCTGCCTCCAGGATAACAGGCGCCATGGCGAAGGGTGTGGCTGCCATGACGATGGATGAGGAATACCAGCAGAAGAGACGAGAGGCTATGAACAAGCAGCCCAGCGGCCTGAGAGAGGGCCTGACTCGTGGAGGCAAAGGACTGGTCTCTGTGAGTCTGACCCACTATAGAACACTAACACCAGTACGGCCTAACTGGTGTCCGATAATCAAACCCAGAAACATCAGCACAACAGAACCGGGATGTGTGCAGTAGTACAACGTAACCTACTACGTTGTAGGGGAAGTTGAAGATAAGGTTGCGTTTACACAGGTAGCCTAATTCTGATCTTTTTCCACTAAATGTTATTTTGACCAATCAGATCAGCTCTTTTGCCAATAATTGGGCAAAATATTAGAATTGTGCTGCCTTTGTAAACACAGCCTAAGAGACATATTATTGTATAAATATTTTTAAAGAAGATTTCTGAATAGTTTTTATTTTTAACTATAAGAGTAGGACTAAAATGGCTCCATTCTCAGAACTTACAAACAATTTTCTAACTTGATATGCTTTGCGGATATGTCCCCAAAACTGTTGCCAATAATTGGGCAAAATATCAGAATTGGTATGCCTGTGTAAACACAGCCTAGGTGTTTCCTAATGACAAGTTCAGATAGTCTCCATTTCAACAGTCTTCACCCATCGGGTGCCTACAGAACACAATCCAGCTGTCTGTGAGTCTTACCAGTATAGCTGAGCAGTAGAAACAGTCTCTCAAACCTGTTCTCCCTGTCTGTAACACTCCCATTCTCCATCTCAGGGCTTCGTCAGTGGGATCACAGGGATCGTCACCATGCCCATTAGAGGTGCTCAGAAGGAGGGTGCGGCAGGCTTCTTTAAGGGTGTCGGGAAGGGGCTGGTGGGGGCTGTTGCCAGACCCACAGGAGGTATCATCGACATGGCCAGCAGCACTTTCCAGGGCATCAAGAGGGCGGCTGAGACGTCCCAGGATGTGGAGAGTCTGCGTCCGCCTCGCTTCATTCACGAGGACGGGGTCATCCGACCATATAAGGAGAGAGAAGGCGTTGGCAGCCAGATGCTACAGGTAACAGGAATTATCTTTAAAACATAAACTAACCCTTATATCCTCTGTAAACAGAGGACTTCTCTGATATTAGCCACCAAATAGAAGAACACTAACTAGAATTGGGGGATTATGTGAACTCCAATAAGAGACGCTAATCTTCCTTCATGTTCCAAATTGTTTTGCCATTCGTGTCCTAATGAACACGATGCCACAAGGTCAGGTGTCAGGGTTCATGTTAATGTGTGGCCTCGCATAAAAACATCCCCTTTCTCTCCCTCTCTCACTCCACTTCTCAGCCCCTTATTGCATCTCAAAGTCCAGATAGATTTTCATCTTCATTGTCTCTTTCATCCTAAATCTCATATTTATGTGCGTTAACCCACCTGGTCTATAGTTCTCCTATAGAGCATGGCTGTTGTAGTTCTCTGTGTGTGGAGTTCGACATAGGCTGTGTTTACACCCGAAGAACCCAATTCATTTTTTAACATTTTTATCCAATCTTTTTTTCCATCTGTCAACATGCAAGTTGTGACCCATATCTGATTTGCGCATTCACACTGATGGAGCCTCTGAAGCAGCACACAGATGCAATGCTCTTTTCATTTCACTGTTCCTTTCAATTTTGGTAGGTCATGTGCAAAAAAAAACATCTCAGAGCAAAACAATATCTGATTTGAGAGTCACATATGGAGCATCAGAATTAAATCAGCATTGAGATCCACATAAAGAAGTGATATAAATCGGAAGTCAGAAGATCATATTCCATTTGTTTTTGTTGCTGTTTACATATTAGGGAAAATATCAGATATGGAAATAATTGGCAAAAACTCTGAATGGGCTACCTGTGTAAAACCAGCCTTAATGATGTTAGGCCTTGTTCTAACTGGCAGTTTGAAGTGACTCAAATCTTATTTTTTGGCATATCCTATTCTAATCTGATCTTTTCCTGCAGTCTGAACAGACAAAAAGCACATGGAATCAGATGTTTTCCAATCACATTCAAACCACATTCATAGGTGGTTTGAAATCAGATACAAATCTGATTCCTGGCCATGTGACTTGTCTGAATGTTCTGTTCAGATTTTGCCCTCAAGTGTTTTTTTTTACTGTTATTTGGCATATCTTGTTGCTTGCTAGATACTCTGTTGACAGTTTGACAAAAACATGGTGTAGCTAACTAGCTTGTTAATTGTTTACAAACAAATTAGTGAGTGCGCTAACAAGCTAAATAGCTAGCTATCTTGTTGACGGTTGAATTTTAGAAAATTCAAAGCAATTGGGAAACTTCCAAGACAGGCGATGTTGGCACCTTAACTTGCTACACAAAAACGTGTGTGAGTGGGAGGAAGCACGAGCACGAGCACCACCACCAGTCAGCCTGCACCACCACCACCAGTCAGCCTGCACCACCACCACTGCCGCCAGTCAGCCTGCACCACCACCACCGCCAGTCAGCCTGCACCACTCCCACTAGTCAGCCTGCACCACTCCCACTAGTCAGCCTACACCACTCCCGCTAGTAAAAACATAATTTTATTTATTTTACCCTTCATCTGTCATCCAACCCTCTGCCCTATCATATAAGGGGGCGGAGTCAGAAATCTTAATAATTTAATTTATTTTAAAAAATATGAATGTTATGCTGTCGTGGAGCCAGGATTTTGGGGGGGAAAGTAGATATTATTCATTTTAAGTTAATATGAAATACAGTGGATTCCAAAATTACTGGCACCCCTGACTGGCAATGCACAAACAATACTTAAAACCATATAATTATAGAGAAACTCAAAAATACCAACGTGAGACATACTGTACTTTATTAATGTTTCAATGGAACAAACCAAAATCATACAATTATATAATACAAAATAAATGTAACCCAAATCAAGGTTCCATAATTATTGGCACTCCTCATTTAGTACTTAGTTCAACTACCTCTGGTAAGGATAACAGCATGGAGTCTTTTTCTGTAATGTTTGACAAGGTTAAGGAACACATTTGGAGGGATTTTGGACCATTCCTCTATGCAGATCCTTTCAAGATCCTTCACATTCTTGGGTTTGCGTTTATCAACTGCCCTCAAAATTGCCTGATACTTGGTGGAATTCATTATGCCATCAGTCTTAACCAGTGCCCCTGGACCTCTGGGATTAAAACAGCCCCAAAACATCACTGACCCACCACCATATTTCACAGTGGGTATGAGGTGCCCCTGGACCTCTGGGATTAAAACAGCCCCAAAACATCACTGACCCACCACCATATTTCACAGTGGGTATGAGGTGCCCCTGGACCTCTGGGATTAAAACAGCCCCAAAACATCACTGACCCACCACCATATTTCACAGTGGGTATGAGGTGCCCCTGGACCTCTGGGATTAAAACAGCCCCAAAACATCACTGACCCACCACCATATTTCACAGTGGGTATGAGGTGCCCCTGGACCTCTGGGATTAAAACAGCCCCAAAACACCACTGACCCACCACCATATTTCACAGTGGGTATGAGGTGCCCCTGGACCTCTGGGATTAAAACAGCCCCAAAACATCACTGACCCACCACCATATTTCACAGTGGGTATGAGGTGCCCCTGGACCTCTGGGATTAAAACAGCCCCAAAACACCACTGACCCACCACCATATTTCACAGTGGGTATGAGGTGCCCCTGGACCTCTGGGATTAAAACAGCCCCAAAACACCACTGACCCACCACCATATTTCACAGTGGGTATGAGGTGCCCCTGGACCTCTGGGATTAAAACAGCCCCAAAACATCACTGACCCACCACCATATTTCACAGTGGGTATGAGGTGCCCCTGGACCTCTGGGATTAAAACAGCCCCAAAACATCACTGACCCACCACCATATTTCACAGTGGGTATGAGGTGCCTCTCCTTGTATGCATATCTGTTTTGACGCCAAACATGCCGATACTGTATCTGACCAAAACGTTCCATTTTGATCTCATCTGACCAGAGCACCTTCTTCCAGTCATAATTTAAATGGCGTTTGGCAAACTCCAAGCACTTGCGTCTGTGTCTTGGGTCAGAAAGGGCTTTCTTCTGGCAACCCTTCCAAAGAGCCTGTGGAGGTGGCGTGTGATGGTGCTTTTTGAAACCTGGTGACCCCAAGACACTACCAAGGCCTGCAATTATTTCACAGTGATTCTTGGGGATTTTGTTGCTTCTCTCACCGTCCTCCTCCCAATCCTGGGGGGCAAAATGCATTTGCGTCCTCTACCTGTGAGGTTTCAACTGTTCCATATCTTTTGAATTTTATTATAATTGCCCTGACAGTGCTCAGTAGTAGTATATTCAATCGTTTGTGGATCTTCTTGTAGCCATTACCAGATTAATGAAGGTTTACCACCATCGGTCTCTTTTAAACTGCCAGTTCTTTTGTTTTCTTCATGGTGTTGGATGTCAAAGGGATATTGCATGCGTGTTACCTCATTTTTATACCCTAGTGAAACAGGAAGTGATGTAATGGCTCAGTATAGTTTCTTAAGACTTAGATAAACTTAAATAAGTGGAATGTAATTCCTGGTTTAATTTTGGTAGATATTATTTCCAATCATCTTTAAGGATGCCATTAATTGTGAAACCTGGATTTGGAGGACATTGGTTTTTAATTAAATCAATAAATTATTTGGGTGTCCAATGAAACATGATTAAAGTACAGTATTTCTTATATGTTGGTATTTTGAGTTTCTCTATAATTCTATTGTTTATGCATTGCCAGTCAGGGGTGGCAGTAATTTGAGCCCACTGTATATTTTATTGGGCTGGAGTGATGTAATGGTCAGTCAGCAGTCCTCCGTCATGGCATTTTGGCCCTCCCTCTTTCAGAGTCATTGCTATGCACTCAGTCTTTCACTCATATCCATCACTGCTGCTCTTCCTACTGAATAAAGTGCATTTTAAAACATCTATTTCATCGTCTTCTCATCCAAACCTTTTCTTATCACTTGATCAACATTCATTACCATGCAATTATGAAAGGTTTAAACGGTTTATAACAGGTATGCGTTAGACTCAATAAAGAAGTATCAGTGTACCACAGGGGAGTATTTAGATGGTCCACAAGTCAAGTGGAAAGATCATGGCCCTGTTTGAATACTTCAAAAATACACCAGTCTTCCTTCCTTCTTCCCTTGTTAGTTATCACTGATCTAACACACATTTATATGTGTAAGCAACTGTTGTAGCACAACTTTCTCCAATCCAGCCATGACAGATCAGCGATTTCTTCAAGGAATGGAGAAAGGAAGGATGCATCCATCAAGTATTCAAACAGAGCCTAGGATGTGTCATGCATGCAAGCCATTGTCAGATCCGTAGGGGAAGTATGTAGATCAGTAACAGTACTCATCAGATCTCTTGCCAGAGCCCGTGTGAATGGTGAACATCCCAAAGCCATTTTAATCGAAGTGTGAAAAGGGTACCAAATTTCTCTTATCATATCAGCAGTAGACTTAGCATTTAGTTTAGCATATCGTATGTTTAAATGTCCAATTTGATAAAGACGTGCCTATTTTCTAGAATTGTGTTGAAATAACCTGATAAGCAAATTCCTCTCTTTTAGAAAATTGAGAATGGACAGTTCGCCAAGTACAGATACTTTGCTCACGCCAAAGTAAACGAGTCAGATTTCTTGATGATCACCAAAAGGTAAGAGGCTGGCTGGAGTTTGTAGTATTAAATGTAGACTGTAATGGCTGTCTGTGAATGTTCTGAGGCTCTATCTATCTCTTGTCTTGCTAGTGGAATCTTTTTCGTGACCAAAGGCACATTTGGGCAGCTTACCTGTGAGTGGCAGTATCTGTTTGACGAGTTCACCAAGAAGCCCATGATCGTGGAGGGGAGGCGGCTTCGGATAGAGGCAAAGGTATCCTCATCTGCCCATTGTAGTGATACACACACACAAAGTAATACCCGATACTACGTGAATGAAACTCATCTTAACCAAACTGCTTATTATAACCATCTGAATAAACCGCTCCCCATTTGCAAAGGAGTATCTCCCTCTAGCTGGAAACGCCTGCGTATGGAATACCCCTTCACTCATTTGCATCCAAACAGTTTGTTCCTCTACATTATATCATAGTACGGCCCCCTATTTCTCAGAAATCATGTGTTATCTAAAAAAAAAAACTTTCCTGTATGTGTTTCAGGAGAGAGTAAAGTCTGTGTTTCATGCCAAAGAGTTTGGGAAGATTGTAAACTTTAAAAGTCCAGAAATAGCAGAGGTGGGTTAGCATAACATAAACTGCTGCCATTTTTTGCTGTCGTTGCACACACCAAACAATATGTCAGCAAATGAAACCAAACTGTAATTCTATGGTTTAGTATTGAAATGTGTGGTTTTGTTTATCTACAGTGGGTTCTTACCAAGCTGGAGGACGCCAGGGAGAGTCTACACAAGTACTGACTGGTCACTCCAATAGGGCCACCAACCAGCACTGAGACATGGCAAAAGTACAACGTTGACTGATAGTGTGTGTGTGTGTGTGTGTGTGTGTGTGTGTGTGTGTGTGTGTGTGTGTGTGTGTGTGTGTGTGTGTGTGCGCGCAAGGGTAGGGTGTGCCTCTGTCAGTATACTACCTACTCACCCCCAGGTTAGACTTGCTCTTTCATTCACACAGACACTCATACACAGACACAGACACAGACACACACACACACACACACACACGGACTGTCTGGACATCTTGCAGACACACAGGCTGCACTAGCTAACACTATCACTGCTCCGGTTGTACACAGCCATGTGGCAGAAATATCTCCTTGCACTTCCTTAAGCCAGTTTGGTCTGCCAGCGGTTGTAGAAGAGGCCGCGGGAGTATTCCAAGGCAGTAAACTACTCGCTGATGTTCTCTGTGTCAGTGGCACAGGTGAAGTGGGAGTAAGTCTGTCTGTCTAGGTTCTGCTCCTGGTACATCTTCAGGATGAACTCCCTGGTTGCTTTAGGGTCATTCTGTGTGCATTTCTCTATCAGAAGTCAAGTCATGTCAGGTTGCAGTCCGTGTGTCTGTAAAACAATGTGTTTGTATGTGTGTCAATGTCACTGCTATGATTGTACACAATTATGTGCCAGAAATGTCTCCATCTCCTAAATATACATGTTTGTTTTTTATATTTTCTTTGAAGAAGTAGGACTTTCCTAACGGAGCTCTGTCATCACATTACAATTTGTTTGACAGTTACTGAATGACGTGCTTGTAAAGAGCACTGTTTTTCAGAGTACTGTTTTTAACTGCCTTGATGTGTCTATGTTAAACAATTATTTTACTGTTGATATAGGAGGGTGAAAAGCATTTAAACTTTTTGTCAAATCAGCTTGTTAGCGGAGTCCAGTCCAAGATGCTAATGATTCTGTTCCAAGACTCACCCTAATTCCATTCCACCTCTTCCTAAATCACTAACTGTTGTTTTTCTACACAATTCTGCATGCATTTTTTTATATGTCAATCTGCTCTACATTAATTTCAGTGGGGTGTGTGGGTGTGTATACTGAGTGTACAAAACATTAAGAACACCTGCTCTTTCCATGACATAGACTGACCAGGTGAATCCAGGTGAAATTTATGATCTCTTATTGATGTAACTTGTTAAATCCACTTCAAATCAGTGTAGATGAAGGGGAGGAGACAGATTAAAGAAGGATTTTTAAGCCTTGAGACATGGATTGTGTATGTGTGCCATTCAGAGGGTGAAATGGCGTGACAAAAGATTTAAGTGCCTTTGAACAGGGTATGGTAGTCTGTGCCAGGCGCACCGGTTTACGACAAGAACTGCAATGCTGAGTGTTTTACACTCAACAGTTTTCTGTGTGTATCAAGAGTGATCCACCACCCAAAGGACATCCAGCCAACTTGAGACAACTTTGGGAAACATTGGTTTCAACATGAGCCAGCATCCCTGCAGAACGCTTTTAACACCGTGTAGAGTCTATGCACTAACGAATTCAGGCAATTGAGGGGAGGGTGTGGAGGGTAATGGAGTGGCAGCAGTGTTGGATTTTCTGGAAACCTGATTTGATGTGACTACAGATAGAGATTTACATGTTAGTCATTTAGCAGGCACTCTTATCCAGAGCGACTTACAGTTAGTGCATTCAAGATAGCTAGCTGGGACAACCACATCGCAGGCATAGAAAGTACATTTGTCCTCTAATGTACCTATCAGTAGAGTCAGCTGGGGGGGTCAATTGCATGTGCTGGTAAATTTTTCTGCGCATGTCGGAATTTTTTACGTAGCTGCTGTCCACTCTGCATGTTCCAACTACTGCATTCCATCCCTCAGTAGGCTATTAAGCATAATTTCATGTTATTTTATCAGGAGGGGGGTTAGGCTACATGTAGCTATTTACATGTTATAGCCTACACAAAAGACATGATCAACATGGTCATACAAAATTGTTTTCTATTTTTTCTTTTCTCCCCAATCGGTAGTTACAGTCTTGTCCCATCACTGCAACTCCCCTACGGACTCGGGAGAGGCGAAGGTCGAGAGCCATGTGTCCTCCGAAACACGACCCTGCCAAGCCACACTGCTCGCTTAACCCGGAAGCCAGCCGCACCAATGTGTTGGAATAAACACGGCCAAGTGGCAACCATGTCAGCGTGCATGCACCCGGCCCGCCACAGGAGTTGCTAGAGCGCGATGGGACAAGGACATCCCAGCCGGCCAGACCCTTCCCTAACCCGGACAATTGTGTGCCGCCTCATGGTTCTCCCAGTCGGCTGCAACACAGCCCGGGATCAAACCCGAATCTGTAGTGACGCCTCTAGCACTGCGATGCAGGGCCTTACACGGAGCCCAAACCGGCTGCGCGTGCGCCCTATCGTGCATAATTTTATTTTGTCCCCCTACACCAAACGCGGTCATGACACAGGTTCAAATATCAAAACAAACTCTGAACCAATGACATTAATTTGGGGACAGGTCGAAAAGCATTAAACATTTATGGCAATTTAGCTAGTTAGCTTGCACTTGCTAGCTAATGTACTATTTAGCTAGCTTGGTGTTGCTAGCTAATTTGTCCTGGGATATAAACATTGAGTTGTTATTTTACCTGAAATGCACAAGGTCCTCTACTCGGACAATTAATCCACTCGTAAAACGGCCAACGGAATCGTTTCTAGTCATCTCTCCTCCTTCCATGCTTTTTCAGCTACTGGGTTTGCTGTGCAGGGTTTTCCAAACTCGGTGCACGTTTTGGTTTTTGCCCTAACACTATACAGCTGATTCAAATAATCAACAAATCATCAAGCTTGATCATTTCAATCAGCTGTGTAGTCCTGAGGACCGAGTTTGGAAGGTGCTGGCGCTAGTGGCAACGATATGGCAGCAACCACATCACCAAAACGCAGATCGTTTTTGCCCCAATTCAATGTGTAGGGACTGCGTCCTGCTTGTGTGGCTGCATTATCCATTACAACAGATGGAGAAGGTTGTAGCCTTCATAATGGCCTTGAATGTTTGTTCAAATCACTGAAGGGTTTTAGTTGCAGCTGTTCAGGAATATCCGGCTACATCATGGTTCAGAAGACGGTGTGTAAAGTGAGGGAGGTGGAGTGTGAGCAGCAGCTACGTAGAAAACATGTGTGCGTAAAATAACACATGCACAGAATGTGATCTGTAGCTTTTGAGAAAAAGGTTTCCAGAGGGGTGGGGGCAGAAACTCTGGATTCGCAGCCAGGTCCTTTAAAATCTATGGGTGGGCTTGTGTCTCCTCATTGGCAATTTTCATGTTTTTATGCAGCAGGTATGCAGTGCCATTAACGACAGAGAGATTTTAAAATATATATACAGTACCAGTCAAAAGTTTGGACACCAAACTTTTAAAAACTATTTTCTACATTGTAGAATAATAGTGAAGACATCAACTATGAAATAATACATACGGAATCATGTAGTAAACACTAAATTGTTAAACAAATCAAAATATATTTTATATTTCATATTCTTCAAAGTAGCCAATCCTTGCCTTGATGACAGCTTTGCTTGTTGTAGAAACATCCCAAGGATGATCAATGGAAACAGGATGCACCGGAGCTCAATTTTGAGTCTCATAGCAAAGGGTCTGAATAGTTATGTAAATATGGTATCTGTTTTTTCTTTTTAATACATTTACAAACATTTGTAAAAACATGTTTTTTTTTTTTTTTTTGGGGGTTTCATTATGGCGTATTGTGTGTAGATCAATTACTTTTTTTACAATTAAATCTATATATCTGTCACACTTCAACTCAACAAAATGTGAAAAAAATGTTCAAGGTGGTATAGATCTATAGGCACTGTATATGTCTATCCCCCAGTTCTGCTTGACATTTTTTTTACTGACACGCACCAAAAAAGATTTTACATCAAATAAAATGTTATTTGGCACAGTTTAAGGCAGGTATGAAATGTTTATGTGCTAGCTCCCTCAACAATGCAGTATATTAATCAATAAAAGTCTACATTTAACTACTGTAACAATTTATTGAAACGTAACAAATGTATCTTGAATTTATTTTTTAAAGAAACAATGTAGAAAATAACAGATGCACATAATGAATAAGAAAATAGTCACAACAATTTATGAACAGAATTCTTTCATGACCAAAAATCTGTTATTGTTAGAATACATATACACTTAGGGGTGAATCCTCACTGCTGAAAATTTTGTCCCTATGTTATTCCTCTCACAAGGCACTTTGGACAGATTACTTGGCTAAAACATGCACGCTTGCTTCACTGTTTAGATATATGGTGATGTATTGAAATAATATATAAATACAGTATCTGTATGAAAACCAAAACAAATTGCATTTTTTTCAGCCAAGTGTTGCTTTTCTCACATTTAAACAAGTAAAAGACTTGGCCAAATAATGAATTCACAATTCCACTTGCACTCTCATCACACTAGTGCTCACTGAGGAGTGTTAGACAGGGTTAGGTAGGTTGCTTTCTAAATGTTATCCATTACAGTTATTAGTTACCTGTCCAAAATTGTAATCATTTTTTTAAATTATTGACTACCCAAACTCAGTAACATAATCTGATTACTTTCAGATACTTTTGAATTATTGTCCCCTTAAAAGTCATTAGAAGAAGACAAAAAGTATCCATCAAATGCATTTGGTGTGTCATAGTGGTCTCTGACTTGAGGTCAGGCTCGCTCAGGTGGAACAAACTTAATCTTGCACCTCTAAAATTTAGGTAATCCAAGAAGTAGTCTTTTAGTTTTTCAAAAGTATCTAATCTGATTACATTATTTTAGCTGTTAACGTAACTGATTAGTTAGTTTTTGTAGTACCTGTCCAAAATTGTAATCAGTTACTCCCCAAACCTATAGATAGATCATAGTTTTACTGTTATTTTTTTTGTAAATTAAAAGGTGCTATACTTAACTCCTTCCTCTATACAAGATTAATCAATTCAAGTCATCCATTTCAAAGAACGACAAAGACGATACAAGAAAAATATATTTTACGTTAAAAAAATACTTTGGCATCCTCGTCAGAGTGAGTAGACTTTTCTTTCTTTCAAAAATATATGTACAGGAGATTCTCTTTAGTGATCTGATGGTTTTTATTCAGATACTATTTCCAAATGGTATAGATGCTCAACCTAACAAAAGCACTCTGGACAGAAAAACAGCATTACAAATCATGTTGGAACCAAAATGATTTTCCAATCGTTTCGTTCTGAACAGAACAACACTTTTTTTTGTTCCATTCTACTGTTCCGAACAGCAAAATAAAGTTCTGAACCAGTTCGAATCCCAAAAAAGTACTGGTTTATATCATTCCTTTCTGTTCCTTTTCTAAATCTGTGAAATCATCAGTTTTGTATGTACAAGTCTAATTAAATTACTTCAACAAACAGTGCAGATAGAGCAGGAAAGCTAGTTGTTTACATGCGTGATTGACAGATAAGTGTAGCCTATGGACCAAGATGCAACTGAGGGTCTCTGGGAAGAGAGAGTGTTGAGGAGGAGGTTTGAAGCACTGGGCATCTTGTTATGACATGCATTATCTGAATTAGTCCCACAGAATTATACCTATGGAGGAGCGGCTTCTATGGAGGAACTTTGAATGTCTTTTGAGCTAGCTAACAAGCTTGAGTGTGCAGAATGAAACACTTTTTATAGGTAATAAATCCTACGTGAAACGTCACAACAATGCACATAGCATCCTTAACTAGCATATAAAAAGTTAATCCATTCTTCTCTAGCTAATTAAAAATGTCTCTCCCCATCTTCTGAATCATGTTTGTAACATCAGTACAGAATCCTATGCTTCTGATGGGGGAGGGGCAGGTAGCCTAAGCACGCACCCACACTGGCAAAGATTCTCAGCTTGCAGGCAAACACTGGAAAACGTTTCTGAGTGACAGAGTGAGGGCTTTGCATAGGTGCATTGTTGTGTTTTGTGAGACTAGAACAAAAATGCCTGGAACGTAAAATAACGTTATTAACTGATTCCCATGCTTTTCAAATAACGGTTCTGTTCCGGAACAGTATGGATCACTTTCATTACCAGTTCTGTTTCTGTTCCTTGAAAAATGTTATTGTCCGGTTTTCGGTTCTGTTCCCTGAACCGGTTCCAACCCATGCTACAAATCTTGAAGTCAAAGCATTTTCTTCTACCGCATCAATCTAACGTTCCAACCTTATACATATACTCTCAAGTCTCTTAGCCTGATCCTAGATCTGTATGTGCTTTAACCAACTCATGTCAATGACAGTTAGAGGAGTTGTCTAGAGCACATGCTACAGATCTGGGACCAGGCTAGATGTCTCTTAACCTCACAGGAGCCTTGGCTCTCCTCTAAATAATGGCGAAGTCCTTGAGGTGATTTTTGATGATGGTCTCTCTGATAGCAGCAAAGACAAAGCGGATGTTCTCTGTATCAGTGGCACAGGTGAAGTGGGAGTAAACAGTCTGTCTGTCTAGGTTCTGCTCCTGGTACATCTTCAGGATGAACTCCCTGGCTGCTTTAGGGTCATTCTGCGGCCCTGGAAACAACAGCTTTAGTTATGGCGTGTGCATGCGTAGCGGAGGTTTTTCGGTGAACTGCCCTCTTGTGATGAGTACCCTTGCTTAAGACCTGAACCTGTGTTAGCTCCCACAACGAATGCCTAGGCTTTAGCTCAGTGGGCTAACATGGCATTGAGTCATGTGGCCATCTGGGTTTGATACCTGCTTGGTCGTGTGTGTTAACTAATGGGTTCTCTTACTATACTGATAAGAATAGCGGTCACACAAACACTACTAGAGCTTACCAGTGTATTCTGGGAAGTAGTTGACAAGGTGGGAGCGTGTGATCTTCTCCTCTAGGATGTCGGTCTTGTTAAGGAATAGGATGACAGAACATTGCTGGAACCAGGGGTATGTGATGATGGTCTTAAAGAGTGCTTTGCTCTCCTCCATACAGTTCTAGGGGACAGACAATGCATGTATAGTAAGCGGATATGAAAGCTCATACTTAAGCCATAATGCCAGAGGAGGCGTGGTATATGGCCAATATACCCTCAGCCATGGTGTATATCACAAACCCCCGAGGAGCCTTATTGCTATTTTAAACTGTTTACCAATGTAATTAGAGCAGTATAACTACATGTTTTGTCATTCCTGTGGTATTCGGTCTGATATACCATGGCTTTCAGCCAATCAGAACTCAAGACTCAAACCACCCAATTTATAATCTCACAATGTGTGAGATACAATTGACTTTTACTTACCAATTTTACACAACAGCATGTTTGCTCATGGATGCGGCCCACAGGTGTATCAGTAAAATATGTCCAGTGCCTGAACACTGTGCTCTGACTGACGGGGAGCTCACCTGGTCACATTCAGCCAGCACCTGGTCGTATTCACTGAGCGCGGCCAAGAAGATGATGGATGTGATGTTCTCAAAGCAGTGGATCCACTTCCTCCTCTCTGATCTCTGACCCCCCACATCCACCATCCTGTCACATCAAGCCAATGTTAGGAGCGTTGCTTGTTGGTAATAGTGTTTCCTCAAAACATGTGCTCAGTTGAGATTGGAGAAGGAGCATCATTAACAGAACCAAAGTTTCCCCTCACCTGAAGATTACTTCTTCCATGTCAAAGTGGTACTCGATGATTCCCGTGGTCGGCACTCGGACCCTCAGGATGTCCTGCTCAGTGGGAAGGTAGGAGGCCTTTGCAATCCGGTCCAGGTCACTCAGATAACTGAACAACACAGCATAAAGAGAATATGTTTATGGGAATTGTGTGATCACCCAAAGAAAAAAAATGCACAACAATACTACAAACAATGAATTAAAAACTTCAGACTGGTACAGTATATGCCCCCAAAAGAGTGTCCTTTTGAAAGACTCAGCTAGAGTCTTAACATTGTCCATGTAATAACAGCATGCTGGCAGCAAATGTACATTCCAGTGTGAAGATTGATTTAGTTCTCTATCAGGACATGCAGGGGGAAACAATTGCAGCAGCACAGATTTAATCTTTAATTAAGGTTCTTTGAATGGCTTTGCAGTCTTACGTTATAGTGTAATTACTTTTGTCAATAGAGATGTGGTCTTTGTTACCTGACCAGGAAAACTCCAGGCCCTAGTTAGAGCCCATAACCAGGGCCTGTGTTTTTTTCCTGATCATTATCAGGTTAAGAGCAACTCCTGCACTATGACTTATGTCTACTCACTATTTGGCGGCGTCAGATAGCTGGTACTCCCTGCGGCGGGCATAACACTCCTGCACTCCACCGTCCATCCACAGGCTCCTGATGGCGTCCACATGGCCTCTCTCCAGATCATTCACCATGTCCACCTCCACCTCACTCAACATGCTGGCATAACCCTGGGAGGGAGGGAGCAAACAACAAGATGGTTGGGGTGTTCATTAGGGTACGCAAGGCAAAATGCTTTAAAACGCTTCACAAATTAAAACTAAAATTGAGTTTATTTTTGGAAAAATCCTTGGCTCCGTGATCAGCTGGTGCGGAAGCAGACCTGAGGTGTGATGTGGCTGGGATTCTTGCCTTATTCTGGGCCTCCAAGAAGGGGATGTTGAGGGTCTCCATGGCGTGAATCATGGACTGCATGGCAGTAAAGATGTTGTGGTACACCAGCTTGGTGAAGCCTCGCTTGTCCTCCTCTGAGTAGCCGGCGCCATGGATGATTCTCATCTGTTTAATGAAGGTGCTCTTCCCACTCTCTCCAGCACCTGGTAAAAGGGGAGGGGGGTGAGTTGAGGATGGGGAAGGAAGGAATACATGGGTAATTGAAGAAGTGCGAGGCACTATATCCAGACAAGGATAGCATCTGACCCAGAGTCAAGACAAACAATCCATAATCACCTATTACAGCCCTATTCACATTTAGACACACACACATTCTCAATCTCCTTTCCCAGCTGCTCCTGCCAGCTCCTTAGATTTCTTGGCCTGGTCAGTGACCAAGAACAACATCTCTATGGATACAATAACTATTGTCATGTGAGCTCTAGATAATGATCCTGGAGAGATCCTTGACAAGGTTCCTCAACAGAACCTAAATGTACCTCTACCACCATAACAGAACCTGTCTGTTATGGGCACAATTTTTTTTTTTTTTTACTGAAACAGTGAGTGACTACCAGAATATATCTATATTTTTTTTAACTAGACAAGTCAGTTAAGAACAAATTCTTATTTACGATGACGGCCTACACCGGCCAAACCCGGACGACACTGGGCCAATTGTGCTCCGTCCTATGGGACTCCCAATCACTGCTGGTTGTGATACAGCCTGGATTCAAACCAGGGGGTCTGTAGTGACACCCCTAGCACTGAGATGCAGTGCCTTAGACTGCTGCGCCACTCGGGAGCCAAATATAAGCAAATATAGGACCCAACATCTGATTTGGACCAAACGTCTTCGTACCATTGAGTAAGACATGAGGAATCCAATAAATTAGTTAAAAGCCATCCCACCCAACAACCAGTATCAGTTCTCTATGTCTGACAAGTAGTATGGAGGTGCGGTTTGGAGTTTTACTTCTTCATCCTTTGTAATGTATTATCTGTGAATTTGGTCATGTTTTTTTCCCCTGTTTAGAAAAATTTGCAATTGAAGCGGTTACCATTATTTAGCATAAATTAGTGTGGAAATAAAACAGGTTTTGTCCACTAGATGCCACTGTTCCTGCTACTGCCACACCCTTTCATACATTTTTCTGGTCGCTTGCATTTATTAAATTGATCACGACATTTTCTTTGCAGCTTTGGGTACAAAACCAATAGCTTTTGCTCATGATGAAAATAAATTGTGTTGTCAAGCCAGTCCTCCATGAAAGCAATTACATTTGTCCTTCTCTTAGAAGCCTAATACGTCAACCCAACTCTTTGAATAGTCCAACAACTGGCAGCTCTATGGTGCAATTCTCATTTTCCTACAAGCCAAAAAATTGGGAGAAATAGGCTATGCCTAAAATGGTGTGACAACCATAATAAAGTATTTGATGATCATGTTTTTCAATAACATGATTAGAGATATTTACCATTAAAACCCAATCCAATACTATTACAAAACACTATACAGTGTGTGTTTGGGATTTTTTATATATTTTTAATTTGTCATTTAGCAGACGTTCTTATCCAGAGCGATTTACAGCTAAGTGGGACAACCACATATCACAGTGTACATTTTCACTCAAAATAGTAGCAATCAGCAAACGTGAAAAGAAAATGTGAGTTCGATCACAAAAAGGTTTTATGGGGGGGGTTTCGTGGTATCCAATCCAGCTACTATCTTGTCTCATCGCAACTCCCGTACGGGCTCGGGAGAGACGAAGGTTGAAAGTCATGCGTTCTCCGATACACAACCCAAGCAAGCCGCACTGCTTCTTAACACAGCGCGCATCCAACCCGGAAGCCAGCCGCACCAATGTGTCGGAGGAAACACCATGCACCTGGCAACCTTGGTTAGCGCGCCCGCCACAGAAGTCGCTGGTGCGCGATGAGACAAGGATATCCCTACCGGTAAGGCCCTCCCTAACCCGGACTAACCCCATGGACTTCCCGGTCACGGCCGGTTATGACAAAGCCTGGGTGCAAACCCAGAGTCACTGGCAGCACAGCTGGCGCTGCGGTACAGCACCCTTAACCACTGCGCCACCCGGGAGGCCCTGGGTTACAGATATTTTAGGAAGATGGGCAGGGAATCTGCTTACCTAGCTTCAGGGGGAAGCTGGTTCTACCATTGGGGTCCCAGAACAGAGAAGAACTTGGACTGGGCTGAGCGGGAGCTTTTTCCTGGACACATATTAAGCCTAAGTGGACAAACTGAATTGCTTTCATGAAGGACTGGCTTGAATTGTGTGACCACACTATTTATTTTATCATGAGCAAAAGCTATTGGTTTTCTACCCAAAGTTGCAAAGGAAACATTGTGATTCCTTTAATAAAACACAAGAGACCATCAAAATGGATAAAAGGGTGTGGCAGTAGCAGGAACAGCAGCATGTAATGGGGGGGGGGGTACATGGGTGGCTTTTGATCATTTTATTAGATTCCTCGTCTTGCTCATTGTTAGGAAGAATTATGGTCTAAATCGGATGTTGGGTACTATATTTATTGAAGATTATATGAATCCTATTAATTAAAATGGCCAATTTGGGTGCAATTAATTTGCCAAATTTCTCAGAGATCAAATTACATTTCAACAAAATAATGTTTCAGGAATGATAATCTCATTTGTTTATAACTACAGAAACAATTTCAGCACAATTTGAGATGGTGGGTGTCAATCCTGTTTCTTGTGCTTTTTGAGGTGGAACGACCCACCTGCAGGGCACAGCGGTCTAAGGCACTGCATCTCAGTGCTAGAGCTGTCAGTCCCGGGCTGTATCACAACCGGCCATGATCGGGAGTCCCATACTGCCCTACCAAGCAAAAAGGCAGTAACTGCTAATTTGGTTGAAAATGAGTTAATGGCGGTTTTTTTATACATTAAATACATGCTTAATTATGTGGACAAGTATCCTGCCTCTTATTGTGTTTTGGAGAAAATGGGGGTCATGTTAGCAGTAACTGCATAAAGTTACTGTGAAACCAAGGTAAATAAAAGCCATTTTTCTCAGTTCCACGCTATGAGCAGTCACTGCCTTTTTGCTTGGTAGGGCAGCATAGGGCGGCGCCCTATTGGCCCAGAGTCGTTAGGGGAGGGTTTGGCCGGGGTAGGCCGTAATTGTAAATAAGAATTTATTAACTGACTTGCCTAGTTAAATAAAGGTTACATAAATTTTAAAAATCAAATGACCCACCAGATTGTTAGTTCAGAGGAAATCACCGGGATAGGCGAGGTGAAAAATAGATAAATAGTGAGTCTGTTCCTAAGAACAGCTCAGCCTGGTCTCATATACTACACGTAATATAGTAACATGTCCAACTAAATGGACTGTCTCGGATTTACGTACATGATACGAAATGCTCTGAGACCAGGTTGGTCAGCAATCTTTTTTGCGTTGTTTCTGAGAGGAAGACAGACAGGCTCATTCCTGGCCACCATTTATTCACAATTCCTGGAGCCACTCAGGATTTAAACATGTCAGCATGGATAATTGTTGCCAACAAACACCAGACCCCAACAGGTACAGAACACAGTTTCTCTGTTGCTGGGTCTCCTCTGTCTTTAGTCTGCTATGAAGACTTAAACCCCAATCACTGAAACACACACCCTCCTTCCAGCCATTCATTTTCAGCTACCCTTGGAAGACAATGGAAGTGGACTTCGAAAATGATTCTTCAAGTGGACAGTGTGTCTGTATGTGTTGAGCTCTAGGTGGTTTCCAAGAGACTAAAACAAAATAAATGAGTTGTTGCTAAGGAAACTGTATTTGCAGACATATGTACATAGGCTTTAAAGCATATTGAATGAATTTTACTGTCAAAAACTAGCCAGTCAATATTCTAATGAGAACAACATGAAAGTGTGTACTCAAATAGCCACCACCCCACACAGATCCATCCAGAAGACATAATGGGCAGGGACTTGCCTGACAATGACCAATGTGAATATTAAGTTGACCAATCAAAGAGAGAGTTAGCATGTATAACTGACCAAAGCAGTCAGAGAGGGACCTGGAATTTGCACTTACCCTCATGACCTAATAAGCCATAGAGATACAATATAAATGTTCTATTTATTTATGTTTTAAACGCTTTACTTACATTTACATTTACATTTAAGTCATTTAGCAGACGCTCTTATCTAGAGCGACTTACAAATTACTGAATGTGCATGTAGTTTTCCAAATAAATACAATGAGTTCTATAAATTTTTTGTAATATACAAACTTAAATCCATTCATTAGGACCTTCACACCTGAAAGATAATATGAATTACCTATTTATATACACACACACACACACACACTGAACAAAAAGTATAAACACAACATGCAACAATTTCAAATATTTTACTGAGTTGCAGTTCATATAAGGAAATCAGTCAATTTAAATGAATTAATTAGGCCCTAATCTGTAGATTTCACGACTGGGAATACAGATATGAATATGATGGTCACAAATGCCTTAAAAATGGGCTTCACGAGAGGAATAACTGTGTAAAAATGCTGTTCATTGACTATAGCTCAGCATTCAACACCATAGTACCCTCCAAGCTCATCATCAAGCTCGAGGCCCTGGGTCTGAACCCTGCCCTGTGCAACTGGGTCATGGACTTCCTGACGGGCCGCCCCCAGGTGGTGTAGGTAGGAAACAGCACATCCACTTCGCTGATCCTCAACACTGGGGCCCCACAAGGATGCATGCTCAACCCCCTCCTGTACTCCCTGTTCACCCATGACTGCGTAGTCACGCACAGCTCCAACTCCATTATCAAGGCCTGATCTTGGGCACAGGCATTAAAACATGTTGGTATTACAGACTTGGACAGGGAGAGGTTGAAAATGTCAGTAATCCGTCTGGCGATGCGGCCTTGTGAATGGACCTGTTTAAAGGCCTTACTCACATCGGCTGCGGAGGGCGTGATCACACAGTCTTCAGGAACAGCTGATGCTCTCATGCAGGTTTCATGGGCCTTTTGCCTCAAAACGAGCATAGAAGTAGTTTAGCTCGTCTGGTAGGCTCATGTCAATGGGCAACTCTCGGTTGTGCTTCCCTTTGTAGTCTGTAATGGTTTGCAAGTCCTGCCACATCCGACGAGCACCAGAGCAGTATGATTCAATCTTAGTCTTGTATTGACACTTTGCTGTGGGGGCCACGTCATCGATGCACTTATTGATGAAGCCAATGACTGATGTGGTGTACTCCTCAATGCCATCGGAAGAATCCCAGAACATACTCCATCCAGTCTGTGATAGAGAAGCAGTCCTTAGTATCGGCTTCATCTGAGCACTTTTTTATTGATCACTTTACTGGTGTTTCCTGCTTTAATTTATGCTTGTAAGCAGGAATCAGGAGGATCGAATTATTGTCCGATTTGCCAAATGGAGGGTGAGGGAGAACTTTGTATGCGTCTCTGTGTGTGGAGTAAAGGTGGTCCAGAGTATTTTTTCCTCTGGTTGCACATTTAACATGCTGATAGAAATTTGGTAAAACTGATTTAAGTTTCTCTGAACACTCCCCGGCTACTTGGATAGCCGCCTCTGGGTGAGCATTTTCTTGTTTGCTTATGGCGGAATACAGCTATACTATCAATGCTGTCTTAGTGCCAGCCTCTGACTGTGGTGGTATGTAAACAGCTACGAAAAAGAAATACAGATGAAAACTCTATAGGTAGATAGTGTGGTCTACAGCTTATCATGAGATACTCTACCTAAGGCGAACAATAGCTCGAGACTTCCTTAGATGTCATGCACCAGCTGTTATTTACAAAAATACATAGCCCGCCCGCCCTTTGTCTTACCAGACGCTGCTGTTCTATCCTGCCAGGACAGCGTATAACCAGCCAGCTGTTCAGCCACGATTCGGTGAAGCATAAGATATTACAGTTTTGAATGTCCTGTTGGTAGTTTAATCTTGCTCGTAGGTCATCTATTTTATTCTCTGAAGATTACACATTTGCTCACAAAATGGAAGGAAGTGGGGGTTTATTAGATCACCTACAAATTCTCAGCCCGCCCTTTGGCCCCTTTTTATCCACCTCCTCTTCACGCAAATCACGGGGATCTGGGCCTGTTCCCGGGAAAGCAGTATATTGTTCGCGTCGGGCTCGTCAGACTCGTTAAATGAAAAAAAAAAAGATTCTGCCGATCCGTGGTGAGTAATCCCAGTCCTGATGTCCAGAAGTTATTTTCGGTCAGAAGAGAGGGTAGCGGCAACATTATGTACAAAATAAGTAAACATAATGTAAAAAAAAATAAAACACAAATAAACAAACAAAAAAAACACAATTTGTTGGGGACACATAAAACATCTGCCTTCTTCTCCGGCGCCATTATGTGACATAGAAATGTTGCCTGTAATCCATGGCTTCTGGTTGGGGTATGTGAAATTGTTAGATATTACTGCACTGTAGGAGCTAGAAACACAAGCATTTCACTACACCCGCAATAACATCTGCTAAACATGTGTATGTGACCAATACAATTTGATTTGATTTACCATACCATTACCCATGTGGTTACCACCACCAGTCAGTTTCTCTGTCTGTCTCTCTGACTGTCTGCCCAGCTGGCCTCTCTCCCACTCAGAGGAGTATTTTGCTGTAGGCATTAGACATTACCATAACCACAGAGCCTGCCACATTGACCACAGGAACATACACACACACCTACACTTCCTCTTTCTTAGGAGGTGTGAGGACAGTAGCCTACACAAAGCCCTGCCACAGAGTCTGTATAGTCTCTCACTGAAGTATGAGGAGGCTGTAGCTGATGTTGGTGTAAAACAAGGTAAGTGAACCACCACTGGGGAATTTCCATCGAGCACCAACAAGTTCATAGGAAAATATTACATTTGGTGTCAAATGACAGCTAAGACTCTATATTTTTGGGAAGTGAAGGCATAGACACATTTTCCAACCATTTTCCCAAAAAGTAAAGGTTTTGATTTCTAGATAAAACAGATAGAAAAGGGCTCTTAGAAAACATCATACCAGAAATAGTCTTAAATGGATCAGAAATACACAATAATGTTGACGTAAAGACCTCTGCCAACTAATATCAACGCATATATTTTGTTTTGGAGAAAATCTTTACCTTCTATAAGTTTAAGAAATATTACCTTGTGCCTTGTATTTCCATTACCAGAAACCCACACATCTTTAAGATATACTATAAATACAAAAGTATGTGGACACCTAGGGTTGCAAAGGGTCGGAAACGTTACGGTAAATTTCCGGACATTTTCCATGGTTTTAGGAATTGTGCTTAAATTCATAAAAAAAATGTAGCTTATAACAGTGAACCTTTTTTTGTGGGATACACATAAGGCAATGCTAGGTCTTGGGGATAGTTTAACCAAAATATGTCACAATTCAATGGAATTGCAACCCAGTGTGTTCTTCCATCACATGTACAGCTGATTTTCAAGATCTTACACACTAATGAGATGCTATTGAGTCCACACTACTACACTGTCTGAGCCAAGGACTACATGCTTTCTGATACATTTTGATTACAATACTGGGTGGGGTGAATATATTTTATATGACATACATAATTTTTTTGTTAACTAGTAAATAGTAGCCTACAGCAAAGTGTGTTAAAATCATTTCTAACTTGTTAACAATTTCTGCTAGTTAGTCTTTGCTACCATTTGGGTTTTAGCTTGCTTGAGTCTGCTAAATTAGGAGTGGACTGGCCACCCCACATAGCCTGGTTCCTCTCTAGGTTTCTTCCTAGGTGTTGGCCTTTCTAGGGAGTTTTTCCTAGCCACCGTGCTTCTACACCTGCATTGCTTGCTATTTGGGGTTTTAGGCTGGGTTTCTGAGATATCAGCTGATGTATGAAGGGCTATATAAATAAATTTGATTTGATTTTGATTTGATTTGAGTGTTAATTCACCTGTTTCCATACATTGCATTTAAAAAAAGTATCTTACAAAGGAGTTAATCTAGCTGCTTAACTATTTATCTGTATATGCAATTGTATGTTGTTGTTTTTTTTACAAAAAAAATCTAACCTTTACAGGATAATGCAACAGGCACTATCTGATGTGTGGAAACATTTCACTGCAGCTAATGTAGAAGGAAAAGTTGTGTACATTTGCAAGTACTGTGCCAAATCATATGTGAAGAATGCAACAAAGATGCAAAATCATCTGGCCAAGTGCATAAAGTTCCCTCAGCACAACAAGCAACGTCTGACAAAAGTCCCTCTAGTTCTATTCGAGGTGAAAATGATGAATCAGATAGCAAGAGCTCATTGTCCTCCTGGAATCCGAAGTTTGTTTGACTCAACGGAGGAACGTAGTCAGAGAAATGCTGACGAATGTCTTGCTCGAGCTGTGTATGCAACTGGTTCACCTCTGATGCTCACAGGCAATATGTATTGGAAGAGATTTCTTCTTCACCCCTCCAACCAGACATGCTTTACCTACTCATTTGCTAGATGCAGAGTTTAGGTGAAGGTCAAGCAAATCATAGAGAAAGCAGACTGTATTGCAATCATCTCTGATGGGTGGTCGAATGTTACTGGGCAAGGAATAATTAACTACATCTCCACCCCTCAAACAGTATTCTACAAGAGCACAGACACAAGGGACAACAGACACACCGGTCTCTACATTGCAGATGAGCTGAAGGCAGTCATCAATGACCTCGGACCACAGAAGGTATTTGCACTGGTGACAGACAATGCTGCGAACATGAAGGCTGCTTGGTCTAAAGTGGAGGAGTCCTACCTTCACATCACACCCATTGGCTGTGCTGCTCATGCATTGAATCTGCTCCTCAAGGACACACTCCACATGAGAGCCAAGGAAATAGTTAAGTATGTGAAGGGTCATCAAGTTATAGCAGCAATCTACCTCACCAAGCAAAGTGAGAAGAATAAGAGCACCACTTTGAAGCTGGCCAACACCTGTTGGGGTGGTGTTGTCATCATGTTTGACAGTCTCCTGGAGGGGAAGGAGTCTCCAAGAAATGGCCATATCACAGTCTGCCGATATGTACAGCCCCATCAAGAGGATACTCCTGGATGATGTATTTTGGGAGAGAGTGGTAAGCAGCCTGAAACTCCTGAAACCTATAGCAGTAGCCATTGCACGGATTGAGGGAGACAATGCCATCCTGTCTGATGTTCAGACTCTACTTGCAGATGTAAGAGGAGAAATACGTACTGCCCTGCCCACTTCACTGTTGCTCCAAGCAGAGGAAACTGCAGTTCTGAAATACATCAAAAAGCGTGAAGACTTCTGCCTGAAGCCCATACACACCGCAGCGTACATGTTGGATCCCAAGTATGCTGGCAAGAGCATCCTGTCTGGTGTAGAGATCAACAAGGCGTATGGTGTCATCACTACCATGTCTCGCCACTTTGGCCTGGATGAGGGCAAGGTTCTTGACAGTCTGGCGAAGTACACTTCCAAGCAAGGGCTTTGGGATGGAGATGCAATATGGCAGTCGTGCCAACATATCTCATCAGCCACCTGGTAGAGGGGACTTTGTGGATCTGAGGCTCTTTCCTCTGTTGCCTCCATCATCCTCCAAATCCCACCAACATCAGACCGGTGTGTCTGTTGTCGCCTCAGAGCACAACTGCTTCTTGTTTGGGAACACACACAAAAGCACGCAACAGGCTGACCAATACAAGGGTTGAAAAATTGTGACAGACTGGACAGAGAGACTGGACAGGACTAAATCTGAACCAATCAAGTTTAGATAGTACAGTGAGTAGGGCACAGTAAAGTACAAGTACACCACAGTATTGTACCGTAAGTAGAGCACAGAAGAGTACAGTCCAATATGATACAGTAGTACAGTGAATAGAATGTAGTGTATTGTGCTGAACTATACTCTACTCCACTGTACAAGGTGACATGTCATAGCTGACACCCCATTCTTTCTGCAGACATCTTTGACCCTTAATTCGGAGCAGGTATTGGAAAAGGTGGTCGTATAAAAACCTGAGGGAGATTTTACCGTGATTTCGTTACGAAAGTTTGCATCTGCGCAGTTCTTCCAATAAATTCGTTTTTGTACATTTTTCAGTGGAAATTGTAAAACATTGTCCTTGTGCATAGAGTTGTATGGTTTGTTACACTTTGAAATCAATGGTTTTTGTTTGGCATACATTTCAAAGTGAAAGAACTGAGTCAAAGCTTAATTCTGTTACTGTAGAATAACCCCTTGACTGTGCAATATGAAAGCGTTACAATACACATGGGGATCATATGTAGATCTGGACCAGAAACCCTTTTCATCATGTGCTGAATGTCTCCCACGAGTTTTACTGTGGCCAGTCACGGGTCTAATGATACCTTTAGGGACATGTACAGTTGAAATCGGAAGTTTACATACACTTAGGTTGGAGTCATTAAAACTCGTTTTTCAACCACTCCACACATTTTTTGTTAACAAACTATGGTTTTGGCAAGTCAGTTAGGACATCTACTTTGTTCATGACACAAGTAATTTTTCCAACAATTGTTTACAGACAGATTATTTCACTTATAATGCATTGTATCACAATTCCAATGGGTCAGACGTTTACATACACTAAGTTGACTGTGCCTTTTAAACAGCTTGGAAAATTCCAGAAAATGATGTCATGGCTTTAGAAGCTTCTGATAGGCTAATTGACATCATCAGTCAATTAGATTTGTACCTGTGGATGTATTTCAAGGCCTACCTTCAAATTCAGTGCCTCTTGACATCATGGGAAAATCAAAAGAAATCTACCAAGACCTCAGAAAAAAATTGTAGACCACAAGTCTGGTTTATCCTTGGGAGCAATTTACAAATGCCTGAAGGTACCATGTTTATCTGTACAAACAATAGTACGCATGTATAAACACCATGGGACCACGCAGCCGTCATACCGCTCAGGAAGGAGACGCGTTCTGTCTCCTAGAGATGAACGTACTTTGGTGCGGAAAGTGCAACTCTCAATCCCAGAACAACAGCAAAGGACCTTGTGAAGATGCTGGAGGAAACGGGTACAAAAATATCTATATCCACAGAGTCCTTTATAGACATAACCTGAAAGGCCGCTCAGCAAGGAAGAAACTACTGCTCCAGAACCGCCATAAAAAAAGCCAGACTATGGTTTGCAACTGCACATGGGGACAAAGATCATACTGTTTGGAGAAATGTCCTCTGGTCTGATGAAACAAAAATAGAACTGTTTGGCCATAATGACCATTGTTATGTTTGGAGAAAAAAGGGGGAGGCTTGGAAGCTGAAGAACACGATCCCAACCGTGAAGCACGGGGGTGGCAGCATCACGTTGTAGCGGTGCTTTGCTGCAGGAGGGACTGGTGCACTTCACAAAATAGAGGGCATCATGAGGAAAGAAAATTATGTGGATATATTGAAGCTACATCAAGACATCTGTCAGGAAGTTAAAGCTTGGTCGCAAATGGGTCTTCCAAATGAACATTGACCCCAAGCAGGTTTCCAAAGTTGTGGCCAAATGGCTTAAGGACAACAAAGTCAAGGTATGAGTGACCACCACTATTATTCTGACATTTCACATTCTTAAAATAAAGTGGTGATCCTAACTGACTTATGACAGGGATTTTTTACTAGGACTAAATGTCAGGAATTGTTAACTGACTAAATATATTTTGCTAAGGTGTATGCAAATTTTCGTCTTCAACTGTAGTGGCTCACACACTAAGCTTCCTCTCACGCACACAGGACAGCACCTTATGGGAGTAGAAACATAAAATATCCAGTGTTTGACATTTTAATACGAGTTATCATGGGCATGTGCATTGCAAGCTTTCTTTTTTCATGCTAGCCTTTTATGTTTGAGTTTAGAGCACACTTTCGAGGAGAGTTGATCAGGCAAAATTGATGAGACTCGCGGCTGTATTTGCATGGCTTTGCATGAGAGCATAATTCCGATACACCAGTTACCTGCGACTACAAACACTTCGTTGTGGCCAAGGCCCAACGCAAGCCACCAGAATCTCGTAATTAAAAGCTTCCTAGATAGTTAGTATTAGTTAGTTTGTCGACGTTGAAAGTGAGGCCATCCATTTCTTTCAATTCAACATTGAAAAAAGGCGCAAATTTGTTGCACCTGAGCTAATCTGAGCATAAATCAGAGACCGCTATGACGACAGACCAAATGAGAGTAAAATAATATTAAAACTAATGCGCTCACATGTCTGCACAGTATTGACATTTTACTACATATTACTATTATTCTAACTTGAAATTGGTACGTCTACAACACTGATAGCCTACTGCTCCCTTCACCTGATTTTACACGTGTGGTCCAGGCTTTACCTAAGTAGCCTAGGACCCTAGGCTATGCACTAAGCAGTGTGCACTTCTTGACAGATGTGACAGCTCTCACCCAATAGCAGCAGTTTGAGTTCACTGCCCGAGTCTTTCTTGTCCTGTCTCAGCTGCCTGTCAATCTCCTGATTGATTCTGTGATTATCCTTCTCCTCGGCCGACATGCAACATCCAGCCATCATTAACCAAACTTTGCAGGCGTAAAATTAACGAGCAATGATTATCATTGAAGCAGTCACTATTACATGGGGCTCTGGTACATCTGAACTCCACGGTCGTAGGAGGACGCATCTCCACGGGGGCGTGGCGGGGACGGGCGCACCTTACACACAGTAGATACCCGGCGGAATGGTTACATACAGGTAACACACTCAAGTATCAGCCTGCTCTCATAGACTCGACCTAATAAGGTAAATCCAGGACACTCAAATTAGTATGTTATGTTATTTTTGGTATGGTTACATAAGACAGAAGGTTACTTATGGCAAAAGTGAAAGTGGGGTGGATGGTTGGGCGTGTACTGCCAACATCCGGCAACCCGAAGGTTGCATGTTCAAATCCTGTCATGGACCATTTTAGCTACTTAGCAACTTTGTAACTACTTAGCATGTTAGCTAACCCTTCCCCTAACCTTAACCCCTTACCCTAACTCCTAGCGAACATCTAGTAACCCAAAGGTTGTGTTTTCGAATCTCATCAAGGAAAACTTTAGCATCTGAGCTAATTAGCAACTTTGTAGCTACTTAGTAACCTAACCCTAACCTTACCCCTAACTCCAAGCCATGCTAATGTTAGCCACCTAGCTAATGTTAGCCACAACAAATTGGAATTTGTAAAATATAATGTGTTCTGAAAATTCATAACATATTGCATGAATTGGAATTCTGAACATAACATACGAATTGTGATTCCTAACATCATACGATATGGATTATGGACATCCACAAATGAATACATATAATATGAAACATAACATATCATGCTAATTGGAGTGTCCAGGATTTACATTTTCTACAGTATTGTAATGAAACAGCAGGGAGTAGGTCTCAAACCCTTGACCTTCGAGGGTCCGGCGCGCTATCGACTGTGTCGCAAAAGCATGCTCAATTGGCAAAGTCGATTTCCGCTTATAAACCCAGGGTCGTTACACTACTCCCACCTTTCAAAGAGCGCGTCCTCGCGCTAGCTTGCGACTCTACGTCTTACAGGAACGCGCTCACCAGCCAAGCACACGCACTGTTGTGGATGCAAGGTCCGATCCAACTTCTGACACCAATGTAATGAAACAGCAGGGAGCAGGTCTCGAACCTTCGACCCCGAGTTCCGGCGCGCTATCGACTGTGCCGCAAAAGCATGCTCAAGCGGCAGAGTCGATTTCCGCGCTAATAAACCCAGGGTCGTTACAGTATGTTATGTCTATCCCCGAGACTAGGTTGAGCAAATTGCGAGCAGGTGCTTTCACACAGGTGTGGTTCCTGAGTTATTTAAGCAATTAAAACATCCCATCATTCTTAGGATCATGTATAAAAATGCCCAGTTGCCCATTATTTTGGCTACCATGGCTAGAAGAGATCTCAGAGGAGCATAGGGGGTTTAAAGGGTGTGGGTGTGTGTCACCAGATGTTAACCCAATTTAACAGATTCTGGAGCTGTGCCTCAAACACTGTTTTCCACCACCATTAAAAAAATAAAAAATGGAATTTGTCATGGAGGAATGGTGTCACATCCTTCCAGTAGAGTTCCAGACACTTGTAGAATCTATGCCAAGGCGCATTGAAGCTGTTTCGGTGGCTCATGGTGGCCCAACACCCTATTAAGACACTTTATGTTGGTGTTTCCAATATTTTGGCAGTTACCTGTAGTTACAAGGAGACTAAGGCACTGTTATGTTTCTATAATACCTAGGCTCATATGACAAAAGTAACACTAAATAAGACTTCCAATTTAGAGTCTTCCTGCTTTAGAAATAGATTAGTTTAATTATCTATTTTGGCTAATAAAAAATATAAACGCAACATGCAACAATTTAATTGATTTTACTGAGTTACAGGAGGAAATCAGCCAACTGAAATAAATTGATTAGGCCCTAATCAATGGATTTCACGACTGGGTAGGGCATGGCCATGGGTGTGCCTGGGAGGGAATAGGCCCACCCACTTGGGAGACAGGCCCACCCACTTGGTAGCCAGGCCCTGCCAATCAGAATCAGTTTTTCCCCACATAAAGGTTTTATTAAAGACAGAATTACTCTTCAATTGCATCAGCTGTCCAGGTGGCCGTTCTCAGATGATCTCACAGATGAAGAAGCCAGATGAAGAAGCCAGATGTGGAGATCCTGGGATGGCGTGAGTACACGTGGTCTGCGGTTGTGAGTAGGGCTGTGATGGTCATGAAATTTTGTCAGCAGGTGATTGTAAAGCAAATAACTGCCAGTCTCATAGTAATTGACTGTGAATTAACATAAACACATTTAGCTTCTGCTGCCTTCCCGGCATAGCCTGCAAAGCCACTGAGGCAGACCGTTGGAACATCTACATTTAATAAATGTACCATCACAATAATTCCAATATTATTTTAGACAGGTTTAAAGAAACATGATATTAAGAAAATGTAGTCTATTTCATAAGAATAGAACAGAATAGCATACTTTGAGTTGTCATTATGTGAGGCTGTGATCTGGCTGTGCCATATGGATGTGGGTTACATTAGTTCATTTAGCAGACAAGATTTGCTTAGAATTCTGTGGCATTAATTTATAGTATAAAGAATTCAATTGAACAAAGCTGAATAAAATAGAAACAATATTTTCTCAAAACAATTTGAGGTAGTACGCACATGCGGCTATTCTGTGTTGAGCAGTAAACTAAGAAACATACTCCGATATGCTTCATTTAGAGTTATTAATGTAACTTAAGTTATGATACGAACGTTGGGCTATATGGTTTGATTTTTAATACATTCTAAGTCTGCATGATGTGACTCTAATGATGATTTGAAAAAAAGTCGCTTGAAAGGCAAGAGCTCTGCTTATTTTTTTGCGCAGGCTATATGCACTTTATCAGTCTCTCATTCACAATTCGACAAGCACTTGATAATGCCTCGAGTTTCCCGGTGGCATCCCCTTTGTGTGGCCTGAATGCCTCCTAAAACAATCCATGCATTTTACGGCCAGTGGTCCGTTGTGCGCTTGGACTGAATATAATAATTATAATTCCCTTCTGCAGTCTGCATGCTCCGAATGCCCTCTCACTCACATGGCTCTCGGTCATGTGACCAGTGAAGACTGATACATTCGGGACGCCACTGCGTGTGTTCTTATCCAAATCCGAGGGGCATATTGAATATATTGGAAGAACTGTCCACATTTACTTTTCGTCAACCAATAAGATGAGTTGACCTAACAAACAGCAAAAGCTCTAGCCTATGTCAATCTACTATCCACTATGGTGCAAAAGTTTACCTATTCTGTGCGAGAAAGAAATATTCCAAACCTAGTCTGGGACAGATGCGATAGATCCCAAATTAATACAACCACTAGCATACAAAAAAATCATTTAAGCAATGAGGCTGACGCAACAGATCAGAACGTTAAAATGTTGATAAACTATTAGGCTATTTCTTCACATTATAAGCGCAGCCATGCTCACATGGCAGTAGGCTATAAGCTCAAATGTTGCATTAATGGGAAAGTCACCACAAATGCGATTATGCATGTAATGTTTTTTTTTAAATAAAGGTGCATTTTTATGTTGAAATGATCTTCCCCAGATCTGAAACTCACACTGCGTATGTATGCCAGTTAGGCTCTAAGCCAGTTGTAAAGCAGATTCATGTGATTCATTTTAAGAAGTTATTTGGCCACTTTAGTTGTGATTCTAACCTTTTCAAAACATATAGGCCTATGAGCTAGGCTATGATTTGAAAAAGTTGCAAAAAAAGCCATGCACTGTTTCTTGCCTTACTTACTGCACACAAGCTGGTCATCATTCCCAAGTGATCATGTATAATTCACAAGTGATAGGCTAATATTGTCACCTATCAGACTATTCTTGATTTAATTTTGTCTTTACATATACTAAATAATGTGTTACATTTGTTTTGATTTAGAATGTACCATTATCATGCACCTGTCTCGAAACAGAAGCAAGGGGGGAAAACATTTCATCTATGCACTTAAATAGCAAATGGAGGACACTTTTCCCGTGGTTCATTTTCATGGCAGCCAGGTAGGCTATAGAACTGTTGTAAAGAGAAGCAATGTGCTTAATATTAGGAAAATTTGAGAAATAACATAGTAGGCCTAGCCTATAGAAAACTGTTGGAATCCTCCTCTTTTTAATAGAGGCCATCACTCTGTTTTGTCACGCAATTCCATAGCCTAGTTGCACAAGTTGTTCCTTGTCATGGTCTCTATTGCACCAAAGTCAGTGACCTCACAAGGTAAATATCTGTCAAGCACCTCTAGGAAAGGAATTCATTATTTTAATTGAACTCTTATCCAGAGTGCCTTTGAGAAGTAATTATGCTTAAGTTCCTTGCTCAAGGGCAAGTGGAAATGTTTTTCACCTAGTTGGCTCAGGGATTTGAACCAGCAACCTTTTGGTCACTCTTAACCGCTAGGCTATCTGCCACCCTTTATGGCATCTATCTACACTCACTTTGTGTGTTTGTGTGTGCGTGTGTGTGTGTGTGTGTATACGCTTCAAATATACATTTAATAATAATAATACATTTAGCTGTCTTTCCTGTTACTTTCTGGCTGGCTTCGTGACATAGCCTTCTGGTCTCGATGTGAATACTGAAACATGTTCATACAGGTGTCATACATATTCATTTAGAGAGCAGAAACATGATGAAGTGTTCCTTAATTAAGAGCAGGAGGCACATGCACATGTGAACTTTTTTCTATCACTTTTATGTAGTTCATAAATACATTTGAAAGAATGTACATTCTGATGATTGGCCATCAAAAGAAATGCAAAAGCTTATATTAATGTACATTCCTCAACTGGATTTGAAATCTATTTAAACAAATGTGTGTGCCTAGCATATTGTGAGCATGGTGCACGTGCCATTATGGAGAGTGCCACATTTGATCCCCTACCTGCATTCTAACCCATGACCCACTCTGGTAATCAAGTGCTGGTAAAAATACACCCCCACGTCCCATTCCCTAGCCCCTGCCCCCTACTCCTTCAATGTTACAGATCTGAAGGAACTGGGTCGTGCTCATTAGGCACCAAATAGAATAAAACTGACAAACCTGGCCTTGTCCAATAACAAACTCTTTATTTTTCGAAAACATTTGCCGTTGCATGCCTAATGAACACAATCCAGGATAGGTTCAAGCATGTTGGAACTCGGAATGGTTCTAATCTAGGGTCGTTTTCGTGGACCCTCGACAGCAAAAAGACACTGGAAGGTATTTTTGAGAGGCTAACAGCTTACTCTTACTGGGCATTGGAACCGTTGCTTGGTCACAGCTTAGTCTTAAACATGAACATAAGAAACTTCAGGGGGTGCAGCATTACGATAAATGGCCCCTGAAGAATAAGCCCCAACGGAACACAGTAGTCCGTGTGGGGAGGACTAGGGGAAACCAAAGCCCTGTTTGAATACTTTCATACATCCTTGCTGCCTCCCTTCCTTGGAGAAATCACTAATCTGGCAGTGGGATCCCAGTGGACAAAAACGGATTAAATCAATGTTGTTTTAGTCATTTCAACTCAAACTTGGAAAATCTACTTGGAAAACTGATTGGTTTCAGGGGGAAAAATCATTGTAAGAGAATGTTTATTTCACATAACTTTTAACCTAAATCCAATGACATGGTGTTTTTTGTTGATTTCACATTGAATTCACATAAGTTGACAACTCAAACAAATGAAAAATCTAAACTAGGCGTTGAACTCACATCTGTGACTAGTGGGATTCTTGCTATAACATATCCAATCATGCTAGATCAGTGACTACTCCAATGAGGAAAGGAAGAAATTACGTGTTTTCAAAACACTCATCTAGTAATACTTAGGACAAGTGCTCATTTCCTGAAGCCAGTATTTCGGTCTAAACCAATGGAATTAGCCCTGTAATTGGAGTCTGCAGTCTTTTATACAAAAGTGAATGAACAAAAGCTATTGCAGCTTCTGGCAAACCATTCCGTTAGATCATATTGATTGCTCATTATGCAGATCTAAAACTGCACTTGGTTTCTTGTTGAAAAATTAACTGGCAAAAATATATATACATTCTCCTCTTAAAAACATGTTTTTTCACAAATGAATTAGCCATATATTAGACATATTTTCAATATTGCACATTCAATCTGGCAAAAAAGTAATGATTACAAAGCCAACATGGATGCTGCCATAGTTTAAGTAGGAAGTTTACATACACCTTAGCCAAATACATTTAATCATAGGAAGTTTACATACACCTTAGCCAAATACATTTAATCATAGTAAAAATTCCCTGTCTTAGGTCGGTTAGGATCACCACTTTATTTTAAGAATGTGAAATGTCAGAATAATAGAGAATGATTTATTTCATCACCTTCCCAGTGGGTCAGAAGTTTACATACACTCAATTAGTATTTGGTAGCATTGCTTTTAAATTGTTTAACTTGGGTCAAACATTTCAGGTAGCCTTCCACAAGCTTCAAACAATAAAATGAGTGAATTTTGGCCCATTCCTCCTGACAGAGCTGGTGTAACTGAGTCAGGTTTGTAGGCCTCCTTGCTCACACACACATTTTCTGTTCTGCCCAGAAATGTTCTATGGGGTTGAGGTCAGGAATTTCTGATTTCTTTCTTGTCCTTAAGCCATTTTGCCTCTTTGGAAGTATGCTTGAGGTAATTGTCCATTTGGAAGACCCATTTGCAACCAAGCTTTAACTTCCTGACTGATGTCTTGAAATGTTGCTTCAATATATCCACATAATTTTCTTCCCTCACGTAATCTGTTTTGTGAAGTGCACCAGTACTTCCTGCAGCAAAGCACCCCCACAACATGATGCTGCCACCCCTGTTCTTCACGGTTGGGATGGTGTTCTTCGCCTTGCAAGCACCCCCGTTTTCCTCCAAAGATAACAATGGTCATTATGGCCAAACAGTTCTATTTTTGTTTCATCAGACCAGAGGACATTTCTCCAAAAAGTACAATCTCGGTCCCCATGTGCAGTTGCAAACAGTAGTCTGGCTTTTTTAAGGCAGTTCAGGAGCAGTGGCTTCTTCCTTGCAGAGTGACCTTTCAGGTTATGTCGATAAAGGACTCATTTTACTGTGGATATAGATACTTTTGTACCCGTTTCCTCCAGCATCTTCACAAGGTCCTTTGTTGTTGTTCTGGGATTGATTTGCACTTTTCCCACCAAAGTATGTTAATCTCTAGGAGACAGAACGTGTGTCCTTTCTGAGAGTTATGATAGATGCGTGGTCCCATGGTGTTTATACTTGTGTACTATTGTTTGTACAGATGAACGTGGTACCTTCAGGTGTTTAGAAATTGCTCCCACAGATGAACCAGACTTGTGGAGGTCTACAATTGTTTTGAGGTCTTGGCTGATTTCCTTTGATTATCCCATGATGTCAAGAAAAAAGGCACGGAGTTTGAAGGTAGGCCTTGAAATACATCCACAGCTCCAATTGACAGAAGCTTCTAAAGCCATGACTATTTTCTGGAATTTTCCAAGTTGTTTAAAGGCAGTCAACTTAGTTTATGTAAACTTCTGACCCACTGGAATTGTGATAAAGTGAAATAATCTGTCTGTAAGCAATTGTTGGAGAAATGTGTCATGCACAAAGTAGATGTCCTAACCGACTTGCCAAAACCATAGTTCGTTAACAAGAGGTTTGTGGAGTGGTTGAAAAATGAGTTTTATTGACTCCAATCTAAGTGTATGTAAACTTCCAACTTCAACTGTATATATAAATAAGAGAGCTGTACAATGACTATAGCATTCATAATTGCACTATGCCTCAATGTCAATTACAGGCTTAGGGCATTGTTACAAAGATATACTCAGAAATAACTGGGGGTCAGAGCCACTGAGAAGTGAGGGATTACAAATTGTGCTCAATGCTCCGCCCCCTTTAACGTGGGAAACAACTAATCATCTCCACTGCTAAAAAACTAAAACAGTCGGACAGCCATGCTGTGATCGTACAACAAAAGGAAACAGCTGCATTGTGGTTGCTCAGTCTACGTGAGACCTCGGAGCTATGACTGGCTGCCATAGCTGCATTTGCGGTGGCCCAGCTCAGTCCAGGTAGTGAGAGAAGACTAGCAGCCCCTCTACAAGAGAATAACCTCTTTCAAAGGCAGATTCTCACATCTGACTGTCACCCATCAGCAGAGCAAGGTCCTCCATCCGCCAGTCCCTGCCTCTGTCTGGGCAAAATAAAATAGCCATTTCATACTTTAAGGATTTCCAAACTCAAGCCTTTAATAATAAAAAGGGGCTTATGGTTACAACCGTCCACATACTCACAACCGGTCATTAGCGGAGTTCAGCTTCTACTGTCAATAGTATTATCATATCCTCACAATGGCCACTACGATTGGCATTAACAACAACGACCCTATGGACTCCAGTGAATGAGTTGTCAGGCTTGGCTTACTGACTCAAACAAGTGGTTTTTGGCATTCAACAATTAATACAAGATGGGGGAGAAAAGTCTAACCAAAAACAGGGTGAAACACTTTAAAAAGGTCACGTGCGCACGGTAAACTCTTGGATCCTTCAAAAGGCTGTGTCCTGTCTTTCCTCCAACCCTCTTTCTAGTTAACAGCGTGAAAGGGAGCCTCGAGTTAACGCTACATCCTTTTGGCATCGGCAATAAATAGGACCTTCAAAAGCCTGGTACAGCACAACTTGATTCCAAAATAACTGACTCCTGACCCTAGGGACTGCGATGGGTGATGAGCATCTTGATGCCCCCTCACTATACAGCCCAGTTAAATGACTGACCTCCCGCCCTACTGTGTGGCTGATTGTACACGTCAAACGGTACTAAAGTGGATGCAATAATCAAAACAATAATTTTAAGAAATCAGTGTCAACACTTTTCACCCTGTCAGGGGAAGAAAAATGTGTTCATTCATGAATTCGAACTCCAGAGGTCTTAGTTGACAAGCAGGAGAGTGGGGCCACAGACTGGCGCTGGAATGGACCGACTAGATCGAATCAAACTAAATGGCGGGAGCACCTTGGAATCAAGTTCAGAGGCATTGGACAGAACCCAGCAGTCACATTGAGTGTCTTAAAAAATAAAGCTAAAAACAATTAGAATAATTGGAGGAACTGTGCTTTACACATCCAACAGTGACCTTCAAACCCCCTAAATCCTTCAATCATGTTCTTTTAAATAGAAAAAAAGGGTCAACAATGGCAATAAATTAATATTATGCAACCATTATTTTTTTCTTCACAGATTTGACATAGAATAAGTTGGAGAAAGGTCTCTGGGCCCCAGCCTTGCTGTGCTCATGCTGAAGTCCCTTCTAATATTCAAACTATGGTTTCACACCAGGTTGTACTCCTTCAGGTTGAGCTGCAGGATGGTGTCTTTGACAGCGGCGAACACAAAGCGGATGTTCTCTGTGTCTGTGGCGCAGGTAAAGTGGGAGTAGATGATCTTGTCGCTGTCTGGGTTCAGGTCCACAAACATCTTCAGGATGAACTCACGGCCAGCCTGGGCATCTCTTTGGGGACCTATGTTAGAGACAAACATATAAGCCTTGTTATTACACATTATAAAAAGGCTCATGAATGCTTTTAACAATTTATAAAGCATTATACCCATGGGCTTTAAGTAAAAAGGAACTCTAATATATATGCCATTTAGCTGACGCTTTTATCCAAAGCGACTTACAGTCATGTGTGCATACAACTCTATTTTTCCCCAGAGGCCACTCACCGTCAAACTCTGGGAAGTAGTCGACCAGGTGGGAATACATGATCTTCTCCTCCAAGAGGTCCTTCTTGTTGAGGAAGAGGATGACGGAAGAGTTCTGGAACCAGGGATATGTGATGATGGTCCTGAACAAGGCTTTACTCTCCTCCATTCGGTTCTGAGAGAGAAACGAGAGTAGAAGAACACAGTTTAAATCCAGCTGCTTTCATTAAAAAGGGATAGTTCAGCTACACTATCCAGTTAAGTACAGGCTTTAAATCAGAGAGAGATGGCCTCCAGATGCCTTTTCATTTCACCACTGGGCTGATATGTACTTTCTTTTAACCTTTACATTCACTGCTAGATACACACTGCACCTAAAGTGAGCCACAAAGTCCATTTTATGATGCCATATCCATTTAGACAAGAATATTGTCACAAATCTCTGCTCATTTGTGTGCGGTGCTCCACAAGCAACCTTTCAGGTCTCACAATTCTCAGATTTGCATTGAGGTTTGAAGTACAGGTGACAAAACAATCAAATTTCACAGCTTCACATCCAACCAACTGGTCTTATGCTGTTTCTATTGTATCGTCACCATGATGTTAATGGTCTCAGTTATTTCCCCTAAGGACACAGACAGTGAAAACCAAGAGCATGCTGGAAACTGCTGGGAACAAACAGATGGTGTGCCTTTGAGGAAGTTCTGTTGCCCCGAGGCTGTATTCAAAACAGCTGCAGGAGTCATTTACAACTGCTTTCCAAGTGGAAGGGAAGTCTAGCTGGAAAAAGAACTAATCTTAATTATTTTAAATAAGGAAAAGCCTTTCACCTTCAAAAGCGCAGAGGTGTGCCTGTAATACGTGTCTATTGTACACCATAGTTGAGAGAGAAGACCAGAGCCATAGATATTCACATTATGTTGTCCATTGTAATAATGTAATTTGAGTGACAAAATTGTACAACGTTTCAGAGACCTGTATTTAACTTGCTTTTTTGGATATTATTGGGAGTCCTATTGTCAAATGATGTAACTTTATGCAAAGTGCTGCTGTTAACTTTGTGTGTCAGGGCCAGAACAAATCATTTGGACAGGCATTTGATTTCCATAGGTGGGTAAGGTTTTTTATTTTATTTTTTTCTTCACGGAACCGCCTGTTTTTTAATGGGTTTAATAGTAAAAGACATGTCAATTAACTGTAAATATGTATTACCTTTTTAATGTGGCATTAACAACCAGTCAATTTTTCCATCTGATTGTCAAACAAATCCCTTCAAAAAGTAGGTTACTTTCACACGTTCGTCCAAAATCATTCCAGCATCTGAACAGCATCCTGAGCACCCGCCAACATTCCTTTAATTCGCAAGTAGCTGAAACTCACTGGAGAAAGCATCTGAGCGAGCAATACAGCGCCTTTCTGTCTTACTATATATATATCCAGGGCTGCAGGTAGCCTAGTGGTTAGAGCGTTGGGCCAGTAACCGAACGGTTGCTAGATCGAATCCCCGAGCTGACAAGGTAAAAATCTGCCATTCTGCCCCTGAACAAGGCAGTTAACCCACTGTTCCCCGGTAGGCCATCACTGTAAATAAGAATTTGTTCTTAACTGACTTGCCTGTTTAAATAAAATATCCCATGTACCTGATGCTTTATGGCCAAAAAGAGTATGACATGCCATAACCCTTTTTAGCCAGACAGCATCAGATACATGGGCTACACATACTGAGACAGAGGGGCGCTGCTTTATCTGAGATTGAGTCTTTGTCATCGCTCGTCTCAGTAAAAATTTTTATTGTCCAAATATTTTATTTGGACAAGCAAGGAAGTACGGTAGGGCAGACCCCCTAAGGCCCACCCATAACGCCAGCCCTGTTGTGTGTGTGTTAAATAGACAGAGTACAGTTATAAATAACGCTCACCTCGTTATCAGATTCTACGAGCACCTGGTCATACTCGCTTAGTGCCACCAGAAACATGATGGATGTGACATTCTCAAAGCAGTGTATCCACTTCCTCCTCTCTGACCTCTGACCCCCCACGTCCACCATCCTGTCATAGGAACAGAGGAGCAACGTTAGGTGCAGATGACTTGAGTACCACTCGAGTTGGCATGGAAATATACTGTAGGTCCTATTCGTGTTCACTACATGATCATTGTTTTAGTGAACTTCCAAGCTGGTACTACACACTATTTATTAGGTACAACACCCCATTGCCAAAATGGTTCACTCCTACAGACAGTGCTCATGTGGTCTTGGGATGCTATATAAAAGCAGACCGAATGGCATCGATGCATTCACTTACTGTTCAATTGAACATTAGAATGGGCAAAACGAGTGACCTGAGCGTGGTATATTTGTCAGTGCTAGGCACACTGGTTCCAGTATCTCATAAACGCTCTGCCTTCTGGGCTTTTCATGCACAACAGTGTCTAGAGTTTACAGAGAATGCTGTGAAAAAAACAACAAACTTCCAGTCAGCGGCAGTCCTGTCGTCGAAAATATCTCGTTAATGAGAGGTTGAAGGAGAATGGCGAGAATTGTGAAAATAACAGGACACTACGACAGTGGTGTCAAGAACTGTATCTCGGAATGTCCAACTGGCCAGTCCTTGTCACGGATGGGCTATTGCAGCAGATGACCACACCAACTTCCACTCCTATTAGCTATTAGGTCCCTTGATACCAATTGAGCAACGTTCCCCTGAAGAACTCTGGCTGTTCTTGAGGAAAAGGTAGGGTCCAACCCGGTACTAGATGGGTGTACCTAATTAACTGGCCACTGAGGGTAGATATCCCAAAAATATAACATCAATTGATAGAACTCTACCCACTGGTCTGTTCTCCCCACTACATCATTATGGAAGTGTAATAGTACATATAATCAGTGGCTAGTGTGAGAACTGAGACAATCCATCTCAGGGTGTCATTCTATTCCATTGTTAGAATAGAACAGCCCAGTGAGCTTGATGGTTGGCATACCTGAAGATGACACTCTGGAGGTCAAAGGGGTACTCAATGATGCCCGTAGTGGGGACCCTAACTCTCAGCACATCCTGCTGAGTGGGAAGGTAAGAGGCCTCTGCGATCCGGTCCAGCGCATTCATGTAACTACGGAGACAAAAAAAGTATTGTGCCCACTGACAGGTGATGATAATATATGAAAATATAGAAAAAAATGACCAAAGACATGGTCGGACATTTTAAGTTGGCAGCCTAGGGAACAGTCAACCATGAAATCTTGTATTTACTAACTATTTGACCATAGATAAAGTACAGTATTTATAGCATCGTGACCATTGAAGTTGTCTGTCTGGGATTGAAGTTCGCAACTCACAGGAATGGCCTTCATAAGTAGAGTTAGAGATCTCATTTACTCACTATTTGGTAGAGTCCGACAGCTGGTACTCCCGTCTCCTATCGTAAGCTTCCTGGATGCCTGGATCGTTCCATAAACACTTGATGGCGTCTATGTAGTGGTTTGCCAACGTGCTGACTTTCTCCACATCCACCTCTCGGACCACGTTAGCGTTGCCCTGAGAGAGAAAAAAAACTGATTAAGGTTTAACCTCCAGGTTAGACTTTCAGTCGACAGAAACAAACATATCAATTAAATGGCATCAATTCAAGGTTCTATGTGTCTGAAATGGGACTAAAGCATAACCCAGGCAGAGGCAGGCAATCTTGACGGTTGAGGAGTATGGCCGCGTTCCAGGTGGTCTATTTTGCAATTGTAGTGCACAGATGATGAGATCCCATGACTCCAGGTGAGGTGTTTAATTAACGTCTCAGGAAGTCCAATAATATCATATAGGAATCTTCTGAGATGCACAGCCTGCAAAAAAATAACCTAAAACGCAGCCTTTTTCTTTCACTATGCCGTTCCACAGATGACTCTTAGGGCCTAATATGAAGCTACCACATAGCCCAACTCCAGAAGTATCACGTTCTAATGTTACTTAAGGAAATTCATTTTCCTTTTTCTATGTCACATGACTGTCTTCACTTCCTTATCTGGCCTCACCTCATGACTTATTTCTACTGTACCTTGTTACCAAAACCCAAAAAGGAAGTGATTGTTTTTTCCTAGTGACAACCTGGGAATGACATGCTACTGCCCCCTGTTGAAAGTATCCAATCGTTAAGCCAGCACAACAGGGAAATACCACAGGCTTCATATACAATACAGACCACTTGTGATTTAATAATGTAGAATGTATGCACACATGACTGTAAGTCGCTTTGGATAAAAGCGTCTGCTAAATGGCATATATTATTATTATTATTATTATTAATCAATAAGACTATATGAACACTAACGAACAACAGATAAACCACTGAACATGCATAAGGGAACCATCCGATCTTCAAATAACAACTACATGGTCAGATGTCACACCAGGCCTAGGGATTCAAATGAGACCTGGCCAGTCGATAACAGATAGGTCTCAGTTCCTCTATTGGCCAGTTTCATGTGGAATTACCTGCAGTTCTAGATGTGACATGAGAACTTTCTTTTCTGCAGACCCAACTTTTTGTAACCGGAAGGGGATAGCACCTCTATTTGGTCAAACGAATAGGCAGAATTAGGTTTAGTCCACCAGATGACTTTCCTCTCGCTCACACACAAACCCTTGGCTAGATGACATGGAAGGGGGTTGGATGAGCGTGACAGGAAGACACAGGAAGACACAGGAAGTGCCAAAACAGACAGGATGTGATTGTGGACGACTGTTCCATGAAAGATAGCATAAAGGAGGAGATTACTCTCAGTAACACATCTCTCTCATTCTCACTGTCACACACACACTTCCATTCCCTCTTTCCCTCCTTACCTTGTTGTGCTCATATTTGTAAGGGATCCTTAGGGTCTCTGTGGCACGGATCATGGACTGCATGGCAGTAAAGATGTTCTGGTACACCAGCTTGGTGAAGCCTCGCTTGTCCTCCTCTGAGTAGCCGGCGCCATGGATGATTCTCATCTGTTTAATGAAGGTGCTCTTCCCACTCTCTCCAGTACCTGGTAAAAGGGGAGGGGGGTGAGTTGAGGATGGGAAGGAAGGAATACATGTTTGTTTTTTTATTCACCTTTATTTAACCAGGTAAGCTAGTTGAGAACAAGTTCTCATTTACAACTGCGACCTGGCCAAGATAAAGCAAAGCAGTGAGACACAAACAACAAGACAGAGTTACACATGATATAAACAAACATACAGTCAATAATACAAAATAAATAAATATATATATAAATAAAAGATAAACACACGGGACACAAGACGAAGACAAAGATGTCTGACTGCTACGCCATCTTGGAAATGGAATGGGTAATTGAAGAAGTGCGAGGCACTATATCCAGACAAGGATAGCATCTGACCCAGAGTCAAGACAAACAATCCATAATCACCTATTACAGCCCTATTCACATTTAGACACACACACATTCTCAATCTCCTTTCCCAGCTGCTCCTGCCAGCTCCTTAGATTTCTTGGCCTGGTCAGTGACCAAGAACAACATCTCTATGGATACAATAACTATTGTGATGTGAGCTCTAGATCTGGATCCTGGAGAGATCCTTTACAAGGGTCCTCAACAGAACCTAAATGTACCTCTACCACCCTAGTCATAGACTGTTCTCACTGCTACCGCACAGCAAGCGGTACCGGAGCGCCACGTCTAGGTCCAAGAGACTTCTAAACAGCTTCTACCCCCAAGCCATAAGACTCCTGAACATCTAATCAAATGGCTACCCAGACCATTTGCATTGCCCCCCCCCTCTTTCACACCACTGCTACTCTCTGTTATTATCAATGCATAGTCACTTTAATAACTCTACTTACATGTACATATTACCTCGACCAACCGGTGCCCCCGCACATTGACTCTGTACCGGTAGCCCCGGTATATAGTCTCGCTATTGTTATTTTACTGCTGTACTTTAATTACTTGTTCCTTTTATTTCTTGTTCATATTTTTTAAACTGCATTGTTGGTTAGGGATTTGTAAGTAAGCATTTCACTGTAAGGTCTACACATGTTGTATTTGGCACATGTGACTAAGAATTTGATTTGATACACAGGGCCAACATAATGAGGTATCTTATCTCCATCAAACCACAACTGGTTTAATATCCTATACAAGTTCTACACAGGGACAACATGATGATGAATTACTCAGGATGTGTCCCAAATGTCTCCCTATTCCCGTTATAGTGCACTTATTTTGACCAATGTCAAAAAAATAAAAGTGCACTGTAAAGTGAATAGAGTGCCATTAGGGACACAGGTGTCCCCCCCAAACACACAGTTCTGAGAGGAGATAGAAGAACCTCTTAATTTACATGAAACTATAAATAAGGAGAGGAGGGGAGGGCAAGCAGGTGTGTCCTGGGGGAGAAAGGGAGCAACACATCACTGCCTGTAACTCTGGGTCAGAGATAGAACAAGTCTCTGGTGAATGACTCTGATAACTAGAGATAGTAGACATGAAACCATCAACTGGTCTTTGGCTGGGACTGAAACCGGTGGACTACAGACAGCTGGTCCTGTTGTAAAGTACATGTAGATCTTTTGCAGACTAAGGGTGTTGCCAGGCATACGGTTAGGGTCCTACAGAAAGTGTTAAAGTGGTACCCTCTAACCCAGAGTCAAACACAGCAACACAGGAAGTAGAGAAAGCTTCCCAAACTTTTTTGCTGAGGTGTCTTTTGAGTCGCAACCAACCATAAGGGTTGAGCAGTGAAAAAACATACAGACCAAATAATAAGTAAAAAATATTAATCTAGCATCAGAGGGAACATGTATTTTTAAAGCTAATTTCCTGCAATTCTAAACATGTTGGCATGGAGCTGAGAGAATTTGGCAGTTTTTAAGCAAATTCTATGCATTTTGACATAGCTAATGCTGTGTTCATATGCTCGAACATTATAACAAAATCAACGGGGCCTGATTGTGTAGCTTTTATTTTGTTGATTGTAAGTTCTCAAAAATATACAAGTCTTTTCTACATACTTTTTTTGATTTTAGTCATTTAAGTTCACACTTAAATGTATATTTAAAAAAAAATATATATATATATTTGTTTTTGAAATGCACAAAAACAAAATGGCATCCCGCGACACACCCGGACCCACAAGTGAGTACCGACCCACAGTTTGGGAACCACTGGTCTATATACAGTGGTGGAAAAAGTACCCAGTAGTCATACTTGAGTAAAAGTAAAGATACAGTGCCTTGCGAAAGTATTCGGCCCCCTTGAACTTTGCAACCTTTTGCCACATTTCAGGCTTCAAACAAAGATATAAAACTGTATTTTTTGTGAAGAATCAACAACAAGTGGGACACAATCATGAAGTGGAACGACATTTATTGCATATTTCAAACTTTTTTAACAAATCAAAAACTGAAAAATTGGGCGTGCAAAATTATTCAGCCCCCTTAAGTTAATACTTTGTAGCTCCACCTTTTGCTGCGATTACAGCTGTAAGTCGCTTGGGGTATGTCTCTATCAGTTTTGCACATCGAGAGACATTTTTTCCCATTCCTCCTTGCAAAACAGCTCGAGCTCAGTGAGGTTGGATGGAGAGCATTTGTGAACAGCAGTTTTCAGTTCTTTCCACAGATTCTCGATTGGATTCAGGTCTGGACTTTGACTTGGCCATTCTAACACCTGGATATGTTTATTTTTGAACCATTCCATTGTAGATTTTGCTTTATGTTTTGGATCATTGTCTTGTTGGAAGACAAATCTCCGTCCCAGTCTCAGGTCTTTTGCAGACTCCATCAGGTTTTCTTCCAGAATGGTCTTGTATTTGGCTCCATCCATCTTCCCATCAATTTTAACCATTTTCCCTGTCCCTGCTGAAGAAAAGCAGGCCCAAACCATGATGCTGCCACCACCATGTTTGACAGTGGGGATGGTGTATTCAGGGTGATGGGCTGTGTTGCTTTTACGCCAAACATAATGTTTTGCATTGTTGCCAAAAAGTTCAATTTTGGTTTCATCTGACCAGAGCACCTTCTTCCACATGTTTGGTGTGTCTCCCAGGTGGCTTGTGGCAAACTGTTTTTAGTGAGTCCACCAGATCATCAGTAGGGATGACCAGGGATGTTCTCTTGATAAGTGTGTGAATTGGACCATTTCCCTGTCCTGCTAAGCATTCAACTAACGAGTACTTTTCAGTGTCAGGGAAAATTAATGGAATAATAAGTACATTATTTTCTTTAGGAATGTAGTGGCGCAAAAGTTGTCAAAAATATAAATACTTAAAGTAGAGTACAGATACCCCCAGAAAACGACTTAAGTAGTACTTTAAAGTATTTTTACTTAAGTACTTTACACCAATGTCTATAGAGCATTGATGTGATTGTCACAAACAGAGCAGCAGGTAAATCAGGCCTAAACCATAGAGACCAGTACTGTGTTCTAATGCTCCGTTTGTAAACAAGTGGGAGGTGGGATTTACCAGTTGTGAAGTTGTAAATACCAGTTGGATTCATTCACGTGCTTTGATGCGTACAAGATGCCTACACCATAACCTAAATGTACAGCTATCAAGCTTGTAAGCAATTTAAAGAGTAAAAAAAAAAAAGAGCTCAGGGATGATCGATGAGTTTCCCACTAGTAATTACCAGTTGGAGGGTCGTTCAAGTGGATTTTTCCTAGTCGTATGTGGTAAATTCCCACTTGGTTACAAACACAGAATAAGGCTGGCCTGTATCCAGGCAGCAGTCTTCCCCATCACTCTACCAGCTTCTCTCACACGGATTACATCATAACATTGACACAAGTCATTTTTTAGGGAACTAACGCAACTTTGGAAATATTACATCATAGACAAACTGCTTGCATTTCTTTTTACTGTGAATTGTGCATCTACTTTCTATGAGGATGTGTAGCTGTAGACAACACAAATCATGGTCAAGGAAAAATAAAATAATAATGAAGTAGCCTAACATAATACATTTAATTTAAAGTGCTTTCTATTATAATATTGATGTTCTTATATTATCCTATACACTTGCACCAGACAGTCCAATGGTATGTGATAGAATACACGTTACCCAGGATCCCACCTGAATTCACAAACAGACTGCTTTAGGGGTGGTCCCATTAAGATACTTTAGGTAAGGCGTCAGCATTCTTCAGTTCGGCTGGCGGTTAGTCAAAGTCGTCTAGGTGAACCAAACGAGCGTGCTGGCATACTCTCTTAAAAGACCTTCGCTTGAAAAACTGGAAAAATTGCAATAGTATTGTTTGTCCATTTTGAGATGCTGTAGCCACTATACAGTTCCTCAAAATAGTCTGAATTAATCTAAGATAATTTAAGAATCGGTCATTAATCTGTCATCATTTTGCAGAGGAGATTTTAGTCATGCAATTTTTCATCTAACTAAGATATTTGGTGCAGTATTTCCCAATGAAAACGTGCATAAAAAGTCTCTTTTTGAATGACCACAAAGAATTTACTGAAGAATCACTACGGTTGACCAATCACCAACGAATGGGCGTAGACTTCAGCTCCGAACTTCGGCTTCCCTCAAGAAAAAAAATGGTGTGCCTGTACAGCCGAAAAAACCCTCACTAAAGTCCAAAACGTCCTCATAATATATGCACAAACTCTTCTGAACTGTTTTGGCTGGGAAACATGTGGACGCTTTTATGGCAAGGTTGGGCTCAATTTCAATTAAAGGCAGTCAATTCAGGAAGTGAACACAAATTACGTTTTTACATTTATGAATTTTAAATTCAAATGGAATAAAATTCTTCTGTGATGACAAATAGCCAATGAGTAGACTGAGGCCCCACCTGTTTGCACTCAACGTAGAGTGTCAGAACTCTATAGGGTTTGCCTGGTTCTAGAGACCCCCTGTATTCTGAGTGGTGTATGAGGGGTTGCATTCAAGTAAGGAAACTGACACATGGCCAATGCTCTAGGATAGTTACAATATAATAATAATACAACTACGCCATTTAGCAGAAGTGTTTATCCAAAGTGACTTACAGCGACTTGAACCTATTATTCTGGAGAAGGCTGCAATTATGTTCCGCAATTCAGGGCGTTCCTGCATGTGGGCATTCCTGCATCTGCAGGAACCCCTTTTTATACTTCTATTGGTACATGTTAAGTTTGGACAGGCAGAAGCTCTCCAGTACGGTAGGTGGTGTTAATGCACAATAGTGTTGGATGCCAGAAGAAGGGGCGGAACCGACAACGGTAGCTAGCTAGCAGTACATGGGTAGCCAGTTGTCCTTTGCCCCAAGGCTGTTAGGCACCATTTTCACGCAGTTCTGTTATCGACTGCGAAGGCAAGTTTTCGGCAAGCGGGAGTGAAGGAGACTGTGTGCTAGCTTAGCCAGCTAGTCCTAAGGAGGACTCTGACAAACAGCAAGCGGGAGGCGAGGGCAACACCGTGTGCTAGTTAACTAGCAAGCACACGGTGTCGCTAACTATCAAGCTAGCTAACACACCGTGTTACCCCAGCCTCCCCCTGCTGTGCTAGTGGGAGGCGGCCGATAGACAGTGTCTTTCGCTCCCGCCAATCAGGCGCTGTTTTCCTGCAATTCTGTTAACGATGGTGAGGGCAGGTGTTTGGCAGGTAGGAGCAAAGGACACTATCTACCGGTGTGGCTCCCGCTAGCTAGCAAGGAATGCCCACATGCAGGAACACACTGAATTGTGAGCTGCAATTGCACACTATTGCTATCCTGGCTAACTGAGCTACATTCTTCTTAAAGAACGTAAATGATGCAAAAATGTCAACAATGCAAAAGTTCACTGTATATGCACTCCCCAAACTCATTTGGGGACAGAGTCGTTTAACAACTGTTGGACTTCTTCGATACACCCATAAAACTAAAGTGAACGATCACTGTTAGTGTGTTAGTAATGACCCCTCACAATGACCTGTTTCTTCTGTGAATTACCAATACTGCATTTCAAAGAATTGTTGCGGCTGCTGCCGTGCAGAAAGTGTGAGGAAAAATGCAGTTTACTGACCCAGAGCTGGCTTTCAGGTCAGGCAGGCAGGAGTTGATTTGATGACATCTGCCCCTTTCAAACCAAGTCCATTTACAACCCAGCTTTTTACATAAGTCACTTTCATCATACAGTATGCCAGGCCTATATCCAAAACGGATCAAAACACAGACTTGAATAATGAATAGTAACTTAAAAAATATGTAAAAGATGGTCCATTAAACTTGCATTCTAGGATTTAAAAATTAACAAAACGTTTTCCCTGCCACTTTTCCTGATATAGGCCTATACAGAAGCTGAGGGATGGGGCTGGGGAAATGTAACCCCTCTCAAATTCATAGACATAGCTCTAGATGCAAGGACTGACAATCCATGACATCTACATGATAGCTTTAAACATATTTTGAAGGTATTAGCCTATTTGTTGCTTAAGGTCTTCATGTTTGTAAACACGAATAAACCTTTATATTTTGGGGGTGTGATAGAAAAAGACAGCTGTGCTAAGCATTAATAAATGATATTCTTCATGAGTCAATGGGTAGGTTAAATGTCAGGAATTTAAATTACCATTGAACAGAATGCTGTATCTCAGAGTGTACCTTTAAAAAAAGGCTGTCTTATTCAGAGACGTGGGAGAGTCGCGTGCACAGATTGTTGGGCCAAACGTTCCGACTCGAAACAGTCAAGAACGTCTACATGTGTTATATGTAGTGCACAGTGCAGGTAAACGCATGTTTAGCGCAGGATTTCTCGACCCTGTAATTGCTACCAATAAAACGCCTAGACTTTGGCCTCGTCCGTAAACAGACAGACACCACAAGTCTATCATCCTAGTTACTACGTAATGAAATGAATAGTTGGATGGTTCGTGCGATTTTTTTGTATTCTAAATGGTAGCAATATTCAAATACAATTGCTTTGGAACACTTGAGATTGATAGAACTGCTACAATTTGGCATGTGTGGCTAGCTACAAAGTTAGTCTGGTTTTCAGGAGTAGCTTGCGCAGTACCACCCAAAATGAATTTTCGCCTTTATTTTCATCACTCATCATCACCACTTGCTTACCGAGAAGCAACAGCTTCAATTCCCGGCGAGCATCCCTCTTATCCCGGCGGAGCTGTCTTTCGATCTCGTCGTTGATCCGCCTGGATTCTTTCGCCTCCTCGCTTAGGCAACACGCCATGATGGCGTCTAGGGTCATTCTTTTAAAATCACCTTTCCTCCTTCTTTATGCACTACGCAGATTCCAGTTGCGATAAAAAAAAAACAATTAACGGATATCAAATCACGCCATTACAGATGCAAAAAAACATGGACGCGTTATAAAGTGGCATAGCCTGGGAGGAGAAGAACATGTATAGGCTATTTGAGAAATTGTTGCTCCCCCGTTTCGCTTCGCTTTCTGACGGACTGTCAGGCAGCAAACAGTGGCTCGGGGAGTTAACTAAATGTCAGAAATTCTAATTGGGTAGTCTGATTTTCCTTTTAAATATGATCATCAGCACCGTTTTTTTTTTAAATCATACGTAATGTTCTATGTGATAAGCATTCTCATTCTTGCCCAGTCATCCTCTTCACATATTTTTTTAAAGCATGTCTTCGTATCCTAATAGTCCCATAATCCATTCGATGAGAAAACACATGAATAAACGTGTTCGCTTTATTTCCAATTGCTCGACTCCCGGACGTGGTAAAGCCGAATATGGCGGATTTACACTCCAATCCGCAAGGCAGGAATACTGTTATTTCTCTCTGACGAAAGAAAAACACAAGAAAAAACGCACCAATCTCACATTAGGCTACTTCCCAAAACGGAAAAACGCGTCATCCGTGTGCTTTCAAAAACAGGGACATTTAAATTATTCTGCTATACGTTTGCTTATAATAAAGTTGGGAAAAAATACGTTTTTCGTTCAGCCTTCCCCTGTCCTTAATTATTCATGTGTTTTTATAACAGAGACATCCACTCCTAGCCGGTGACGTCGGACAGTGGTAAGCAGGGAGTGTCCTCAGAAGAAAAGTGACTCCAAAGTATCCCACCAACCGAATAGACAAGCGGTTGGTGGGATACGCTACCTGCTCTTATTACCCAAAAGCTAATAAATTTATGATACATACACTACATGACCAAAAGTATGTGGACACCTGCTCGTCGAACATCTCATTCCAACATCATGGGCATTAATATGGAGTTTGTCTCCCCTTTGCTGCTATATCAGCCTCCTCTCTTCTGGGACGGCTTTCCACTAGATGTTAGAACATTGCTGTGGGGACTTGCTTCCATTCAGCCACAAGAGCATTAGTGAGGTCGGACACTGATGTTGGGCGATTAGGCCTGGCTCGCAGTCGGCGTTCCAATTCATCCCAAAGCTGTTCGATGGAGTTGAGGTTCAGGGCTCTGTGCAGGTCAATCAAGTTCTTCCACACAGATCTCGACAAACCATTAATTTATAGACCTCGCTTTGTGCACGGGGGTAATTGTCATGCTGAAACAGGAAAGGGCCTTTCGCAAGCTGTTGTCACAAAGTTGGAAACACAGAATTATCTAGAATGTAATTGTATGCTATAGCATTGCGATTTCCCTCCACTGGAACTAAGGGGCCCTTGCCCGAACAATGAAAAACAGCCCCAAACCATTATTCCTCCTCCACCAAACATTACAGTTGGCACTATGTATTCGGGCAGGTAGCGTTCTCCTGGCATACTCCAAATATAGATTAGTGTCTCAGCCAAGCTTCTTGCCCCAAGGCAAAATGGTGCCGATAGAGAGGGCAGCCGAGCTTCTAGCCCCTAGCCAAAATGGCACCGATAGAGAGGGCAGCCGAGTTTCTAGCCCCTAGGCAATTTGCAGTATTTCGTTTTTTTATGTGTTATTTCTTACATTTGTAGGGCAGAATTGTTTTGTGGTTATTACACACAGCCGGCATTACCAGCATTACGACCAGAAATACGACTTTCCCGATTCGGATCCTTTGTTCGTACCCCCAGGGCAATTTAACTGATTTCAGAGGCTGACCCAAAACATTGGCGGCTTAAAAGAGGTACAAGGAGTGGACTTCTAGTCCGACTCAGGAGACGCGCACACCACCCACTGCTTCCGAGTATATTACTCACTAAAGGTCAGTCTCTGGATAATAAAGTTGACGAGATGAGGGCGAGGATTTCCTTCCAGAGAGACATCAGGGATTGTAACATACTCTGTTTCACGGAAACATGGCTCTCTAGGGATATACTGTTTGAGTCAGTACAGCCAGTTGGGTTCTCAATTCAGATAGGAATAAATATCTCCCCAGGAAGAAGAAGGGCTGGGGTGTATATTTCATGGTTACTACTCATGGTGTGATTGTGATAACATACAGGAACTCAAGTCCTTTTGTTCACCCAACCTAGAATACCTCACAATCACATGCCGACCGTATTACCTCCCAATAGAATTATCTTTGGTTATAGTCACAGCCGTGTATATTCCCCATCAAGCCGATACCACAACGGCCCTCAAAGAACTTCACTGGACTTTATGCAAATTGGAAACCACATATCCTGAGGCCGCATTTATTGTAGGTGGGGATTTTAACAAAGCAAATTTGAGGAAAACGCTACCAAAGTTCTATCAACATATGAAATCAAATCAAATTTTATTGGTCACATACACATTGTTAGCAGATGTTATTGCAAGTGTAGTGAAATGCTTGTGCTTCTAGTTCCGACAGTACAGCAATATCTAACATGTAATCTAACAATTCCACAACAACTACCTAATACACACAAATCTAAGTAAAGGAATGGAATAAGAATATATACATATAAATATATGGATGAGCAATGACAGAGTGGCATAGGCAAGATGCAATAGATAGAATAAAATACAGTATATACATATGAGATGAGTAATGCAAATATGTAAACATTATTAAAGTGGCATTATTAAAGTGACTAGTGATCCATTTATTAAAGTGGCCAATGATTTCAAGTCTGTATGTAGGCAGCAGCCTCTGTGTTAGTGGTGGCTGTTTAACAGTCTGATGGCCTTGAGATAGAAGCTGTTTTTCAGTCTCTCGGTCCCAGCTTTGATACACCTGTACTGACCTCGCCTTCTGTATGGTAGTGGGGTGAACAGGCAGTGGCTCAGGTGGTTGTTGTCCTTGATGATCTTTTTGGCCTTTCTGTGACATCGGGTGTTGTAGGTGTCCTGGAGGGCAGGTAGTTTGCCTCTGGTGATACGTTGTGCAGACTGCACCATCCTCTGGAGAGCCTTGCAGTTGTGGGTGGTGCAGTTGCTGTACCAGCAACTGTGACAAGCAACTAGCAGCCTGACAGGATGCTCTCAATTGTGCATCTGTAAAAGTCTGTGAAGGTTTTAGGTGCCAAGCCAAAATTCTTCAGCCTTCTGAGGTTGAAGAGGCGTTGTTGCGCCTTCTTCACCACACTGTCTGTGTGGGTGGACCATTTCAGTTTGTCCGTGATGTGAATGCTGAGGAACTTAAAACTTTCCACCTTCTCCATATTGACTGCAGTACTCGCTCTGCTAAAACACTCGACCACTGCTTCTCCAACTTCCAGAATGCCTACAAGGCCCTCCCTTTGGGCGGGGGCCCTCCCTTTGGTAAATCTGATCACAAATCCATTTTTCTCCTCCCTTCCTATAGGCAGAAACTCAAACAGGAAGTACCTGCGCTAAGGACTACTCAACACAGGTTTGGATTGGATTCCACGCTTCAAGGTTGTTTTGATCATGATAGGATATGTTCCATGTAGCCTCTGAGAATAACATGAACAAATATACTGATACGGTGACTGAGTTTATCAGGAATAGGAGATGTTGTACCCACTGTGACTGTTATAACCTATGATAACCAGAAACCGTGGATAGATGGCAGCATTCGTGCAAAACTGAAAGCCCAAACCATCGCATTTAACCGAGGCGAGTTGACTGGGAATATGTCATAATACAAATAGTGTAGTTATTCCCTCCGTAAGGCAATCAAACAGGCAAAACGTCAGTATAGAGACAAAGTGGAGTCGCAATTCAACGAGATGTATGTGGCAGACTAAACTAAACACCTTCTTCGCCCGCTTTGAGGATAATACAGTGCCACCGATGAGGCCCGCTACCAAGGACTGTGGGCCTTCCTTCTCCGTAGCCGATGTGAGTAAGACATTTAAGTGTGTTAACCCTCGCAAGGCTGCCGGGCCAGATGGCATCCCTAGCCTCGTCCTCAGAGCATGCGCAGACTAGCTGGCTGGTGTGTTTACGGACATATTCAATCTCTCCCTATCCCAGTCTGCTGTCACCACATGTCCACCATTGTTCCTGTACCCAATAAGCAAAGGTAACTGAACTAAATGACTATCGCCAAGTAGCACTCACGTCTGTCATGTTGAAGTGCTTTGAGAGACTAGTCAAGGATCATATTACCACTACCTTACCTGACACCCTAGACCCACTTAAATTGGCTTACCGCCCCAATAGATCCACAGACGATGCAATCGCCATCTAGGCTAGAGGAATATCTATGTAAGAATGCTGTTCATTGACGATAGCTCAGCATTCAACACCATAGTAACCTCCAGGCTCATCATTAAGCTTGAGGCCCTGAGTCTGAACCCCACCCTGTGCAACTGGGTCCTGGACTTCCTGACGGGCCGCCCCCAGGTGGTGAAGGTGGGAAACAACACCTCCACTTTGCTGATCCTCAACACAGGGGCCACCAAAAGGGTGCATGCTCAGCCCCCTCCTGTACTCCCTGTTCACCCATGACTGTGTGGCCACGCACGCCTCCAACTCAATCATCAAGTTTGCAGACGACGCAACAGTAATAGACTTGATTACCAACCAGGACGAGACAGCCTACAGGGAGGAGGTGAGGGCTCTGGGAGTGTGGTGCCAGGAAAATAACCTCTCACTCAACGTCAACAAAACAAAGGAGATGATCGGGGACTTCACTGACAAACTGAAATGGTCCACCCACACAGACAGTGTGGTGAAGAAGGCTGATTTGAAGCGTGATTCATCTTTCCAGAGAACTTGTTTCCACTGCTCCAGAGTCCAATAGCAGCTTGTGTGCAGCTGCTCTGCCATGGAAACCCATTTCATGAAGTTCCCAACAAACAGTTCTTGTGCTGACGTTACTTCCAGAGGCAGTTTGGAATTTGGTAGAGAGTGTTGCAACCGAGGACAGACGACTTTAACGTGCTGAACACTTCGCGGCTGAGCCGTTGTTGCTGCTAGACGTTTCCACTTCACAATAACAGCAGTTACAGTTGACCGGGGTAGCTCTAACAGGACAGAAATTTGACGTACTGACTTATTGGAATGGTGGCACCATATGACGTTGACACATTGAACTGAGCTCTTCAATAAGGCCATTCTACTGTCAATGTTTGTCTATAGAGATTGCATGGCTGTGTGCTCGATATTATACACGTCAGCAATGGGTGTGGCTGAAATAGCCGAATCCACTAACTTGAAGGGATGTCCACATACTTTGTATATACAGAGCATTTGGAAAGAATTCAGACACCTTGACTTTTTCCACGTTTTGTTAATTTACAGCCTTATTCTAAAATGGATTAAAAACGTTATTTTCTCATCAATCTACACACAATAATCCATGATGACAAAGCGAACACAGGTTTTTTGACATTTTTGCATATGTATTGGTAATAAAACACAGAAACACATTATTTACATACAATACCAGTCAAAAGTTTGGACACACCTACTAATTCAAGGGTTTTTCTTTATTTTACTATTTTCTATATTGTAGAATAATTATGTAGTAACCAAAAAAGTATTCAACAATTCAAAATATATTTTATATTTGAGATTCTTCAAAGTAGCCACCCTTTGCCTTGATGACAGCTTTGCACACTCTTGGCATTCTCTCAACCAGCTTCATGAGGTAGTTACCTGGAATGCATTTCAATTAATAGGTGTGCCTTGTTAAAAGTTCATTTGTGGAATTTCTTTCCTTCTTAATGCGTTTAAGGCCATCAGTTATGTTGTGACAACGTAGGGGTGGTATACAGAAGATAGCCCTATTTGGTAAAATACCAAGTCATATTATGGCAAGAACAGCTCAAATAAGCAAAGAGAAATAACAATTCATAATTACTTTAAGACATGACGGTCAGTCAATCTGAAACTTTAAAAAAACTTAGAAACTTTCTTCAAGAGCAGTCGCAAAAACCATCAAGCGCTATGATGAAACTGGCTCTCATGAGGACCACCACGGGAAAGGAAGACCCAGAGTTACCTCTGCTACAGAGGATAAGTTCATTAGAGTTTACCAGCCTCAGAAATTGCAGCCCAAATAAATGCTTCACAGAGTTCAAGTAACAGACACATCTTAACATCAACTGTTCAGAGGAGACTGCATGAATCAGGCCTGAATCAGGCCTTCATGGTCTGATTGCTGCAAAAAAAACACTACTAAAGGACACCAATAGCAAGAAGACGTGCTAGGGCCAAGAAACACGAGCAATGTACATTAGATCAGTGGAAATCTGTCCTTTGGTCTGATGAGTCCAAATTTTTGGTTCCAACCACTGTGTCTTTGTGAGACGCAAAGTATGTAAACAGATTATGTCTGCATGTGTAGTTCCCACTGTGAAGCATTGAGGAGGTGTGATGGTGTGGGGGTGCTTTTCTTGTGACAATGCCTGTGATTTATTTAAAATTCAAGGAACATTTATCCAGCATGGCTACCGCAGCATTCTGAAGTGATATGCCATTCCATCTGGTTTGCGCTTAGTGGGACTATCATTTGTTTTTCAATGGGACAATGACCCAAAAATACACCTTCAGGCTGTGTAAAGGCTATTTGACCAAGAAGGAGAGTGATGGATGCTGCATCAGATGACCTGGCCACAATCACGCGACCTCAACCCAATTGAGATGGTTTGGGGTGAGTTGGACTGCAGAGTGAAGGAAAAGCAGCCAGAAAATGCTCAGCATATGTGGGAGCACTTATTGGGAAAGCATTCCAGGTGAAGCTGGTTGAGAGAATGCAAAGAGTGTGCAAATGTGTCATCAAGGCAAAGGATGGCTACTTTGAAGAATCTAAAATATTTGTTGAAGACGTTTTTGGTTACTACATGATTCCATATGAGTTATTTCATAGTTTTGATGTCTTCACTATTTTTCTACAGTGTAGAAAATTGTAAAAATAAAGAAAAACCCTTGAATGAGTAGGTGTGTCGAAACTTTTGACTGGTACTGCATGTATTCAGACCCTTTGCTATAAGACTCGAAATTGAGCTCAGGTGCATCCTGTTTCCATTGATCATCCTTGAGATGTTTCTACAACTTGATTGGAGTCTACCTGTTGTAAATTCAATTGATTGGACATGATTTGGAAAGCACACACCTGTCTATATTAGGTCCCACAGTTGACAGTGCATGTCAGAGCAAAAACTAAGCCATGAGGTTGAAGGAATTGTCTGTAGAGCGCCGAGGCAGGATTGTGTCGTGGCACAGATCTGGGGAACGGTAGAAAAACATTTCTGCCTCATTGAAGGTCCCAAGTATACTGTGGCCTTCATCATTCTTAAATAGAAGAAGTTTGGAATCACCAAGACTCTTCCTAGAGCTGGCCGCCCGGCCAGACTGAGAAAATCGGGGGAGAAGGGCCTTGGCCAGAAGAGGACTGGCCACCCCTCATAACCTGGTTCCTCTCTAGGTTTCTTCCTTGGTTCTTGCCTTTCTAGGGAGTTTTTCCTACCCACCGTGCTTCTACACCTGTATTGCTTGCAGTTTGGGGTTTTAGGCTGGGTTTCTGTACAGCACTTTGTGACATCAGCTGATGTAAGAAGGGCTTTATAAATACATTTGATTGATTGATCAGGGAGGTGCCCAAGATCCTGATGGTCACTGACAGCACTCCAGGGTTCCACTGTGAAGATGGTTGTCCTTCTGGAAGGTTCTCTCATCTCTACGACACTCCACCAATCAGGCTTTAATGGTAGAGTGGCCAGATGAAAGTCACTCCCCAGTAAAAGGCACACGACAGCCCGCTAAGAGTCCGCCAAAAGGCACCTAAAGGACTCTCAGACCATGAGAAACCAGATTCTCTGGTCTGATGAAACCAAGATTGAACTCTTTGGCCTGCATGCCAAGTGTCACGTCTGGAGGAAACCTGGCACCATCCCTATGGTGAATCAAAGTGGTGACAGTATCATACTGTGGGGATGTTTCTCAGCGGCAGGGACTGGGAGACTAGTCAGGCTCGAGGCAAAGATGAACGGAGCAAAGTACAGAGAGATCCTTGATGAAAACCTGCTCCAGAACGCTCAGGGCCTCAGACTGGGACCAAGGTTCACCTTCCAACAGAACAATGACCATAAGCACACAGCCAAGACAACACAGGAGTGGCTTCGGGACAAGTGTCTGAATGTCCTCCTTCAAGTCCGGGCTGGACCGATCGAACATCTCTGGAGGGACCTGAAAATAGTTGTGCATTGACGCTCCCCATCGAACCTGACAGATCTTGAGAGGATCTGCAGAGAAGAATGGGACTAACTCCTAATACAGGGCTGCCAAAGGTGTTTCAAAAAGTACTGAGTAAAGGGTCTGACTAATTATGTATATGTGATATTAAAAAAGAAATAAAATTGCTAAAATGTCAACCTGTCTTTACCTAGTCATTATGGGATATTGTGTGTAGGTTGAGGGGGGGACAATCAATTTTAGAATATGCTGTAACGTAACAAAATGTGGAACAAGTCAAGGGGTCTGAACTTTTTCCAAATGCACTGTATAGTGTAGATTTGCATGATGGTAGCTACTCAAATCATAGGGCGTTGCTGTGCTTCCTGTCTGGGGTAATTGACAGGATACTACACTTCCCTAATTTCCTAGAGTACTTCTAATATTGTAATTGTAATTAAATGAGCAGCGACGGCAGCTTATAACCATTTGAATTCAATCTTAAAAGAGCTTCACTGGTCCATGCTTTTGGTCTAGCCCCCATTCCCGAAATATAATACAGATTGGAATGCGCCCTGTGCTGTACCAGCACTGAAAAACAAATTATTTCTGCATGCGGGTAATAATGTTTAATTGACATGGTCATGATATTAATAGCTACATTAGGTGAAAGTTAATGGAACTAGTTATTGATGACCTCATTGATGTTTCCTTTGTTTTGGTCATGTTTGTTACTGGGTTGGAATTTTCCATGACAAGTCTGCTCCAAAATATAGTAGGCATACAGAACAAATCATTTTACATGTAGAATTATAACCCTAGATTTCGAATTTTACCAGGAAGAAAATGGTTACCAAGAAAATACAAAGACTTTGAGTTATCATCCTTTTTGTGCATATGGAAGATTTCTGGGATCTTTTATTTCAGCTCATGAAACATGGGACCAACACTTTACATGTTCTGTTTATGTTTTTCAGTATAATAATCATTACTTTTAATGCTGTTAACAATAATGTCAATGTTATAATATAATTTGTGCTATAAAAGCGATGAACTGTATTCATTTTTTCATATTGTTAAACAACATTCTAAGTCTGCTAACATTTCAACATAAAATGTTACGAATTTCGACCATTTTTTATTATTTTTTACCATCTTCTTTGCGGGACTTTTATTTCGAAAGAAAATCTCTTGCTTATGTACCATAGCCGTTATTCTTGCTGGCGGAACAGAGGTGGGTTTGCACAGTTTTGACTGTTGGCGCGGTTAGGAAACCAAGGAAACAATAACTCCTAGAGCAACTGACAGGTGAGCGGTTGCATGTTGTGTATCTTGGTAGCTAGCTTTACAATCATAAGACATTAACAATTGAAAGTGAATGTATGCTTATTAATGATAGCTTGTGGTTTAACTGGGGCCATAGCTGGCTAACTGTTCACTATGTACTCTGCAGCTAACTAACGTTAGCTAGCATTAGCAACCTGTCATGGCTAGCGACTAGTAGGAACGTTGGATGGCAATCTCATCCATCTGAAGCTTATTCCCAAATGCTATCAGTGTATCAGCTATCAGTACTCTACAATGTGTTGCTAGCCAAGGTTTATGTATTTACATTTTTTTTACTAACTAGCTAAATAGTTCTTATTAGCCAGTTACCCCACTTGCAAGTTAATTAGCTATAGCTACATCAGCAACATTAAAAAACTCACAATACAAGGCCCCAGGTAATTGTAGAAAGGTGCCAATAACCTGTATTCATGATATATGAAACATAATTGTCTACACATTAACAATGATTCATATTTGTTCATATTTAAGTGACATTTGCATTACATTTGGGTTTTAAAACATTTCCAAAGGTAAATTAAATGCCCCCAATGCGAATCACTGTATATGGAATACCTATTGGTTTATAGAGCAAAAACTATTCTGGGTGCTGGTGTAAAAGTGTGGTGGGGAGTACTCAGTAGGTTCTGTAGAATCTATATATGGTGTATTTTCATGGGGTTCTGAATAATACAGATTGTTGCTGGACTTTTACTGTGGTCAAACAGCTTAAAATAGGGTGCCTGAACACTATACTGTACAAATATAGCACTGTGAAGGAAAAACAATAGATTGTGTGTACATGAAATGACACCCTATATAGATGCTGGAAGAGATGGAGACTGCACACTGTAGAAAAAAAGGAATAAATCCAAAACTGAGGCTTGAATGCAAAATAAAGATGTTCACTAAAACTTCATGGTTCCCAAAAAATCACAGTGCAAGAGTGCATAAATGAAAACAAAACACAAACGTTTTGCCATCATGCCATCATCCGTGTAAGTCGTTGGCGCACACACATGGCTTCTATTTCAAGAATAATTGCATATGTCACTTGATCAAGCAAGAAAACACATCTGAAAATCTATGAATTAGTACCTAGTACAATAGAATGCATGATCTAGATGAAATACAAAAGCAGACAGTGAAATGTCATATAGTTTAACCATATATAGATGCCCCATGAAATGACACCATATACAGATTCTACAGACCCTACTGATTACTCCCCACCCCACTTTTATATTGGCACAAATTATATATTTTTCTCTCTAAGTCAGTATGCAATGCCTATACTGTGATTTGCATTGTGGCCATGGCAATGGGTGTAGTAAAAGGCCAGCAACACTGTATTAATCAGAGCCCCATGAAAGGACACCATATATAGATTGTACAAACCCTACTAAGTACTCCCCACATACTTTAACATCGGCACAAATAATAGTTTTTTTTCTGTACAGTGCTATATTTGTACTGTATAGTGTCCAGGCACCCCATTTTAAAACTGTTTGGCCACAGTAAAAGTCTAGCAACACTTTCTAACTCATCTGATTTGTTTTCTACGGACTCTAGTGAGTAGACTGGACCCTGGTTTTATGGATACACAATCGATTGTTTTTCCTTTACAGTGCAATTTGTTTGTGCAACACAACAAAAATACAGTGACTTTTCTTAAACATTACATTTCAAAATGGTATCCTTGAACAATAGCACTGGTAAATAAACAATAATATATATAATCAAAATAATGATTTATTTTTTAAACATTTTAATTGTATATTTTTTACCAGTAGGCTAATGTTCTTGTCATTAATTTACTTAAGCACCAACCATTTCTTAATGTGCTCCACCTTATAAAATTCTTTATCTTTATAAAGTTGTTAAATAAAGTAGCAATTCTCTTTTAGTTTTTAGTGCTACTAAAATGTCCTTCCAAGGCAGAATGTTGAATAAAATTAAATATAAACTTACTCTTCCGGTTTTCTGTGTGGGTTGTCCTTCAATTAGAGGTCGACCGATTAATCGGAATGGACGATTTTTAATTAGGGCCGATTTTCAAGTTTTCATAACATTAAAAAAAAATGTGGACACCGATTTGTCCGATTTACACCTTTATTTAACTTGGCAAGTCAGTTAACCTATCTGGGATCGTTTGGGACCCGGTTTTCGCCTGCCATATGAGTTCTGTTATACTCACAGACATCATTCAAACAGTTTTAGAAACTTCAGAGTACTAATAATACTAATAATATGCATATATTAGCATCTGGAACAAAGTAGCAGGCAGTTTACTCTGGGCACCTTATTCATCCAAGCGTCCCACCTCGCCAACAGCCAGTGAAAGTGCAGGGTGCCAAATTCAAAACAACAAATCCAATTAATTAAAATTCCTCAACCACACTAGTATTTTACACCATTTTAAAGATACACTTCTCGTTAATCCAACCACAGTGTCCGATTTCAAAAAGGCCTTTCGTCGAAAGCAGAGCATATCATTATGTTAGGTCAGCAACTAGTCACAGAAAGCATTCAGCCATTTTCCAACCAAAGAGAGGTGTCACAAAAAGCAGAAATATAGATAAAATGAATCACTAACCTTTGACGATCTTCAGCAAATGACACTCCCAGGACTCAATGTTACACAATACATGTATGTTTAGTTCGATCAAGTTCATATTTATATCCAAAAACCTCAGTTTACATTGGCGCCATGTTCAGAAATGCCTCCAAAACATCCCGAGAAATTGCAGAGAGCCACATGAAATACTCATCATAAACTTTGATGAAAGATACATGTTTTTACATTGAATTAAAGATAAACTTGTTCTTAATGCAACCGCTGTGTCAGATTTCAAAAAAGCTTTACGGCAAAAGCACAATATTCAATCATCTGAGAGCAGTGTTCAGCCACAAAAGCAAGCCATACAGTTACCTGCCAAGTTATGGAGTCAACAAAAGTCATAAATAGCATTATAAATCTTCACTTACCTTTGCTGATCTTCGTTGGAATGCACTCCCAGGACTCCCACTTCCACAATAAAGGTTTGTTTTGTTCGATTACGTCCATATGTATGTACAAATACCTCTGTTTTGTTCGCACATTTAATTCACTATTCCAAAGGCACAATGCGCGAGTGCAAAATCCAGACGAAAAGTCAAGAGTTCCATTACAGTTTGTAGAAACATGTCAAACGATCACAATAAGCAACGTCTGACAAAAGTCCCTCTAGTTCTATTCGAGGTGAGAATGATAAATCAGACACCTTATTGATAGCAAGAGCTCATTGTCCTCCTGGAATCCGAAGTTTGTTTGACTCAACGGAGGAACGTAGTCAGAGAAATGCTGACGAATGTCTTGCTTGAGCTGTGTATGCAACTGGTTCACCTCTGATACTCACAGGCAATGTGTATTGGAAGAGATTTGCAAATGTTCTTCACCCAGCATACACCCCTCCAACCAGACATGCTTTATCTACTCATTTGCTGGATGCAGAGTTCAAGTGAAAGTCAAGCGAATCATAGCGAAAGCAGACTGTATTGCAATCATCTCTGATGGGTGGCCGAATGTTCGTGGGCAAGGAATAATTAACTACATCATCTCCACCCCTCAATCAGTATTCTACAAGAGCACAGGCGCAAGGGACAATAGACACACCGGTCTCTACATTGCAGATGAGCTGAAGGCAGTCATCAATGACCTTGTACCACAGAAGGTATTTGCACTGTTGACAGACAATGCTGTGAACATGATGGCTGCTTGGTCTAAAGTGGAGGAGTCCTACCCTCACATTAAACCCATTGGCTGTGCTGCACATTGTGACGGCCCTGAATTTTTCTGAACCGTCTCAGTGCTTCTCCCTCCAATAGGACGCTTTCCCTTTAATTCCCAATTAAATAGCCAGCATCAGCTGCGCAAAAGTGGGGTTGTGATGGAGACGTGAATGAGGATGTGTTCAACCCTCAGTTCCGAAGCTTCTCAAATTCCATTTGTTTTGTTGCCGTTAAACGTGTGAATTGTAGCCTAAGAGAGTTTACCCAGGATTGGAGCCACTCTTTGCGTCCGTGGATTACACCTCTCCGTTCTTCGTGGCCTTTCTCCGCTGGAGATCTATTGGCGGATTGGATTGTCTGACTGACCGACTGACTACCACCTTTTTGTATACAGTATTTCATATAATTTGTTTTGATGTGAGGTATACTGTGATGATTTATGTAGTTAGTTGTAGTTGAGGACTTAGTAAGAGTTGATACGCTTTAAAGTTCTGTGGTAAAATGATTGTTATATTGATTGTATGATTAATACTTGGTTTACGCTACACTGAATGAACGGACAAACAAGTGACTGTTCTACTGGATGTCATAAGGTGAATGCACCAATTTGTAAGTCGCTCTGGATAAGAGCGTCTGCTAAATGACTTAAATGTAAATGTAAACATTGCGTGACAGAAGTCACTTGAGTTCCCTGAACTTTACCGGGCAGGACTCTTTTTAGGCCCGAGGTACCGGACATTTCTGGAGGAACCAGAACTCATTGTGTTATATTATTGTATGTGTGTGTAATCATTGATGTTGTTAATACAACCCACGCAAAATAATATAGTTGTTTTGGAAGTTCTTTCCAATGTTTTAAGGGTTTATGAAAAGTTTATTTCCATCCTGACTTTTACATAAGTCCTTTGTATTGGTGTAGACTTGACGGACCAGATGGGACTCGTTCCCTCCCAAACCAAAAGGAGAAACCAATGTTTTCTCTGGTAGGCACAACCTACCTGGCACCCCTATAAATAATAACCTCAAGTCAAAACCGTTACAACATGCATTGAATCTGCTCCTCAAGGAGAGCCAAGGAAATGGTTACGTATGTGAAGGGTCATCAAGTTATAGCAGCAATCTACCTCACCAAGCAAAGTGAGAAGAATAAGAGCACCACATTGAAGCTGCCCAGCAACACCCGTTGGGGTGGTGTTGTCATCATGTTTGACAGTCTCCTGGAGGGGAAGGAGTCTCCAAGAAATGGCCATATCACAGTCTGCCGATATGTACAGCCCCATCAAGAGGATACTCCTGGATGATGTATTTTGGGAGAGAGTGGTAAGCAGCCTGAAACTCCTGAAACCTATAGCAGTAGCCATTGCACGGATTGAGGGAGACAATGCCATCCTGTCTGATGTTCAGACTCTGCTTGCAGATGTAAGAGGAGAAATACGTACTGCCCTGCCCACTTCACTGTTGCTCCAAGCAGAGGAAACTGCAGTTCTGAAATACATAAAAAAGTGTGAATACTTCTGCCTGAAGCCCATCCATGTTGGACCCCAAGTATGCTGGCAAGAGCATCCTGATCAACAAGGCCTATGGTGTCATCACTACCATGTCATGCCACCTTGGCCTGGATGAGGGAAAGGTTCTTTGCAGTCTGGCGAACTACACTTCCAAGCAAGGGCTTTTGGGATGGAGATGCAATATGGCAGTCGTGCCAACATATCTCATCAGCCACCTGGTGGAAGGGACTTTGTGGATCTGAGGCTCTTTCCCATTGCCAAATCCCACCAACATCAGTTGCCTCAGAGTGCAACTGGTCCTTGTTTGGGAACACACACACCAAAGCATGCAACAGGCTGACCAATACAAGGGTTGAAAAATTGGTGTCCATCCGGGCAAATTTGAGGCTTTTTGAGCCTGACAACGAGCCATCCTCAACAAGGTTGGAAAGTGACAGTGAAGATGAGGCCTCAGTCTGATGTTCAAGAGGTGGACATTGAGGAGGTCCAAGGAGAAGACATGGAAGCCTGAGAGGAAGACAACCAAAGCTTTAGTTTGTAGACTCATTTTACAGATGTATGTTAAATGTTTTTGGGAGATGTGATGGATCATTCAATATTCCTTTTTGTTGTTGAGTGAAATCATCCCATGTGAAGAGTCAACTCATTTAATTAAAGTTCAATTTGTAACTAAATTATGCTTATTTTTTTATTGGAAGGATTTAATCATTTGCAATTATGTCTACTTATAATAAGGTAAAAGGTTTATGTTTCGGTCTCCATATGATGTATATATGGTATATTATATATATATATATATATATATATATAGTATATATGGTAAATATATCCAATGCAAAAAACATCTACATTAAAATGGTATTAATTTTAATTTGCATATATTTCCTTCAATTCCCATATATATTCCTGTTAATTCCCACGGAAAGTTTCCACCTCTGAATAGTCCCCAAAATGTGCAACCCTAGTCATGATCAAGGGCTATGTCATGGTATGGTTGATTCAACGCTATTGAGGAGCAAACCGAATATCCAATATAAAACTGACTTTACCCCTGTGCTGAACTGAACCATATACCTACCAGCTCTCTAAAAAGTTGAGTAAACAATACTTTCCTGTGGATATTTTGTCTCAAATTTCAAGCAGCTGATGGACAAACCGCATAGACAACCGGTAGATTAAGTTTAAATATAATTTTATTCAACATTCAGGCTTTTAAGGAACATCTTACAATATTTTTCAGGCATTAGTATAAGGCTATATATACCCATTTATTGTTTATTAAAGCCTGATTAATCAGACTAGGCATTAGCAAACGTATTAGCTATGTTTGCCTAAAACTAAGGATTTATATAGCTACTTTCATTAAATAAAATGTATTAATATTATTTATATGATATTAAATAAACATTCAAGCCACAATTTGACGCAGACAAGTTCCTAAACCTCCATATTGCGTCCTTTAAGTTAACTGTTTTTTCTGCCACTAGATTGGAAATGTTGGACACAGTCCAAATTCGGCGCAGAGGTGCCCAAGACTTCGAGGCATATTATGATTATGCATGCGCTATGCAGGACTCAGTCCCATTGCCAGCAGTCAAGGCAAACCTGAGTCAAGGGATGCTTGACTTTAACGGGGACCGGCTCAAACTGACAGACTGGACACCCATACTCAACTCTCTGACCATCAATAAACAGCTACAACATGTTGCAGTCAGAAGCTGCTACCAAAGTGGTCTCGGCATCGGAGAGCCAGGTAAACATGAAGTTGGCTAAACAACTTGAAGTAGGAGCCCCTTGCTTTATAATCTATCCTTATTCCTTGTACGGTCTCTTCTCATTACCTTTCTCAGAAAGGTACAGGGCTGGCAATAGGAAGAAGATTCCAGCCATCCGCTCCAAGGAGATGACGTTTAAACTGTGTAAAGCACTCAGGGAGTGTCTGACAGCTTCACCAAACCTCAAGACCCTCCAACTCCATGGTCTTCCATTTAGAGAGAGAGACCTTATCACTCTTACCAAGGTAGGTAGTTGTAGAGGCAGATTCACCTGAACCAACTTAAGGTTCTGCAAGGCACCCACTAATGCTAGTTTGTTGTTATTCCAGGGTTTAGCCAAAAGTGTCTCTTTGGAAAATCTCTCTTTGGCTCATTGTCCTCTAGCAGACGAGGGGTTAGAAGGTGAGTGAGATGTAGTGGGAAAATGTGTTCTTGTGTGCAAGTTATGACCATGATCTTTTTTGTCTGATTTGGTGTTTTCTAATGTTCAGCTATCTGCCAGAGTGTGAAGTACTCTCCATCTATAAAGACAGTGGATTTCACAGGCTGCAATCTGACCTGGAGAGGAGCGGAGCATATGGCCAACATCATCAAGGTACTGGACCTCTGTTATGAGCTTGGTCTTACCAACCCTTCCTTTGCAAATATTTATATATACACTAGATGACTGATAGGAGGCGCTGTGTTGAAGCCACTGTGCCTCCATCTTGGCACTCCCCACTGTTTGTAAAAAATATTTTGGCTGTAGAAATGCATTTATTAATGTCTACATTAGTTTTTCCATGTTTATTCTATTACAGACACCGTGCTGCCTACTTTTAAATTATATTATGAGATCTAAATCAAAATATAAACGCAACATGTAAAGTGTTGGTCCCATGTTTCATGAGCTGAAATAAAAGATCCCAGAAATGTTCCATATGCACCAAAAGCTTATTTCTCTCACATTTTGTGCACATTTGTTTATATCCCTACTGGTGTGTATTTCTCCTTTGCCAAGATAATCCATCCACCTGACAGGGGTGGCATATCAAGAAGCTGATTAAACAGCATAATCATTACACAGGTGCACCTTGTGCTGGGGACAATTAAAGGCCACTTTAAAATGTGTCACACAACTCAATGCCACAGATGTCTCAAGTTTTGAGGGACCGTGCAATTGGCATGGTGACTGCAGGGATGTTGCCAGAGAATTGAATGTTCATTTCTCCTACCATAAGCTGCCTCCAACGTCATTTTAGAGAATTTAGCAGTCCAACCAGCCTCACAACCGCAGACCACATGTATGGCGTCTTGTGGGCGAGTGGTTTGCTGATGTCAACGTTGTGAACAGAGTGCCCTGTGGTGGGGTTATGGTATGGGCATAAGCTATGGACAATGAACACAATTGTATTTTATCGATGGCAATTTGAATGCACAGCGATACGCTGACATGATCCTGATGCCCTTTCTCTTTTTTTTCTTCTTTTTTTTTTTAAGGTATCTGTTACCAACAGATGCATATCTGTATTCCCAGTCATGTGAAATCCATAGATTAGAGGCTCATTTATTTCAATTGACTGATTTCCTTATATGACCCTTAACTCAGTAAAATCTTAGAAATTGTTGTACTTTATTGTGCCAGTGACACATTTTTTGTTGTTTTGGCTCTACTCCAGCACTTTGGAATAATACAATGACTTGAGGTTAAATGGCAGACTGTCAGCTTTAATTTAAGGGTATTTACATACACATTGGGTGAGCTGTTTAGAAATTAGAGCACTTTATTTTTTACATAGTCCACCCATTTTAGGGGACCAAAAGTATAGGGGCAAATTCACTTGTGTATTAAAGTAGTCAAAAGTTTATTTAGTCTATGTCTCTAAACACTTCTACGTTAATGTGGATGCTACCATGATAACAGATAGTCCTGAATGAATTGTGAATAATGATGAGAAAGTTACAGACACAAGTTTCACCCGCTGTGGATGTAAATGCCCTCAAATTAAAGCTAACAGCCTGCACTTGAACCTCATTGGCATTGTATAATTTTAATTTCAATGTGATGGAGTACAGAGCCAAAACGACAACAAATGTCATTGTCCCAATACTTTTAGCTCACACGGAAAGTATTCAGACCACTTGACTTTTTCAAAATGTTGTTATGTTACAGCCTTATTCTAAATGTGATTAAACAAATAAAAATTCTCAGCAATCTACACAAAATACCCCATAATGACGGAAAAAAACAGTTTTGATTGGAGTCCACCTGTGGTAAATTAAATTGATTGGACATGATTTGGAAAGGCATACACCAGTTTTATATAAGGTCCCACAGTTGACTGCATGTCAGAGCAAAAACCAAACCATGAGATCAAAGGAATTGTTTGTAGAGCTCCGAGACAGGATTGTGTCGAGGCACAGATCTGGGGAAGGGATACCAAAGCCTTTCTGCAGCATTGAAGGTCCCCAAGAACACTGGTCCTCCATTCTTAAATGGAACAAGTTCGGAACCACCAAGACTCTTCCAGGGAGGTGAACAAGAACCCAATGGTCACTCTGACAGAGCTCTAGAGTTTCTCTGTGGAGATGGGAGAACCTTCCAGAAGGACAACCATCTCTGCAGCATTCCACTAATCAGGCTTTATGGTAGAGTGGCCAGACGGAAGCCACTCCTCAGTAAAAGGCACATGACAGCCTGCTTGGAGTTTGCCAAAAGGCACCTAAAAATTCTCAGACCATGAGAAACAAGATTCTCTGGTCTGATGAAATCAAGATTGAACTGCTTGACTTAAAAAAAAGAAACCTGGCATCATCCCTACAGTGAAGCATGGTGGTAGCAGCATCATGCTTTTCAGCAGCAGGGACTGGGAGACTAGTCAGGATCGAGGCAAAGATGAGCGGAGCAAAGTACAGAGAGATCCTTGATGAAAACCTGCTTCAGAGCGCTCAGGACCTCAGACTGGGGTTCACCTTCCAACAGGACAACGACCCTAAGCACATAGCCAAGACAATGCAGGAGTGGCTTTGGGACAAGTGTCTGAATGTCTGAGTGGCCCAGCCAGAGCCCGATCGAACATCTCTGGAGAGACCTGAAAATAGCTGTGCAGCAACGCAGCCCATCCAACCTGACAGAGCTTGAGAGGATCTGCAGAGAAGAATGGTAGAAACTCCCCAAATACAGGTGTGCCAAGCTTGTAGCGTCATGCCCAAGAAGACAAAAGGCTGTAATCGCTGCCAAAGGTGTTTCAACATAGTACTGAGTAAAGGGTCTGAATACTTGTCAATGTGATATTTCAGTTTAAAAAAAATATATAAATTAGAAAATAATTCTAAACCTGTTTTTGCATTGTCATTATGGAGTATTATGTGTCGATTTGATGAGGGTTAAAAAAACGATTTAATACATTTTAGAATAAGGCTGTAACCTAACAAAAAATGTGGAAAAAGTCCAGAGATTTGAATACTTTCCAAAGGCACTACATATAAAAGATTGTGTGTTTGTGAACTCAGCAAAAAAAGAAACGTACCTTTTTCAGGACCCTCCAAATAACTTCACAGATCTTAACACTGTTTCCCACGCTTTTTCAATGAACCATAAACAATTCATGAACATGCACCTGTGGAATGGTCATTAAGACACTAACAGCTTACAGACAGTAGGCAATTAAGGTCACAGTTATGAAAACTTAGGACACTAAAGAGGCCTTTCTGGTGACTCTGAAAAACACCAAAAGATAGATGCCCAGGGTCCCTGCTCATCTGCATGAACGTTCCTTAGGCATGCTGCAAGGAGGCATGAGGACTGCAGCTGTGGCCAGGGCAATAAATTGCCATGTCCGTACTGTGAGACTACAGGGAGACAGGGCGGACAGCTGATCGTCCTCGTAGTGGCAGACCACGTGTAACGTGTTGTAAGGCAGGTCCTCACCAGACATCACCGGCAACAACGTTGCCTATGGGCACAAACCCACCGTCACTGGACCAGACAGGACTGGCAAAAAGTGCTCTTCACTGACGTGTTGCGGTTGTGTCTCACCAGGGGTGATGGTCGGATTCGCGCTTATTGTCGAAGGAATGAGCATTACACCGAGACCCGTGCTCTGGAGCGGGATCAATTTGGAGGTGGAGGGTCTGTCATGGTCTGGGGTGGTGTGTCACAGCATCATGGGACTGAGCTTGTCATTGCAGGCAATCTCAATGCTGTGCGTTACAGGGAAGACATCCTCCTCATGTGGTACCCTTCCTGCAGGCTCATCCTGACATGACCCTCCAGCATGCCTCCAGCCATACTGCTCATTCTGTGCGTGATTTCCTGCAAGACAGGAATGTCAGTGTTCTTCCATGGCCAGCGACGAGCCTGGATCTCAATCCCATTCAGCATATCTGGGACCTGTTGGACCTCCCCCAGAAATGTCTGGGAACTTGCAGGTGCCTTGGTGGAAGAGTGGGGTGACATCTCACAGCAAGAACTGGCAAATCTGGTGCAGTCCATGAGGAAGAGATGCACTTCAGTACTAAATGCAGCTGGTGGCCACACCAGATACTGACTTACTTTTTATTTTGACCCCCCTTTGTTCAGGGACACATTCCATTTCTGTTAGTCACATGTCTGTGGAACTTGTTCAGTTTATGTCTCAGTTGATGAATCGTGTTATGTTTATACAAATATTTAAGTTTTCTGGGGAAAAAACGCAGTTGACAGTGAGGATGTTATAAACTACTGTTCAAAAGTTTGGGGTCACAAATGTCCTTTTCCATGAAAACATACATGAAATGAGTTGCAAAATTAATAGGAAATATAGTCAAGACAAGGTTATAAATAATGATTTTTAATTGAAATAATAATTGTGTCCTTCAAACTTTGCTTTCGTCAAAGAATCGTCCAAATCGTCCAATTGCCAAAGGTCTGCAAGCCTGCAATCTTTTTGTCAATTTGTTGAGGTAATCTGAAGAAATTTCCCCCCATGCTTCCTGAAGCACTTCCCACAAGTTGGATTGGCTTGATGGGCACGTCTTACTTTACCATACGGTCAAGCTTCTTCCACAACAGCTCAATAAGGTTGAGATCGATATATCTGTGCTGGCCACTCCATTATAGACAGAATACCAGCTGACTGCTTCTTCCCTAAGTAGTTATTGCATAGTTTGGAGCTGTGCTTTGGGTCAATGTCCTGTTGTAGGAGGAAATTGGCTCCAATTAAGCGGTGTCCACAGTGTATGGCATGGCATTGCAAAATGGACTGATGGGTCTTGAAGAAGGAAGGCTATTTTACCCTGTACAAATTTCCAACTTTAGCACCCCCAGAACATCACATTGCCTCCACCATGCTTGACAGATGGCGTCAAGCACTCCTCCAGCATATTTTCATTTTTTTCTGCGTTTCACGAATGTTCTTCGTGATCCAAACACCTCAAACTTAGATTTGTCTGTCCAGTGTCTGTGTTCTTTTGCCCATCTTAATCTTTTCTTTTTATTGGCCAGTCTGAGATATGGCTTTTTCTTTGCAACTTTGCCTAGAAGGTCAGCATCCCGGAGTTGCCTCTTCACTGTTGACGTTGAGACTGGTGTTTTGCAGGTACTATTTAATGAAGTTGCCAGTTGAGGATTTACAAGGCATCTGTTTCTCAAACTAGACACTAATGTACTTGTACTCTTGCTGAGTTATGCACCGTTGCCTCCCACTCCTCTTTCTATTCTCGTTAGGGCCAGTTTGTGCTGTTCTGTGAAGGGAGTAGTGGCAATTTCTTGCATGGAATGGCCTTCAAGTTTCAGAAGAAAGTGCTTTGTTTCTGGCCATTTTGAGCCTGTAATCGAACCCACAAATGCTGATGCTCCAGATACTCAACTTGTCTAAAGAAGGCCAGATTTAATGCTTTGTTAATGAGCACAACAGTTTTCAGCTGTGCTAACATAATTGCAAAAGGGTTTCTAATGATCAATTAGCCTTTTTGAAATGATACTTGGATTAGCTAACACAACGTGCCATTGGAACACAGGTGTGATGGTTCCTGATAATGGGCCTCTGTACGCCTATGTAGAAATTCCATAAAAAATCTGCCGTTTCCAGCTACAATAGTTAATGTTGTAAATGACTCTACACTGTATTTCTGATCAATTTGATGTTATTTTAATGGACAAAAAATTGCTTTTCTTTCAACAATAAGGACACTTCTAAGTGAACGGTATTGTACGTACATTTTTCTTTATTTTTTACTATTTTCTACATGGTTGAATAATAGTGAAGGCATCAAATCTATGAAATAACACATGGAATCTTGTAATAACCAAAAAGTGTTAAACAAATCTAAATATATTTTGTATTTGAAATTCTTCAAATAGCCACCCTTTGCCTTGATGACAGCTTTGCTCACTCTTGGCATTCTCTCAACCAGCTTCACCTGGAACGCTTTTCCAACCGTCTTGAAGGGTTCCCACATATGCTGAGCACTTGCTGTTCCTTCACTCTGCGGTCCAACTCATCCCAAACCATCTCAATTGGGTTGAGGTCGGGTGATTGTGGAGGCCAGGTCATCTGATGCAGTACTCAATCATCCTCCTTCTTGGTCAAATAGCTCTTACACAGCCAGGAGGAGTGTTTTGGGTCATTGTCCTGTTGAAAAACAAATGATAGTCCCACTAAGTGCAAACCAGATGGGATGGCGTATCGCTGCAGAATGCTGTGGTAGCCATGCTGGTTAAGTGTGCCTTGAATTCTAAATAAATCCGTGTCACCAGCAAAGCACCATCACATCTCCTCCATGCTTCACGGTGGGAACCAGACTTGCGAAGATCATCTGTTCACCTACTCTGCATCTCACAAAGACATGGTGGTATCATTTTTTTGAGAACTAAGGTTCCTGTCCCCACTATAACAAAAGTATTACATGTAATTTTTTTATTTTAATACTTTTAATTGAAATACTGTAGAATTCCATTAATTCCTATGGAGGACCGCTCCTACTGGGAAGCACCAATATGGCCAACCGGTGGCTTCAAAGCCGCACAATGGCTAGCAATCCCAATCCAAGGTTTATATACTCTGAGTATACAAAACATTAAGAACACTTGCTTTTCCCATGACTGACCAGGTAAATCCAGGTGAAAGCTAGGATCACTTATTGATGTCACTTGTTAAATCCACTTCAGTCAGTGTAGATGACTGTGAAGAGATCTGTTTTAAGCCTTGACACACAATTGATAAATGGAATGAGTATGTGTGCCATCTGTGACTGTCATTACAGTGAGCTCTGTTTCCCTCTAGTGGGGATGGTCAGTATGACATACTCAGAGAAGATCTGTATTGAAGTCATTACACATTCAACAATTGGGCAGAATCGTGCATCCTTGTTGTTTGGGGTTGTGTGTCTGACCTCCAGTTGACTGACCTCTCCCCTGCATTGCAGCATCAGGCAATGCGGAGGCACAGTGCAGCCTGGGCTGAATCTCTGAGGTACAGGAGGCCTGAATTCGAGGGCATGGGAGGCCTCCGCCGGGTCACTCTCAACTGCAACACCCTGGTGGGAGACAGAGGGGCGGCCGCCCTCGCACAGGAACTGGCTGAGGACCTCTGGGTCAAAGGTCAGAGGACATGTTCAGTCTCATTGACCCACTTTCAAGTCAAGTTTCCTTGGGCTCGAATCCAGCGTTGTGTATATTAAGGAACACTATATCAAAACTTCTTTGTTAATAGTGCTATTACCTGTAGTTTTTTGCATTGTTTTTTTGCATTGTAGCCTTGGATCTGCAGAAGTGTGGTTTGTCCAACGATGGGACACGGTCTCTGCTGGAGGCTCTAAAGTCCAACTCTACTCTCTGCGTCCTGGATATTAGGAGGAACCCCTTGGTGGGTAAGTTCCAACTGACACTGCTCTGCTCTGATTGGATGGGATTGTTTTACTCATGGCACCTGTCAAAAGGGTATATTTTGGAAGTAGACATCTCAGAATGATCATATCTACTCGTTTTGCAGTTTTTTCCTTTGAGAGTTTGTTATAGGCCTAACACGAGTTGTTCTTACTCCTCTCCTCCTCGCACAGACAACGACCTGATGAAGTCCGTGATCGAAAGAGTTCTCATGAACGCTAATGGTCAATCCTCTCAGGTACATTTTCTCCTGGCCTATCTGGCTATTAAACATACATACATACTGTATTATACATGTGTGAAGATGTGTTTTGGGGTTGATGATGGTGGTTTCTCAGTAGTATGTGCTCCGTGTTTTATGTTGTAGTACTCCTGGATCAAGCCTCCAGCCCTCAAAGACTCACAGAAACCTCCAATCCTTAAGAGAAGAATACTGGGAAATACAGCTAGAGGAAAAGCAACATTTAGGATAGGTACTTTTGATCATCTACTCTCAAGGGAGTAGATATTTGTTTCCAAGGCATTCTCTCTTTGACCTTTGCCCCCCCAGTGATGCAGAGATGTGCCCACGGTCGTGTTCATTATAGGCTCCAAACGGAAAACAATGGACTGAAATATAGAGGGCGCACCTAGACTTGTCCAATAGGAAACATTTATTTTGTTTCCGGTTGCATTCCATAATGAACACAATCCAGGTCACTGTTAACTCTCCCTTAGCTATCAGCCTCTCAATACTAAGCCTCCAAACACACAGTCACCCTGTGGTACTATACACTATAACAGTGGATATGTTTTAAATGGGTAAATGTAACTAGAGCCACCACATCCTTTCTGGAGCTAGGAAGTAGCATTATGGTTGCCCGGTATCTAAAAGTCTAATAGCGGTAGTTAACCAACAGTAAATACATGTAACTAACTCTGGCTAACTGTGGAATTAAACAATTCACTTATTTCTAGTTAGTTCGCTACGGCATCCTCTCTCTTTGCTTGCTACCAGTGTACGTAATGCTTTGTTTGACGTGTGTGACGTATTGACTTTCATATCGTGTTGAGATGAAACTTCCCTATGTAGTTACCATACGAATTAACCCTGTGATGTTCTATTAATAATCACATTATTTTCAACTGCCGACCTCATATCATTTCCCGCTGGTGTTGACCATATATGGTTCTGCCCCAGGTCCTCGCAGGTTTGCCAGTAGGCGGAGTCCAGTTGTTTTCCAGCAGCCACACCCCTGCTCCAGCAGGTGTATCCCATGGCGCACTGCAGAACGTGCTGGACGACAGAGGTAAGGGCAGTCGTCGAGGAGAATGACTACAGGAATCTTCCTCCTACAAGATGAAACGCCTTTATTTATCTTTTAATTTCAATAATAAAGACTAAAATCAACTTCCATTGTCCTCCATGAGTGGTTGAATATCCTCTTATTTTCATGTCCTTTCATGTCCTCCTATCTTGACAGAGGACTTCCTCCAGGTAATACAGTGGCAGAGCAGAGCTTTGAGGTAAGCAATCCATTTATCTAACACTGTTAGAGACTAATTCTGACACTTTCTGGCCACATGTAATCCCTATGTGCCTGACCTGTGTTGTGGTCATATGTTCTGTTGATGTCTAATATATGGTCTTCTTCAGGGCGCTGCCACTGTCAAGGTGACGATGGAGACTGAGTCAGAGGAGGAGGGAGAGGAGGAAGCGGTTGAGACAAAAACTCTGTCACCAATTAGTCTTCATGAGAGGATCACTGTCAGACAGTACAGACGTGTACAGGTAAAGCCCATATGGTAGCAGACAGTGCACATACTGTACTTAGTGGGGCATTTTGAATGGATTACTTCAAACTGAGGTGCATCCTGATTGACAAGCCCCACAAACACCAGGCATGTTTGCTCTCCCACTGACTGACTGACTGACTGACTGACAGGCAGACATACCGACATGGGTGTTTTGATTTGACAGTGATGGAGTGCAGTTCTCCTGTTTTTCCTACAGGTGGAGCTGGAGGAGTGTCGGCTCAGACTAGCAGAGGAAAGGAGGGCCAGAGTGAAGGCAGACACTCGTCTCATGGAGGTACGGACTGTCATCCCAACCTTTTGTACTAGTAAGACTAAAATGCAGAGTATACAATATTCTACCATTTTTGTGAGAAGATGGTATAACTTGCATACATGTACAGTACCAGTCAAAGGTTTGGACACTACTCATTCAACAATTTTTCTTTATTTGTACTATTTTATACATTGTAGAATAATAGTGAAGACATCCAATCTATGAAATAACATATGGAATCATGTAGTAAATACAAAATTGTTAAACAATTCTAAATGTATTTTATATTTGAGATTCTTCAAAGTAGCCACCCTTTGCCTTGATGACAGCTTTGCACACTCTTGGCATTCTCTCAACCAGCTTTATGAGGTAGTCTCCTGGAATGCATTTCAATTAACAGGTGTGCCTTGTTAAAAGTACATTTGTCGAATTTCTTTCCTTAATGCGTTTGAGCCAATCAGTTGTGTTGTGACAAGGTAGGGGTGGTTAACAGAAGATAGCCCTATTTGGTAAAAGACCAAGTCTTTATTTTTTTCACATTTTATTGAACCAGGTAGGCTAGTTGAGAACAAGTTCTCATTTGCAACTGCGATCTGGCCAAGATAAAGCAAAGCAGTTCGACACATACAACAACACAGAGTTACACATGGAATAAACAAACATACAATCAATAATATAGTAGAAAAATCTATATACAACATGTGCAAATGAGGTAGGATAAGAGAGGTAAGGCAATAAATAGGCCATGGTGGCGAAGTAATTACAGTATAGCAATTAAACACTGGAATGTTAGAATGTGCAGAAGATGACTGCAAGTAGAAATACTGGGGTGCAAAGGAGCAAGATGAAAAAATAAATACAGTATGGGGATGAGGTAGATTGAATGGGCTATTTACAGATGAGCTATGTACAGGCGCAGTGATCTGTGAGCTGCTCTGACAGCTGGTGCTTAAAGTTAGTGTGGGAAGGAAGAGTCTCCAGCTTAAATAAGACAAGAGGAACTACAGTCCATCATTACTTTCAGACATGAAGGTCAGTCATTGCGGAACATTTTAAGAACTGAATGTTTCTTCAAGTGCAGTAGCAAAAACCAAGCGCTATGTTGAAACTGGCTCTAATGAGGACTGCCACAGGAAAGGAAGACCCAGAGTTAACTCTGCTGCAAAGGATAAGTTCATTAGTTACCAGCCTCAGAAATTGCAGCCCAAATAAGTAACCGATCCATCTCAACATCAACTGTTCAGAGGAGACTGAGTTAATCAGACCTTCAAGGTCGAATTGCTATAAAGAAACCACTACTAAAGGACACCAATATGAAGAAGAGACTTGCTTGGGCCAAGAAACACGAGCAATGGACATTAGACCGGTGGAAATCTGCCCTTTTGGTCTGAGTCCAAATTTTATATGTTTGGTTCCAACCGCTGTTTCTTTGAGATGCAGAGTAGGTGAACGGGATGACCTTTGCATGTCTGGTTCCCACAGTGAAGCATGGAGGAGGAGGTGTGATGGTGTAGGGGTGCTTTGCTGGTGACACTGTCGGGAATTTCTTTAGATTTCAAGGCATACTTAACCACCATGGCTACCACAGCATTTTTCAGTGATACGCCATCCCATCTGGTTAGCGATTAGTGGACTATCATTTGTTTTTCAACAGGACAATGACCTAAATCACACCTCCAGGCTGTGTAAGGGCCATTTGACCAAGAAGGAGGGTGATGGAGTGCTGCATCAGATGACCTGGCCTCCACAATCACCCAACCTCAACCCAATTGAGATGGTTTTGGATGAGTTGGACTGCAGAGGGAAGGAAAAGAAGCCAACAAGTGATCAGCATACACTAACGTTCAAAAGTTTGGGGTAACTTAGAAATGTCCTTGTTTTAAAAGAAAAGCTATTTTTTTTGTTCATTTAAAATAACATCAAATTGATTCGAAATACAGTGTAGACATTGTTAATGTTGTAAATGACCCTTGTTGCTGGAAACGGCAGATTTTTTTTATTTGATGGAATATCTACAAAGGTTCTTCAGAGGCCCATTATCAGCAACCATCACTCCTGTGTTCCAATGGCACGTTGTGTTAGTTAATCCAAGTTTATTAGAAAACCCTTTTGCAATTATGTTAGCACAGCTGAAAACTGTTGTCTGATTAAATAAGCAATAAAACTGGCCTTCTTTAGACTACTTGAGAATCTGGAGCATCTGCATTTGTGGGTTCGTTTACAGGCTCAAAATGGCCAGAAACAAATAACTTTTTTTCTGAAAATCGTCAGTCTATTCTTGTTCTGAGAAACAAAGGCTATTCCATGCGAGAAATTGCCAAGAAACTGAAGATCTCATACAACGCTGTGTACTACTCCCTTCACAAAACAGCACAAACTGGCTATAACCAGGATAGAAAGAGGAGTGGGAGGCCCCGGTGCACAACTGAGCAAGAGGACAAGTACATTAGAGTGTCTAGTTTGAGAAACGGACGCCTCACAATTCCTCAACTGGCAGCTTCATTAAATAGTAACTGCAAAACACCAGTCTCAACGTCAACAGTGAAGAGGCGACTCCAGGATGCTGACCTTCTAGGCAGAGTTGCAAAAAAACAAACATCTCAGACTGGCCAATAAAAAGAAAATATTAAGATGGGCAAAAGAACACAGACACTGGACAGACAAATCTAAGTTTTAGGTGTTCGGATTACGAAGAACATTCGTGAGACGCAGAAAAAATGAAAAGATGGAGTGCTTGACGCCATGTCAAGCATGGTGGAGGCAATGTGATGGTCTGGGGGTGCTTTGCTGGTGGTAAAGTGGGAGGTTTGTACAGGGTAAAATATCCTTCCTTCTACAAGATCATCACTCCATTTTGCAACACCATGCCATACCCTGTGGATGCTGCTTAATTGGAGCCAATTTCCTCCTACAACAGGACAATGACCCAAAGCACAGCTCCAAACTAGGCAGTAACTATTTAGGGAAGAAGCAGTCAGCTGATATTCTGTCTATAATGGAGTGGCCAGCACAGTTATCTGATCTCAACCCTATTGAGCTGTTGTGGGAGCAGCTTGACCGTGTGGTACGTAAGAGGTGCCCATCAAGCCAATCCAACTGGTGGGAAGTGCTTCAGGAAGCATGGGGTGAATTCTTTTCAGATTACCTCTACAAATTGACAACTAGAATGCCAAAGGTCTGTAAGGCTGCAATTGCAGCAAATGGAGGATTCTTTGACGAAAACAAAGTTTGAGGGACACAATTATTATTTCAATTAAAAATCATTATTTATAACCTTGTCTTGACTATATTTCCTTTTAATTTTGCAACTCATTTCATTAATGTTTTCATGGATTCCTAAGCGACCCCAAACTTTTGAACAGTAGTGTATTTGGGAACTCCTTCAAGACTGTTGGAACAGCATTCCTCATGAAGCTGGTTGAGAGAATGCCAAGATTGTGCAAAGCTGTTTGTTATCAAGGCAAAGGGTGGTTACTTTGCCTTGGTTACTACATGATTGCATATGTGGTATTTCATAGTTGTGATGTCTTCACTATTATTTTACAATGTAGAAAATAAACAAACCCTTGAATGAGTAGGTGTGTCCCAACTTTTGACTGGTACTGTATGTAACCTATGCCCCTTTTTTATTCTTATCGTGTGTGTGTTTTAATTGTCGATCAACTGCTCTGTCTGTTCAGTATGAGTTGGAGAACGCTCGGCTGCGCAGTATCAACTTCTCCCTGTCGGAGGCACTGCATGCTCCTGCTACTGGCCCCTCCAGTGTTCTGGAGGACGATGCGGTTCTGGACAGCATTGAGAGCTCCTTCGGCAAGTTCCACGCCTTCCTGGACCTGCTCAGGGATGCTGGGTAAGCCTTGTGACTGGCAAAATATATATTGGTGGGTTAACAAAGTTCCTCGGTAAAGAAAGAAATGGACAGTTTTTCTTTGAATGTGTGGAGTTTCACCTCAATGGGACAAATATTGAGACTTACTTCTAGGCTGGGGGGTTTAGATGTGAGGGGACGTTACTTGTTGTGTAATGATTATCCTGCTTCTCCAGTGTTTATCCTGTGTATTCTAACACATACCCTATGCTCTGCTATGTCTCTCAGACTGGGCCAGTTGGCCTCCATGGCAGGGATTGACCAGTCCGACTTTGGCCCACCCCAGCTGTCCTCCAGTGTTGGACAGCCTCTTGTTGGGGCAGGGGACCAGGACACGGGAGATAAGGTTGATGCGGCACCTTCTGTAAATAGTCTGTGCGGTATGGGTGGTGTACAGTATGTATGTACTAAGATTGTCGTCAGGGATGGTGTTTCTTTGGTAGATATTCAAGTGTTAAGCAGTGTAGATTCTGAGTGTCGGTGGTGAATATCTGTCAGTAGTTTGGGTCCTATTCAATCTCATTCTCTGGGTTGTCTTTCCAGGGAGGCGATGGCCCCAATACTCCGTCAGAGGGCCAGCCCAACGGATGTACCCCCGGAGCTCCAGCCACCCTCAGAGGGTCAGAGGGTCACCCACAGGAAGTGCCCCCCGTCCCTGCTAGTGAGTTAGCCAGTGTGGCGAAATCTGGTGGAGAGATTCAGCAGAAGGATCCCTCGCCCTCACAACGGGAGGGGCGACAGGTGTCAGGGACTGAGAACAGTATCCATGGCAACAGCTCCCATGGAAATGACTCATATGCCAAAGGCTCCCTTAGCAATGACTCTCAGGGTAGCGGTTCCTATGGCAAAGGTTCCCGTGGTCGTAATTTCTCTCACCAAAGTTGCGGCAAAGGCTCACATGGTTACAGTTTTAATTACAGCAACTGCTCCTACAGCTCCATCCACAGCAACAGCTTCCATAGTAACAGCTCTGTAAGGTCCAGTCTGAGTGACATGAGTGAGCATTTGGAATCTGTTGGGTCATTGGGGTCAAAGGCTTCTGGAGAGGGCAGGGTAGGGTCAGGAGCTCAGAGGTGAAACTCTATTCAGAGTTTGAGATATTGGAACAAATCTGCTCTCTAGGGAACATGGGTGGTGAGTCTGATGATGGGTTCTGAACCCACAACTCTGCACCTTGTTGAGTGTTTAATTTTTATTTATTTTCATGTTATATCTGTGTTTACCTTGTGCCATTGGTGCCAAATTGGAGTACTATTAAAAGGTTATTGTGCTAATGATGCCTAATCCTAAATGTGATTTGAGCCTTTTGTTAGATTAATACTTTTTGGGCTTTTTAGTTATTTAAAAAAAAAAAATGACTTTTTTATACTGTTTGTAAATATGTATATATTTTCTACAATAAACTTTGTTTAAAAAAGTTTATATACATTGATTGTAGGGCACTACTTTGTTTACACTGTTCAACCATATGTATTTGTTTGTTTACACTAGAAAAAGTTATGGGAAAAATCAGTCATACTCATTCTACAGGGCTATTCCTGGGGTCAAAAACAATGGGCTCATTCGAGCGGATCACTTTTGTCAAGTCTGTGGCCATTGCTGGTCACTGCTTTCAAAGGGTTGCATTATGGGGATAAAATGTTTCCGACTTGCGCCTACATGTAGACTGCGTGAACTTTACATAAATCATGTGATCAAGGGTAATTTAGTTTTGACTGCAAGTTTCTGAAGTTGTTCTTCACCAACATAATGCTGCAGCCATTGCATGCTTGTGGGCAGTGTTGCCAACTCATTTTCAGGGGAAGTTGCTAGAGGCAGGTCAATTTGTTGCTAAAAGACGTTGTGATGTCATTGTGTGATGACGCCATTACGCAAAACTGCGTCATTACGTAGAATATACAATAACGTTACTCAAATTGACTGGCCATCTCGGTGAAAAATATGATTTGACATTTGATAGTTTAGATTTATCATATTTTTTTATTTGTAAAAGTAATATAAACACAACATATTTTTAAACACAACACATTGAATTATTGAACAATTACATTTTATTTATTTTCTTTTTAACTAGTAAACCTACACATTCTGAACAATTTATAGTTTTATGCAGTGTATTGGTAGTTAACATGCTACCTAACTGATCAACAATTATAGGTACAAGCTAAGAACAAGGTATATATGCTATCTTATTGAACAAGCACCTTAACTCAAATAATGATGTGTACGCTAGGCATCACTCTCCAGCTCTCTCCAGGTTGTTGTGCTGCTTGGCTGGCTAGCTGCTCAATGGTTTCCTCCAGATATTGCCACTGTTCTCACACACACACTGCAGTACACACTGTCACCATCAGCTGTGTGTCTCCACCAGTTCCAGAAAGTCCACTCCTTGCATATGTACTGTAAATATGATGAATCATAGATTGGCAAGGAAATCCTCTTCATCTTCACTGTCCAACTGCATTGTCACAGAGCTGGAACCAGCAGAAGAGGATGGAGTGGCCTTGGAAAATGCAAAATAAAATATATATTTTTTAAATGATCCCTTCAGTCTTTCTCTCCACATGTTGAACACAATGTACCTGTGTTCTTTCTGCAGGTGTATTTATTGCATTCTACACAAGTGGTGCTGGTTTTACTGTCTTGTCAAGGGGGGCAGAGCAAATCGTGTAGGCCCCGGAACAATTTGGATTCAATTGGAAGCTGACAGTCCTTGACTTTGTTGTGGTGATGGTGACCATTCTATATGACCATCTTTAGACTTCCATGTCCTCTCTTCTCTGGATGATGGTTGTTGCATGCTCTCTCAACTGATGGAGGGGATGGTATGGCAGACCCCTGAATCCTCTTCACCAAAGAAAAATTCACAATCTGGATCATCAACAGCATTGCCCTCTGTCTCTGAAACCTCTTCTAATTTACTGTCACAGTCCAGAATTTGTGATTAGGCTTCATTCACTGAAAATCTTTTGGAGCTCATTTTTGAGTGTCTGTGTCAGAAATCTGCTGATCTTGCGCAAAGAAAGAGATGCTTGGGAAAGCTAATTTTCAGCCAAACATAATTATAAAAATGCAACCAGAACCAGTCAAAACAAAATACATCAAATTTACTTGTGTAATTTGGACCTGAGCAAATATCTATCGAATATCAAAATGACCCACAACATCATGTTTGTATACAAAATCTACAGACATTCCACAACACATCAGTTAGTGTCCACATTTTGAAATTAGGTTCATGAAATAAATGAGGAAAACTCATTTAAATCCATGGAGAAAAAGAGACTTTAACACGTATTTTAGACAACTCAAAAGTGGAAATGGGTAAAATTGACCCGCAACATAATAGTAGGGTTAGGGTATCTTTACCTATACTCAAGTATGACAATTGGCTACGTTTTCTACCACTGCTATCAATTTATATGGTTTAGCGCAGTAGTGTGAGAAGGGCGTCCTTGATTAGAGGGGAATAAAGAAAACCAGAAGTGTCCTCTCCTCAAAATGTGTGGGAGGAAAAGTAAAAAAAAATGTTTTTTAAAATTATTGTACTAAAGGTACAGTTGATCAAATATGTCCTTTCAATTTGGCATCCATGCCATTTTTTTGTTTTGTTTGTCTCTAACGTGCTTGTATACACATTCCATGGGACTCCTACTTGCAGAAAAGGGCGGATACAGCTTCCATAAATGGCTGCCTGCTACTTTTAGCAGGATCGGTGGTATCTGGGATATTGGGTACGTACCACCTCTGAGGTTACCCAATTGAAGTAAGTTGTGGACATCCCAAGGAAATCGAATAGCACGAACCCTTGTTGCAGTGTTGGCATCACTTGACTCCACTTCCGCGTTTTCAAGCAAGCCAGCTAAACATCACAGCTTCCTCCCCCTCCCAACGAGAATGGAAATCAGACTTGCAACAGTGCTGAATATTAATTGAACTAGCTATGTAAAGAGTCTCGTAGCTAGCTTATAAATTGAACGGACCATTCACTGTCAAAACATATCCTTGCTTAAACAGTGAAGCGGCTTTCAGGTAAGATTTGTCAACAACTAGCTACGCTAGCTAGCCTTAACTGTTGTTAGCTAGCATAAAGGTTGGCTACTGTACATGAATCAGTGGCACATAGTTGTTTAACAGAGGCAGACTCAGATGTTGATGTCCTGAGATTTGCTCTGTGTTACCCTCACATTTCAGAATACATTTCATTGATTCAAAATATCATAGTTAGCTAAGCTAAAGTTGTAACAATTTCCAGATATTATATTCTAGCTAGCTACTAACGTCGTAACTAGGCTACATCATGCTAAGCGCTAGCTAACGTTTGCTGTTTTAGCCACATAACTAGGTAACTAATTTGTCTGTTCTGCCAACTATTCAAAAATAGGCTTTTTTTTTATCGGATCAGTGTTTTCTAATGACTTTAAACAAATCAGATTAATCTGACCTAATTAACGATCAATACATTAGGCCACACAATAACCCATATCGTTGAGTTTAATCAGCTACTGATGAAAGCGCTTAGTCTCGTACGAACCATTCTGACTTTGCGGATACCTTGATGCGAAACAATGTGAGCTCGCGAGATCAGGATGGTTCGTACAAGGTTATGAGTCTCTTACTCGAGCTAGCTTGCTCAACTGGTTTTTTTACTGTCCTTGTAGTATGTACACTGAACAAGAATAGAAACGCAACATGCAACAATTTCACAGCTCATAAGGAAATCAGTCTATTTAAATAAATTAATTACGCCCTAATCTACGTATTTCACATGACTGGGAATACAGATCTGCATAGGTTGGTCACAGATACCTTTTTAAAAGTAGGGTCATGGATCAGAAAACCAGTCAGTATCTGTTGTGACCACTATTTGCCTCATGGAGCGCAACATATCTCCTTCACAGAGTCGATCGGGCTGTTGATTGTGGCCTGTGAAACGTTGTTCCACTTATCTTCAATGGCTGTTGCGAAGTGGCTGGATATTGGCAGGAACTGTAACACACTGTCGTACACGTCGATCCAGAGCATCCTAAACATGCTCAATTGGTGACATGTCTGGTGAGTATGCAGCCAGTGGAAGACATTTTCAGCTTCCAGGAATTGTGTACAGATCCTTGTGACAAGGGGCTGTGCATTATCATGCTGAAACAACATGAGGTGATGTCGGCAGATGAATTGCACGACAGTGAGCCTCAGGATTTCGTCACAGTATCTCTGTGCATTCAAATTGCCATCGATAAAATGCAATTGTGTTCATTATCCATAACTCATGGCTCCCCATACCATAACCCCACCGCCACTATGGGGCACTCGGTTCACAACGTTGAAATCAGCAACCTGCTCGCCAACACGACGCCAGAGTGCTATCTGCCCGGTACAGTTGAAACCAGGATTCATCTGTGAAGAACACACTTCTCCAGCGTCCCAGTGAGCACTTTCCCACTGAAGTCAGTTACGACGCCAAAATGCAGTCAGGTCAAGACTGGTGAGGACTATGAGCATGCAGATGAACTTCCCTGAAACGGTTTCAAAATGTATTCGGTTGGTCAAACCCACAGTTTCATCAGCTGTCTGGGTGGCTGTTCTCAGACGATCCCGCAGGTGAAGAAGCTGGATGTGGAGGTCCTGGGCTGGTGGGGTTACACGTGGTCTGCAGTTGTGAGGCCGGTTGGACATACTGCTATATTCTCTAAAATGACATTGCAGGAGGCTTATGGTAAAGAAATGAACATTCAATTCTCTGGCGGACATTTTCAGTCACCGTGCCAATTGCTCGCTCCCTCAACTTGAGACATCTGTGGCATTGTTGTGACACAACAGCACATTTTAGTGGCCTTTTATTGTCCCCAGCACAAGGTGCACCTGTGTAATGATAATGCTGTTTAATCAGCCTTTTGATATGCCCCAGCTGTCAGTTGGATGGTTTATCATTGGTAAATGAGAAATGTTCACTAACAGTGATGTAAACAAATTTGTGCACATTTGTGCACAGTTTGAGAGTAACTTTTTGTGCATATGGGACATTTCTGGAATTTTTTATTTCAGCTCATGGAACATGGAACCATCACTTTACATGTTGCGTTTATATTCAGTATGTTGAGGTGCCTACTTTCTCCTGACATTACCGTGGTTTGAGCAAGCCCCATTAGCAGTATTGTTCGCTAGCTAATCGGATGGCTATCATTACCTATGTAGATATGGTTTGACAGAGGTAGTAATTTGTTAATCGTGAAACATGATTCATGATTTGCATGCTCTTCCAGTTGAGTTGGTTTCATGCATTATCACCTCCCTATAATTCCGGATACTAATAAAGCTGTTCCTGTACCAGTTATTTGCATTTGACTAACTAAGTTTATGACATGCAAGAAACCTGAAACCTTCTGCAAAGAACTAATGTAAAAAAGGTCTACCCAAACCTATTTCACAGCACACCCACCAAGGACTGTAGACACCCAGATTTAAAGGGATACTTCTGGATTTTGGCAATGAAGCCATTATCTAGTTTCCCAGAGTCGGATGAACTCATGGATACAATTTTTATGTTGTCTCTGCATCCAGTATGTTAGTTAGAGGTAGTTTCGCAAGTCAATGCTAACTGGTGTTAGCGCAATGACTGGAAGTCCATCGTATATACGAGCATGTAAGCAGTTACCATAGACGCTGTCATTGGGCTAACGCTAGTTAACAACTTCCTTCAAACTGCACGCAGAGACCTACATGAGTATATCTTGACTCTGGGGAAGTAGAAAAGGGCTGCATTGCCGAAATCCTCATTTATCCCTTTTAACCTTTCACTGAACTGCATGATAGATTTTTTTTATGCCCTGTGGTCACTAGGGCCCTGTTTTGTAGGTGTTTAACCAATGTCTCTTACTCTCGTCTTCAGGAGGCAATGGGGGGGTTGGGTAATGGTCGTCGAGGGGGGCGGTCTCCTCCTCTTATGATTGGTGCTCTGATCGCTTGTGTCCTCGTCCTGGGTTTCAACTACTGGGTCTCGAACTCACGGAACTTGGAGTTACAGGTGAGTGGGATCTTTAATCAAATATATTTATAACTAAACCAAGATAGTTAATCTGTGCTGTTTACAGTGGGGGGGGTGGTGGTGGTGTAACTAATGGCTGGGGTTAGGGTTTAGGTTTAGAGAAGGGCATAAACTAATCCCAGGGTTACAGTCCGTGTTTTTGAAGTGGATTGGAAACGAGGCCGAGCCAGTTGGAGAAGTTGTATGGAGAAAGGCAAGCTGTTTAGATGAATGAATATGGTAAGCTGAAGTATGTGATTAGAACAAGGGCCATGTCACAGAGCAGAATGAGTAAGCTAATTTTGTACTGCTTTTTTAAGTGTTTAAAGATTCTCTAAGCCTTTGTTTTGAATGATGCTACTCTGACTCTGTGACACCCTGCGTGTGCTGTGGTGGTGGGCAGACAAAGCTGTACGAGTTGGAAGCGCAGATGCGTCGGGCGGCGTCAGAGCGTGGGGCAGTGGAGGTGAAGAAGCACGAGTTCCAGGAAGAGATTCAGCGGCTGAAAGAGGAGAGCAGCCGCATGCAGAGCCTGAACAAGAGGCTGGAGGGAGTTCACAACACCTGTAGCCAGGAGAAGGTAGTTTACTGTACTGGAGTGTACTCACCTGAGCACTGCATCATAGATGGATGCATAGTACTCACCTGAGCACTGCATCATAGATGGATGCATAATACACACCTGAGCACAACACCACTTGTAATTTGCACACACACACACAGTTGCTCATCAACACGCAACCCTCAGGACAATGCAACATGTAAAGTGTGATCAACACATTTGTATATTCTAAACATCATTGAATCAGTGCTAGGGATTTTTCTCCCATTCAAAAGTCCAAACTGTGTAATAAAAAAAATGACACATTTTCAGACTGGAAAAACACTAAACTTAAATGACTAAAACCAGATGAAATATGTAGAAAAGATCATTTGCCTATGGTATATATTTTTCTTTAATAATCTTTCAGATTTTACAATCACCTAAATAAAAGAGACTGGAAGAATTGAACATTCCAAAAACAAGGAATTTAGCAGTAAAGGATCACCGCATTAGCCATGGTAAAATGCATTGAATTGCAGGACATTTGCTTTAAAACGGCAACAGTTTCTCAGCTCAATGGCAAACTGTGTAGAATTGCAGGAAATTCACTTTGTAGTTTTGAACGTTCCTCTCAGCTCCATGTAGAAATCTGCAGGAATTTTTGCTTGATAATGTAAAAAATAATAATAATATACACTGCCAAGATGTGGCCTCTAAAATTAGTGCTATCAGTTTCTTTGTGATCGAGGACTGTACTGAGTTGCCCATACTGTATACGTCACCTTGCTGGTAGCCAGTCCCGAGTTTTCCTCCCTCAGATAGGTTTCTTCATCTGTAGATCAGTGTACCTATTGTTTATGGAGTGTGTTTGTGTGTGAATTCCTAGTAAAGGTGTGATACCATGGCAGCATGGAAAGGAAATTGTGACCATCTGAGTACCTACTGGGTTCACACACACAGATCCCAAAAAAATGAGTCATGTCTGTTTCCTTTAGGCAAGCCAACTGATAAATATATCCTCCAGTACCAAAGTAATACAGGACCTGAAAAGTAAGATTTTGTTTTTGTTGCTTCTACCTACCTGTCTCTTTTCTGTCTTTAGTGTTGTGAAATCTCACTCTCTTAATCCAAAGTGTATTCTTTTTTTTATCCCCAGTCAGGACTTAATACTACCTGTGAATTTGTCTCTGCAGGTCAGTTAAATGAGCTAAATGAGGACCTGGGTAAAGTTCAGAAAGAGTTCCAGAGTTGCCAAGGCAATCTTAACACCCTGAACAAAAAACTCACCTATGACATGTAAGGCCCTCTATTATACAGTCCCGCCATTTATGGAACGTGTATGACAGATAATCATGCATCACACTTTTAGGGTCTTATATGACCTTGTCAGAGGTAATTTATCAAATCTTAATGTGCAAGTAATAAGATGTGGTGTTTGTATAGGACTCAGTGTAACACTCAGATACTAGCACAGAGGGAGGACTGTGCTGAAAAGGTGGCTGCAGCCAAGCGGGAAGTTCAGAAGAAACTGGAGATGAAGAACCCAGCAGTGTCCTCCCAGGTAAACCGGTAACCATGTTCAACACTCACATCGTAGACCAGGGATCATCAGCTCGATTTAGCTGTGGGACGAAGTGTTTTGTGAGCGGATGGTCGGAACACAATAGTTTGTAGACTTGAAAATTGACCGCAAGAAGCCCGAACGGATCATATTTGACAAATACACTACTCAAAAAAATAAAGGGAACACTAAAATAACACATCCTAGATCTGAATGAATGAGATATTCTTATTAAATACTTTTTTCTTTACATAGTTGAATGTGCTGACAACAAAATCACACAAATAATCAACCCATGGAGGTCTGGATTTGAAGTGACACTCAAAATTAAAGTGGAAAACCACACTACAGGCTGATCCAACTTTGATGTAATGTCCTTAAAACAAGTCGAAATGAGGCTCAGTAGTGTGTGTGTGGCCTCCACGTGCCTGTATGACCTCCCTACAACACCTGGGCATGCTCCTGATGAGGTGGCGGATGGTCTCCTGAGGGATCTCCTCCCAGACCTGGACTAAAGCATCCGCCAACTCCTGGACAGTCTGTGGTGCAACGTGGATGGAGCGAGACATGATGCCCCAGATGTGTTCAATTGGATTCAGGTCTGGGGAACGGGCGGGCCAGTCCATCGCATCAATGCCTTCCTCTTGCAGGAACTGCTGACACACTCCAGCCACATGAGGTCTTGCATTAGGAGGAACCCAGTGCCAACCACACCAGCATATGGTCTCACAAGGGGTCTGATGGCAGTCAGGCACATGGAGGGCTGTACCTCCATGACTGACCCACCGCCAAACCGGTCATGCTGGAGGATGTTGCAGGCAGCAGAACGTTCTCCACGGCGTCTCCAGACTGTCACGTCTGTCACATGTGTTCAGTGTGAACCTGCTTTCATCTGTGAAGAGCACAAGGCGCCAGTGGCGAATGCCAAACGTCCTGCACGGTGTTGGGCTGTTAGCACAACCCCCACCTGTGGACATCGGGTCCTCATACCACCCTCATGGAGTCTGTTTATGACCGTTTGAGCAGACACATGCACATTTGTGGCCTGCTGGAGGTCATTTTGCAGGGCTCTGGCAGTGCTCCTTCTGCTCCTCCTTGCACAAAGGCGGAGGTAGCGGTCCTGCTGCTGGGTTGTTGCCCTCCTACGGCCTCCTCCACGTCTCTTGATGTACTGTCCTGTCTCCTGGTAGCGCCTCCATGCTCTGGACACTACCCTGACAGACACAGCAAACCTTGTTGCCACAGCTCACATTGATGTCCCATCCTGGATGAGCTGCACTACCTGAGCCACTTGTGTGGGTTGTAGACTCCGTCTCATGCTACCACTAGAGTGAAAGCACCGCCAGCATTCAATGTGACCAAAACATCAGCCAGGAAGCGAGAAGTGGTCTGTGGTCACCACCTGCAGAACCACTTCTTTATTGGGGGTGTCTTGCTAATTGCCTATAATTTCCACCTGTTGTCTATTCCATTTACACAACAGCATGTGAAATTTATTGTCAATCAGTGTTGCTTCCAAAGTGGACAGTTTGATTTCACAGACGTGTGATTGACTTGGAGTTACATTGTGTTGTTTAAGTGTTCCCTTTATTTTTATGAGCAGTGTATATTTCACCTCTTGCTTACATTTGTATACAATCACATGTCTATATTACGCGTGGGAATTCAGTAAAACAAAATTAAAATCACTTGGTGCTATAACAAAATGTTTTGCTCAACTTGAGGGGCCAAAGAAAATAATTTGGTCCGTGGGCCGCCAGTTGGGGAACGCTGTCGTAGACCTTACCTATCCCCCATTAACTGGCTCACTCATTAAGTACATCCAGGGATTTGACTCACAATCAGAACATTACCTGACATGACCCTGAACAGTGGCTGCCTGGCAAAAGTACCAACACAATTTCCATAATCTGACGTACTGAGTTTAGTTCACCATTGTATCTATCCACCACTGATAAAAGACCCTGAACATCGTGCAGTATAGCTTGGCTGACCTGTGTGTGCACACAGTGGTGAGAAAAAGTATGTGACCCTTTGGAATTACCTTGATTTCTGCATGAATTGGTCATGATCTGATCTTCATCGAAGTCACAACGATAGACCAACACAGTCTGCTTAAACTAATAAAACAAACCAATTATAAATTAAAATGTAAAACACTGTGTAAACATTCACAGTGCAGGGTGGAAAGTATGTGAACCCTTGGATTTAATAACTGGTTGACGCTCCTTTGGCAGCAATAACCTCAACCAAATGTTTTCTGTAGTTGCGGATCAGACCTGCACAACGGTCAGGAGGAATTTTGGACCATTCCTCTTCACAAAACTGTTTCAGTTCAGCAATATTCTTGTGATGTCTGGTGTGAATTACTCTTGAGGTCATGCTACAGTCGAATCTGACTGGGCCACTCCAGAAGGCGTATTTTCTTCTGTTGAAGCCATTCTGTTTTTGATTTACTTCTGTGATTTGGGTCGTTGTCCTGTTGCATCACCAAACTTCTGAGCTTCAATTGGCAGATGGGTAGCCTTACATTCTCCTGCAAAATGTCTTGATAAACTTGAATTCATTTTTCCATCAACGATAGCAAGCTGTCCAGGCCCCAAACCATGATGCTCCCTCCTCTGTACTTTAGAGTTGGGATGAGGTTTTGATGTTGGTGCTTTGCCTTTTCTCCACATAGTAATGTGTGTTCCTTCCAAACAACACAACTTTAGTTCCACAGAATATTTTGCCAGTAGCACTGTGGAACATCCAGGTGCTCATTTGTGCATTTCAGACGTGTAGCCATGTTTTTGAACAGCGGAGGCTTCTTCCGTGGTGTCCTCCCATGAACACCGTTCTTCTTTAACGTATCGTAGACTCGTCGAGATGTTGGCATGTTTCCAGACATTTCTGTAAGTCTTTAGCTGACCCTCTAGGGTTCTTCACCTCATTGAGCATTCTGCTCTGTGCTCTTACATTTATCTTTTGCAGGACGACCACTCCTAGGGAGAGTAGCAACCGTGCTGAACCTTTATAGGCAATTCGTCTTACCGTGGTCTGATTAACTTCAATGCTTTTAGAGATACTTTTGTAACCCTTTCCAGCTTTATGCAAGTCAACAATTCTTGATATTTTGTGAATGTTTAAATGATTCATTCAATATAGACAAGGAAAAATACAATGATTTGTTTAAGCACCATTTGTCTTATGACTTAATACATTTTCTTGCCACTGTCATTAGTGGTTTTGTTTGGTAAATAAAAAATACAAGATGAAATTGGATACAACTTTGACTGTATTTTCCCTGCAGACAAATGCAGCACCCACACAGAAAATTGGCTCCACTGAGGTGGGCGTGCCAGATAAAGAGGGGCCTGGGAAGGCAGGGCTGGATGACACTAAGACTACTCCTGTCCACGGCCACGCCCCTGAACCATCAGCGGCCAAAGGTCCTGCAGTGGACCTCAAAACCTCAGAGCTGGAGACCAATGAGATCGCAGTAGACAAAGGTACAGGACAAGATGGCTGCTCTCATTGAGGGTGGAAGGATCTGGGCCAATAAGACAATTTCACACCAGCTCTCCCACTTCCTTATCAACTCATCTTTGACATGACATACACACCATTTATACCACAGTCATATTCACCATTACCCTTTAAGCAAGTACAACATGTCTTGAATTGGTAGTTTTGCTTCTGAGAGGCTGACATGTGTATGCTGTCTGATACGAACTGGATGCTGCCCTTTGTCTAGCTCTAGACACTCCTGCGCTATCCCCTAAAGAGTCCCTGCCCTCCACTGATGCTAAGGGCGACCAACCGGGGCTTGTAGAGGGGGCCAGTAAGCCCCGGAAAAATAACCTGACCGAGGACCCGGAGCTGGAGGTGATGGACACACACGGAGGAGAGCCTCAGATAGAGGGTATGACTCGCACAGCCTCAACCCTGCACCCACCATCTCAGAAACTGTACAACCTCCTCCAGACCAGATGTTCCACAAGTCCAGGGAGGATAAGCCAGTTTGTCACGCCATAATTAGAAAAGTGTACTTTATGTGAAAGTATCTAAAATGGGAAGTAGTGAAACCTAGTATTGCCAAGGTTTTCGACCTTAACATAGTCAAAGATGTGAGAAATGGAAACGGACGCCAATCTTTTTCCCCTCCAGATGCAGACCCTGGTGCTGATGACATTCAGCTTAGCCAGTGGAAGGAAGAAGAGGCTCCTATTGGTCAGGAGAAGGTGGAGGATCCTGAGGAAGATTACGACGCAGACAAGCCGATAGTGGGCGGGGTCGACCCAGACCAACGGAACCAGATGGCTGAGAACATAGGTGGGTCACACTCGTATAGGGGGGGGGGGTCCTACCGTCACACTCACATTTCTCTAGTAGAGGATACTTATCGTAATGAACAAAGTCAGCAAAATGCCTGCGATAAGTGATTGGTATAGTCCCAGCTCTAATGTATAGTAAAGATGCTGATGTGTTCACTCGTAGATAAGGAGGCTGAGCGGGAAATGCAGGAAGAGCTGGCGGACTACAACGGAGACGACGAGAACGAAGGAGAGTTTGAGGCTGACAAACAGGCAGAGCTCGCTCAGTTCTGAGGTAACACACACACACACAGTCTGTTTTAGTGATATAAATATCTAATTTTTGGTCTTGTTAGGTGGTTGGAGAAAGGTGGGAGCTAAGACCCTCCTCAATCCACTACCGAACCAGGAAGGGACTACAGCACCTCAACAGAACTGTTGTCAAGACTACAGTCTGTAAAACTTCTGCTCTTTCAGTGAAAGCATCTCACGGTTCGCCTTAATATACTCAAGTCTTCTGCAGTGAATGTATATTTTGTCGGGAAAACAGACTTTGGATTTCAGAACTGCTATAACCATGGGTGAAACGATAGTTTTTTGATAACATCCCAGATTGTGCTGATAAGAGAACTGTACTCCGATTCACACTCTAGTCTTGATAGTGACTTAATGTGCAGTTAGTTACACTTCGCAGTAGTTTCATAAACCAATAGAAAATTAGATGTCCTGCTGTATGACAATGTGAATAAGGTTTTTGTTTCATAATTTGAAATGTTTGCAGGGATCACTCAACCCTGCATAGTCTAAGCTTGATGGTCATGTGTCCTGCTCACCATAGAATAACTATTTTGTAACTTGTTGGTAAAAGTGGCCTCTGTGCACCAGGCAGACCCACAACTGTAAATGTTTCAGATACGATTGTTTTTTTATAGCCCACTCAAAATGGTAATTATGGTTGAACACAGGTTAGATTTTTTTTTCTTCTATTTAGATTGTTACAATGGATTTGTTGCTTACTGAACTGTTAAATAATCTGTTTTTTTTATTGAGGAAATGTAGCACAGAAGGATGACAAAATAAATCATTTTAATACCATAGTTGGACAAGTTTGTTTTTGGTATTGTGGAGGATGTAGTTCTTCTGTCCTTTGGGATGTCTGGTATTTGTAGTCCTTTGTGGGTCAGGACCAGGACAGACAATTGGGTAAAGGATGATCTTGTCCTGGTCAACCAACTTCAGACACTGTCTCCCTCTGTCCTATCATAGCGACCGACCACAGTTACGCAGATGGAAAAGGTTGGTGTACGGAGACCGGGTCAGGGAGGTGGGTACAAGTTGTCATAGTAATGCAGGGCTCTGATTCAGATGATCTTGACCACAGGGAAGTACTTGTGAGTGGAGAAATCAAACTCCGGTAGTACCTAGAAATGGGGAGTACCATTTGATCAATGTTTCAATTTCCCAATATATTTAGTAGTGCGTTTTGCTCCTCCCATTGTTACCTTTGTCTCCTTCTTGTGCCCGCCGGCAAGTAGTTTCATGACCACAATGTTGGGTTTGGCCACTTTTAGGATGCGATTCACCTGCAACAACCAATGTAAAAAAACAATTTAGACCCACAAACTTGAGGCACAACCTCTCACTATTAGGGGTTAAAAGGCTTACTGACCTCTGGGTCAGGGCTGGGGACGTTCTCCAGGATCAGTTTGGCCTGCTGGAAGTGTTTACTGGCTGCCATGTAGAGGTCAGCTGACTGAGGAGGAGGACTGTACTTCTTCAGATCAGACATCTCCTACAGCCAACAAACCGAGAGGCACAGGCCGTCTTTTTAATCTCCACTATAACATGTAATTCCTGAGCTATTCTGTGCAGCATGTCTGCAATTTAAATCAACCTGGAATGCACCACATATGCATACAATCAGAGCTAGCAATGGTTGGTACCTTGAACTGGACGTAATGGACTGGCGGGGGAGTGACCACACTGTTGAAGGGGGCAAAGCGATGCTCGTATCGCACCTGCTCGCTGTCCAACTCAAACTGCGGCTTCCGCACCTTTCCGTCCATATCCAGGGCTATCATAGTCTGCACCAACAGACAGGAGTTCAGTGTGTGTGTGTCCATCCAAGTGAGGATGGCTTTCACTTCAGCAGTAACAAATTCATGAGGAAAATCTTTGAGGAAAAGATCATGATTATTAGAAAGCAGATTATGGACTCCTCTTTTAAATCTAGGTATTCCTTCAAAGCTCAGTTGTCCTGAGTCTGCACAACTCTGCCAGGACCTAGGCTCAAGAGAGACACTGAAGTGTTTTAGTACTATATCTCTTAACACAATGATTAAAATAATCATGGCCTCTAAACCTTCAAGCTGCATACTGGACCCTATTCCAACTAAACTACTGAAAGAGCTGCTAAAATAAACTTTTATTTGACTAGGCAAGTCAGTTAAGAATTTGTTCTTATTTTCAATGACTGCCTAGGAACAGTGGGTTAACTGCCTGTTCAGAGGCAGAACGATGGATTTGTACTTTGTCAGCTCGGGATATGAACTTGCAACCTTTCGGTTACTAGTCCAACGCTCTAACCACTAGGCTACCCTGCCGCCCCATCCGCCTATATCGAATCTTCCATTTCTATCAAATTTGAGAAAAGGCTTTGCACAGCAACTCACTGCCTTCCTGAAGACAAACAATGTATATGAAATCCTTCCGTCTGGTTTTAGACCCCATAGCTCAGTTGGTAGAGCATGGCGCTTGTAACGCCAGGGTAGTGGGTTCGATTCCCGGGACCACCCATACGTAGAATGTATGCACACATGACTAAGTCGCTTTGGATAAAAGCGTCTGCTAAATGGCATATATTATTATTATATTATATTATTAGACTGCACTTGTGAAGGTGGTAAATTACCTTTTAATGGCATCAGACCAAAGCTCTGCATCTGTCCTCGTGCTGCTTTTGATACCATCGTTCACCACATTCTTTTGGAGAGAGGATACCCAAATTGGTCTACACAAGTTCTGGCCTGGTTTAGATCTTATCTGTCGGAAAGATAGTTTCTCTGTGAATGGCTTGTCCTCTGACAAATCAACTAGATTTCGGTGTTCCGTTTTAGGACCTATTGTTTTCACTATATATTTTACCTCTTGGATGTCATTTGAAAACAATGTTAACTTTCACTGCTATGTGGATGACACAAAGCTGTACATTTCAATGAGACATGGTGTAGCCCCAAAATTGCCCTCGCTAGAAGCCTGTGTTTCAGACATAAGGAAGTGGATGGCTGCAAACTTTCTACTTTTAAACTCAAGACGAAACAAAGAGATCTTCTGTTGAATCTGACAATTAATCTTAGTTGTACAGTCGTCTCAAATAAAACTGAAGGACCTCTGCGTTACTCTGGACCCTGATCTCTCTTTTGACGAACATATCAAGACTGTTTCAAGGACAGCTTTTATCCATCTACGTAACATTGCAGAAATCAGAAACCTTCTGTCCAAAAATTACGCAGAAATTTATCCATGCTTTTGTTACTTCTAGGTTAAACTGCAATGCTCTACTTTCCGGCTACCCGGATAAAGCACTAAATAAACTTCAGTTAGTGCTAAATACGGCTGCTAGAATCCTGACTAGAACCAAAAAATGTGATCATATTACTCCAGTGCTAGCCTCCCTACACTGGCTTCCTGTCAAGGCAAGGGCTGATTTCAAGGTTGTACTGCTAACCTACAAAGCATTACATGGGCTTGCTCCTATCTCTCTGATTTGGTCCTGCCGAACATACCTACACGTACGCTACGGTCACAAGAAGCAAGCCTCCTAATTGTCCCTAGAATTTCTAAGCAAACAGCTTGAGGCAGGGCTTTCTCCTATAGAGCTCCATTTTTAAGGAATGGTCTTCCCATGTGAGACGCAAACTCGGTCTCAACATTTAAGTCTTTACTGAAGACTCATCTCTTCAGTGGGTCATATGATTGAGTGTAGTCTGGCCCAGGAGTGTGGAGGTGTGTGAAAGGAAAGGCTCTGGAGCAACGAACCGCCCTTTCTGTCTCTGCCTGGCCGGTTCCCCTCTTTCCACAGAGATTCTCTGCCTCTAACCCTATTACAGGGGCTGAGTCACTGGCTTACTGGTGCTGTTTCATGCCGTCCTTAGGAGGGGTGTGTCACTTGAGTGGTTTGAGTCACTGATCTTCCTGTCTGGGTTGGCGCACCCCCTTGGATCTTTGTGGGCTATACTCGGCCTTGTCTGAGGATGGCAAGTAGGTCGTTGAAGATATCCCTCTAGTAGTGTGGGGGCTGTGCTTTGGCAAAGTGGGTGGGGTTACATCCTTCCTGTTTGGCCCTGTCCGGGGGTATCATCGGATGGGGCCACAGTGTCTCCTGACCCCTCCTGTCTCAGCCTCCACTATTTATGCTGCAGTAGTTTGTCGGGGGGCTAGGGTCAGTTTGTTATATCTGGAGTACTTCTCCTGTCTTATCCGGTGTCCTGCGTGAATTTTAAGTATGCTCTCTCTAATTCTCTCTTTCTTTCTCGGAGGACCTGAGCTCTAGGACCATGCCTCAGGACTACCTGGCATGATGACTCCTTGCTGTCCCCAGTCCACCTGGCCGTGCTGCTGCTACAGTTTCAACTGTTCTGCCTGCGGCTATGGAATCCTGACCTGTTCACCGGACGTGCTACCTGCCCCAGACCTATTATTTGACCATGCTGGTCATTTATGAACATTTGAACATCTTGGCCATGTTCTGTTATAATCTCCACCCGGCACAGCCAGAAGAGGACTGGCCACCCCTCATAGCCTGGTTTCTTTCTAGGGAGTTTTTCCTAGCCAACGTGCTTCAACACCTGCATTGCTTGCAGTTTGGGGTTTTAGGCTAGGTTTCTGTACAGCACTTTAAGATATCATGTACGAAGGGCTATATAAATAGATTTGATTTGTGTGTGTGTAGTCTTGATAGAAAATGGGACTGCAACTGAGCCAGGACAGAGTACATGTTTAGTACAAGTGTGTATGTACACTTACCTTATACATGCCAGCACACATGTTTTGGTAGGCTTGGCTCATGGTGATTTCTCTGCTGAGGGGGCGAGCTGCAGGCAAACACATTGTTATTGAGGAGCATGTTGTGGCGGCAGTGTAGTACCAGATGGATTAAATTAAATGTAAATACTGTGATGTAACCCTGACCTCCTTGACCCTTCTTCTTCTTCTTGGTCTTCTTGCTGCTGCGTCCTTTCTGCTGCTCCTCCAGGAGGCGCTCCTCAGCCATCTGAGAGCTGTCCGCCCGACTTAGAGTGGACATGAGCCATGCATACAGGAACTCTGACAGATACCTACACACCACCTCAGTCAAGCATACCTCAATCAAGTGAACACCAAACATATTTTCTCACGGCACAAATCGGTCAAGTGTACACATGGCACACACTCACCAGTAGATGTAGTAGTACTCGTGCATGCTGTAGAGTTCCAGCTCAAAGCCACTGAGCAGGTACTGGATCATGATGCGCAGGTTGTGGTAGAGGATCCAGGTGCCCAGGCAGGCCAGGTGCTGTCTCTGGGGCTCCAGCTTCATCAGCAGGCTGTGCAGTGCTGCGTCCACCTTCTCTGCCTGCAGGGGGCGCCCCCACACCACAGTCAACCACAGGAGAACAGCAACATACATTCGAGCACACCCACATTAGATAATTTACATTGCTAAACAGCAATGCATACGGTCTCTCTCTCACACCTCATCCTGCAGTGTGGCAAACTCCTCCAGGATGTGGCCTAGTTTGTCTCTCTGCCGAGCGCGGTTGTGTCCGTGAATCTGGATGAGACTGCAAAAGGGCTGCAGGGAAACAGTCCTGGGTTGTTTTACTCCATTGTTTGGGAACAATATTATGTTTACAACTATCATGTTGATATCAAGGACTGTCAGAGCCACAGCTTCATCTATGCATTTGAGTGGTTACATTTCCCCTTATGCTAACCAAGTGGAGGGGATGCCATTTGGGCTGGGAAAAAAATGAAGGATTGTGGCATTAATATAGAGAAGGTGTATTGGAATGCAGCCAGGTGACTTACTCTCGAGCAGTGTGCGACAAAGGAATCAATGTAGTCCTTGGCCTGGTGGTTATTATACAGGCAGCACCTGCAGAGGCAGTGCATGGATCAGTCCGTTTCAAAGACAGGTAGATATTGAACTTGAATACCTCAAATGCATCCTTATTTCCTTGAGACATTTGAATGTAAGAATGCCACCATATACCAATTCAGATCTCTAACGACTTCTAGGAAGGAAGGATGCATTTGAAGGTAGGGCCATAGAAAGAAGCACTCCAATCTTCTATGACTTACTTGGAGGAGAGCACTGGTGGGCTGACAAAGTACCTCAGAGCATCTTTGATCATGTCCTGCATTGGTTGGGTCCCAAACACTTTCTTATTATCGATCAGGAACGTTGTCTAGAGACAGGGAGGGTATTCATCAGAACTGAATCCGAGAATTGTCCAGATGCACCAATCATGAGGGAGAATGTTCCTTACCTGCAGCAGAGACCTGGAGAGGACGCAGGGGGACTGCTCACTGAACTCACAGAAAAAGTCCTGAAAGCAGAATATTAAAACAACATTACTACAACCTTTAACAAATGCTCGAACAGGCAAACCATTATACAAGTATTGTCAGAATTTTATATTACAGTAACGTTGAAGTACAATAGTATTGTCAAAATTATTCTTATAGTATTTACAGATGTAGTACCAGAATTCCATGAAGGTTAGTTGTGTTGATGACCTCGCACACGGTCTTAATGCGGTCGATGAGCTTGCTGAAGTAGTTGATCATCTCCTCCCTTTTGATGATCTTGGCGTAGCGGGGGAAGGTGGGGGGCAGCAGTCTCTGGTTCACAAGTGGTTCAAACCCCATCATGATCGGGTGATCTGGAACGCAGGGTGGAGGGCAGGGTTCAGAACTGTGAGTGGTTCACTTGCGGTTAGAGTTTTTCTAAGTGAGTGAAGCATTCATTTTATGGTAGTGAGTGACACATTGGGCCTAGGTAACATTGTGGTGTGTGTGTGTTACCACCTCCTTTAGTAGTATCGTTCTGGGACTGAATGCCATGTTCGATGCTGGAGCGGAGGGCTGGGAGGAGATCTGCCGCCTGCTGCATGAGTTTCTGAGCTTCACTCACTGAGCTGGTCTGACAGAGCCAACATGACATCACATGCTCAATCAAATCAACCATTTGTTCCTTTTTTTTAGTAAAGCTAAGCGAAAAGTGTGTGGTGTGCTTCTACATCTGCATTGCTTGCTCTTTGGGGTTTAGGCTGGGTTTCTTTATAAGTACTTTGTGACATCTGATGCTTTATGAATACATTTTATTTGTGTTACCTCTTTTTTCGTGAAGGCGATCAGCGCTGTCAGTAGAAGGCGTGTGAACTTGATCCGACTGAAAAGTGCCAAACACTGCTGATGCTGAGAAAGGAGGCAGAGAAACAGGTTAATAAAAAGTCTCTCACACACTATACAGTGTACAAAACATTAGACACCTGCTCTTTCCATGACAGATTGACCAGGTGAATCCATGATCCCCTATTGATGTCACCTATTAAATCCACTTCAAATCAGTGTAGATGACTAGGTGGAGACAGGTTAAAGAAATATTTTTAAGCCTTGAGACAATTAAGACATGGATTGTGTATGTGTGCCATTCAGAGGGTGAAAGGGCAAGACAAGATATTTAAGTGCCTCTGAAAGGGTTATGGTACTAGGTGCCAGGCGCACCGGTTTTAGTTTATCAAGAACTGCAACGCTAAGTTTTCCTGTGTATCAAAAATGCTCCACCACCCACAGGACATCCAGCTAACTTGACAACTGTGGAAAGCATAGGAGTCAACAAGGCCAGCATCCCTGTGGAATGCTTTTGACACCTCGTAGAGTGTTCCTGAAGGTGTTCCTAATGTTTTTGTACTCTCAGTATCTTTGTAGGGACACAGATTTAGCTCTGTCGTAAAATGGCGATTCTGACCATCTAGAGACCTCTCCATTTTGGGGGATGGGTGCTTTAAAAATTTTTTTTTCAGCTGCATATTCCAGGCTTGTCTCAATGAAAGGCTGCCTCATTCCCACGCTCTGGTGGACTGGTCAGGGCAGAAGGCAGGGGTAATAGATATTGCTAATCCCAAATGGACCCCTACACTACAGCCTATGCACTCTGACCGAATTGGATGTAGAGATAAGGTTGTAAGTTGTCCTCTGATAGGATAGGAGGGATTCTCACCATATTGCTAACACCTATCAAATCCTCCATAGATCTCCACAAGTGCATAAGGTTTAGGGGTTGATTTGAGATTGGCCATAGATGCAGTAAAGAGGTAAAACTGTGGGGGATAGAAGGGGGATGCCAGATTGGCAAACATTCAACAAATCTAACAAAGTGGATAGATATGTCATGATTGATGTATTGCAACAGGCCCACAAAGTGGATACTAAAGTCAGATTTTGATATATTTGGCTGCATAACATTTAGAAATTGTTCCTTTTCAGGTTTAGAAGAAGTGATTGCTAAATGCCTACTCCCGTTCTTTATAAGATGGTAGCATAGCTAGCATACAAAAATCGATGGTGGTAGTCAAAGTAGTTTTTAACTGTAATGCATTTGATTGGTGACGCTGACATGAACATGTATTGGGGTTGACATCCATACCAGATTTATACAGATGTTTACCTCAAGATAGTGTGGAACACACATGTGCCTACATTTCGAAACAATAGCCTATTTTACTGGGGGGCAGTTAGGAGATTCAGGATCTTTCCCCCATGCATTTCTATTGTTTGGTTTGAGTTCCATTGACAGCTTTACCGCATCTATTGGATGGGAGAAATGATGGGGTGTACTGATTGATATACTCAGAGACCGAGTGACTGATAGTCTTACCTCCAACTCCACCTCCGGGTCCCGCTGCTCACCCTGGCGACTGCGTGTGCTCTACAGGAGATGAATGAGAGGGGGGAAAAAAAGGATAAGGAGAGCGAGGAAGAGGAGAACGCGTGACGGACGAGCTGTGGAGTTATGTTAGTGGCACAAAGAGTTGTATACACTAGCGGCCATCTCAGCTAAGTATCAGATACATTATTTAGTCATGTATTTCGTCACTATGCCAGAGTCTGGTTAGCTGTATTCGCACAGGTTGTGAGAGTGTAAGTGGATGGTGAAGACAGTAGTATGCATGTACCTTAACTTTCCTCTGTAACTCATCCTCCACATCCTTTAGCATACCTGTTGGTGCCATTGACATGTATAAAGTTAACTTGGCACACACACATCACTACATTATTATTTTATACCTGCAATGCCAAACATGGAACTTAAGACACCACATGAAAATCACCTGTAACCCGCAGGTCTGTCACATTGTTGGCCATCTTGAAGCCGTACGTCATGGCCTGGAAATCTTCCTAGAGACAGGACATAGAACAGGATCTTAAATATTATACCTAGAACTAAACTAAGCGTTGTTTCAGATCAGAAGACCTAGGAGGAACAGTGGACATACAGCGCATTCGGAAAGTATTCAGACCCCTTGACTTTTTCCACATTTTGTTAAGTTACATCCTTATTCTCAAATTGATTAAGTAAAACATTTTACTCGGCGATCTACACACAATATACCATAATGACAAAGAGAAAACAGGTTTAGACATTTTTGCAAATGTAATACAAATAAGAAAACAGAAAAAACATTTATTCAGACCCTTTCCTATGAGACTCGAAATTGAGCTCAAGTGCATCCTGTTTCCATTGATCATCCTTGAGATGTTTCTACTTGTGGTAAATTAAACTGATTTGACATTATTTGGATAAGCACACATGTCTATATAAGGTCCCACAGTTGACAGTGCATGTCAGAGCAAAAACCAAGGTTTGAGGTTGAAGGAATTGTCCATAGAGGTCCAAGACACAAATCTGGGGAAGGGTACCAAAACATTTCTGCAGCATTGAAGGTCTGCAACACAGTAGCCTCCATCATTCTTGAATGGAACAAGTTTGGAACCACCAAGACTCTTCCTAGAGCTTGCCACACAGCCAAACTGAGCAATGGGGCAGAAGGGCCTAGGTCAGGGAGGTGAACAAGAACACGATGGTCACTCTGACAGAGTTCCAGAGTTCCTCTGTGGAGATGGGAGAACCTTCCAGTAGGACAACATTCTCAGCAGCACTCCACCAATCAGGCCTTTATGGCAGAGTGGCCAGTCGGAAGCCACTCCTCAGTAAAAGGTACATGACAGCCCGCTCGGAGTTTGCCAAAAGGCACCTAAAGGATTCAGACCATGAGAAACAAGATTTTCTGGTCTGGTGAAACCAAGATTTAATTGGCAGCATCATGCTGTGGGGATGTTTTTCAGCAGCAGGGACTGGGAGACTAGTCAGGGTCGAAGAAAAGATGAACAGAGCAAAGTATAGAGAGATCCTTTATGAAAATCTGCTCGAGAGCGCCAAGGACCTCAGACTGGAGCGAAGGATCATCTTCCAACAGGAAAACGGCCCTAAGCACACAGCCAAGACAACGCAGGAGTGGCTTCGGGACAAGTCTTTGAATGTTCTTCAGTGGGCCAGCCAGAGCCCGGACTTGAACCCGATCAAACATCTCGGGAGAGACCTGAAAATAGCAGTGCTGTGACAATCCCCATCCAACCTGACAGAGCTTGAGAGGATCTACAGAGAAGAATGGGAGAAACTCCCCAAATACAGGTGTGCCAAGCTTGCAGCATCATACCCAAGAAGACTCGAGGCTGTAGTTGCTGCCAAAGGTGCTTCAACAAAGTACTGTGTAAAGGGTCTGAATACTTATGTAAATGTGATTTCAGTTTTTTATATATATATAAATTTGCAAAAAATTCTAAAAACCAGTTTTTGCTTTGTCATTATTGGGAATTGTGTGTAATTTGATTAGGGGGGGAAAAACTATAATCTATTTTAGAATAAGGCTGTAACAAAATGTGGAAAAAGTCAAGGGGTCTGAATACTTTCCGAATGCACTGTAGTTTGACTGTGTCCCATAGACGGGACTATAGAGGTATAGAGACAGTTTGTGTTAACCTGGTCCCAGATCTGTTGGTGGTGTCTTGCTAATTTATTTGGCATGACAGTGTGTGTGAGTGATAGAGAGAGAATATGTTCCGTGCAAAAGCCCAAAGAGACCAAACGTCTTGCCTCCTCGAACACGGCGGCTTTGTTGACCTTCTCGCGGGCGATGTCGCACACCTTGAGGATGCCCAGAGTGAAGGCCTTGAGGGCAGGGTCCTCGATCAGGTCGGGGTTGTGGACGTAGAGGCAGGTGAACACTGTCTGGGCTAAGGAGTGACCCTCCAGCCAGGTGATCTACACACACACAAACAACTTAAAAGTACTTATGTTTGTTTTGATTGGTAATTGTTTTGCATAGTGGGTTGATGCAGTTTGGTATTGATAAAGAAATACAACTGACCAAGCAGCAGAAACAGGTGTCCATGATCCCAATCAGCTCAGGAAGACTGAGGTCCCTCACTCTGATAGCACCATCCTGGAGAGAGACAAAAAAGGAGAAGAGCGCGCGAGCGACAGAGAGGAAAAGGAGAGGTGGGGGAGAGTCTTAATGGACTATAATGCACCTCACTAAAGGTTCAACATAAAACCAACATTTTCATTTCACAGTCTGAAACTCCAGGAATCAGAGCCATACCTTGACTGCCTGTTCAAAGTTGAGGACTTTCCTGTTGACCTGATTACCAATCATCCCTGCGTCCATCTTGGGGTCCATCATCTCAATGGCAGACATAGCCTCGAACAGGCCAAACCTGCTGAAAACGCTGCCATTAAAAGACCTAAAGCTGTGTGTTGTCAAGTGATAGATAGATGCATGTATACTGCAGCACTTCAGTATTTCACTAACACAGCACATTTGAATTAACGGCATAGAGAACAGTGTGAGAAACAAACAGAAACACTCACAACTTGTCATGGAGCAACTCCCCAAGGTTGAGCTCTGTAAATACAACACGAGAAAACAAATACAAGAGTACTCAGTCATCTGAACTATGCTAACCTGTGCCATCCAGCTTGCATTTCAGACTGGTGGCACCAAATTCCCACACAGCTGAAATCACTGGGTCTACATTAATAATTACTTTACTGTATTGGCCTTTCTTTTACTGGTTGTGCAGATGTACACCAATCTTTTGATGAGAAACCTGATTTACCAGGGAAGGCATTTCAGAACTGTCCAGCAAACAAATGAGAGGAACAAGTATCATAAACCCCCGATACACAATTAAAATCATCAGCACATCTTGAAAAACGGTGTTAACGCATGTAACTGAACACACAGACAGACACATGCACGCACACTGAGTTTGTACCTTTGCATGCCCCTTTAAATTCATGTGTAATGTCCACCCAGTTTGCATTGTTCCTCATCTTCTCTGGGACACCCAATCCCCATCCTACATCGTCATCCTCTACTGATGACTTCATCACCATGGTTACAGCTGAAAGTAAAACCAGTAGGTTGTCAAATTCAAATAAGATAAAAATGTATAGAGCTATTGATGCAAGGACTGACCATCCATTATATCAAATGTATAATTTTACCCATGTGTTGAGACTATACAGTGTTCGTGTACATGTACGTTGTTCACAAACATCATTTGAGTAAAACAAGGTTATATGGGTTCTGATTGGAGTACAACTCAGTCACCGGGGGAAGGTCCAGGGGGAACTCAGCAGTCTATCATTTCTGCCAGTCAGAGTTGACTGTGAGGTCTGTGGATTCATTCAATACGATAACTAGCTAACCGCACTTTGTAATGAGGCACCGGAGTCTAATGTCATTGCACTAGCTAGCCAGAGTTAATAGCTAGTTATGCTAAATATCTTTGCTACGATTCTTTCCGAGCTGGAGCATAATAAATCAGTCGAGCTGGCTAACGTTAACTAGTTTGGTCTCTCTGCATCAACACAAATGTTTAATCATACATATTAATCAAATTGCATAAAACATTTGGGCATATTTTGGGGACATTTGCTGGGACCTTTTCGTTGTAAAATCACATACCTTGCTAACTGCTAGCGCTGCTAGATAGTCGTCCGAGGCTCCTCTTCCTTCTTCGGCGGGGTTTATCGGCGGTTGGCATCCAACGTGATGGTGCATTACCGCCATCTACTGTACTGGAGTGTGAGCCAGGGACAGGGAGAAACTAAATCCTACCTGCCAGCCCCGTTGCTCTAAAAAAAATAGAACAATATATGTGACTATATCTAATGATGTTCTTCTAAAAATACTGTTTCAACTAATTTCCTGTATCCCCTTCTCCCTCATAGATATCAGCCGCTCTTTTTCCCTCTGATTACTGCCCACTCTGTAGCAATACCAGCTCCACAGTCTCTGTTTCCTGGCAATAATCACACTTTCCTGTTGGATGCTTTCTTATCACATTTAAGGTATTTTTCAACTGGCTGTGTCCCAACCTTAATCTTGTAAAAATAGCCTCCTCTCTTCTGTCCCTTCCTGCCGTTCTCTCCTACCCGACTTTCCTTTGTATTTGAAATAAATGCCTGCCCTTAGTATCTCTATTCCACTGCTCCTGACATCTCTACACCATCACTGTCCATATCAGGCTTCTTGCCTCTGCCTTGCTCGTTGAAACTACAACATCAACATCCCCACTACTAAATGCTTGTTTAGCCAGTAAATCAACTGCCTCATTCCCCTCCACCCCCATATGAGCTGGGACGCAAGTAAATCTTATCTGTCACCCATCTGTCTAATCTTGCCATAGGTTTGTAGCACCTCATAAAGCAGGTCTTGTCTGCTACGTGAGCTGGACTGGAGACTAACACTGCACATGAATCAGAGCAAATAACTACTCTGTCTGGCTTGACTTCCTCCACTCACTGCAAGGCCAACAGTATGGTCATCAGCTCTGCCATGTATACAGCTAGATGATCAGTTATACATTTCCTGACTTCCACCCCACATTCCTGCACTACAAATGCTGACCCAGTACGTCCTGTCCTTGGATCTTTTGAATCATCTGTGTAAATGGCAACAAAATCCTGATACGTATGCATACTGTGTATCTTAAACAAATCAGATAGATCAACACCCTCTCTATCTTTCTGTAGTCTCTCCAACATTTCTAAATCAACTACTGGAAGCGGGGGTAACCATGGTGGATTTACAGGAATAGCTACCATTGGACTAAACTCCCTTCCATACAGTCCCACCCCCTTCGCCTGGGTATTACCCACCCAAAGCTTGTGTTCTGTCTTTGCTCATGTTCCCAGCATGCCTGTAAAATCCTGTTCGCAGGACGAGACACCCCATGTCCTTGTAGGTTGACCCAATAATTCATTGCCTGCTACTGTCTCCTAATCTGCAATGGCATATCCCCCATCTCCACCTGTAGTGCAGCCACTGACGTCCGAAACGCCCCACTACATGTTCTGAATCCTTGCTCCTGTATGACATCTAGCCTTTCCAATGAGGTCCGGGCTGCCGAACCATACGCTATACTGCCATAGTCTATTACAGTTTGAATCAATGAGGAACACCCAACCCACCACTCCTTCCCTGTCAGACAACCATCACATTTAGCACCTTCTTACACCTTCTCAATGTGTTGTGCTCAGGTTAGTCTAGTGTCAAAGTATACCTCAAGGAACCTGGGTATACTCCAAGTTTTTCCCATATAACCTCATCTCCCACCTTCCTCCTGGTAAAGAACACTGTATGAGTTTTCTCTACAGGGAACCTGAATCTCCACATTAATGCCCACCACTCTACCTCATCAATTGCTTCATGTAGCTTCCTGACTATGTATGACACATTTTTTTGTTCAACTAGGAAAGTCTGTTAAGAACAATTTCTTATTTACAATGATGGCATACTGGGGAATAGTGGGTTAACTGCCTTGTTCAGGGGCAGAACGACAGATTTTTACCTCATCAACTCAGGGATTTAATCCAGCAACCTTTCGGTTACGAGCTCGACGCTCTAACCACTAGGCTACCTGCTGCCCAGTAGGAGGATTGAGAACAGAGAACAACTAATCATGTTCCCCTGTGGTGTACCATTATCCACCAGGCCTGATAGACTTCCCCACCCTCAGCTGGATAGACCTTCCAAACAGGAAATCCTTTTCCTACCCCAATAATATCAAGCTTAATTAAAAAACCCTCCTTCCACATCATATCATATGCCTTCTCCACATCAAAAAAGACAGCTCTGCTTCTAAACAGAGCACTGGGTCCATAGTTCCCCTAAAGCCACTCTGATGTGGCAAGACTAGCCCCCTGCTTTCCAGGAAGTAAGTTAGCCTCTCCGTAATCATACGTTACATAATCTTACATTGAGTTAAAGTCGGAAGTTTACATACACCTTAGCCAAATACATTTAAACTCAGTGTTCACAATTCCTGACATTTAATCCTAGTAAAAATGCCCTGTTTTAGGTCAGTTAGGATGACCACCTTATTTTAATAATGTGAAATGTCAGAATAATATTAGAGAGAATATTTATTTCAGCCTTTATTTCTTTCATCACATTCCCAGTGGGTAAGAAGTTTACATGCTACCAAATACTAATTGAATGTATTGCCTTTAAATTGTTTAACATGGGTCAAACATTTTGGGTAGCCTTCCACAAGCTTCTCACAATAAGTTGGTGCCATCTATTTTGTGAAGTGCACCTGTCCCTCCTGCAGCAAATATATATATACCCCACAACATGATGCTGCCACCCTCGTGCTTCACGGTTGGGATGGTGTTCTTCGGCTTGCAAGCATCCCCCTTTTTCCTCCAAACATAATGATGGTCATTATGGCCAAAAAGTTCTATTTTTGTTTAATCAGACCAGAGGACATTTCTCCAAAAAGTTCAATCTTTGTCCCCGTGTGCAGTTGCAAACCGTAGTCTGGCTTTTTATGCCGGCTTTGGAGCAGTGGCTTCTTCCTTGCTGAGCGACCTTTCAGGTTATGTCAATATAGAACTAGTTTTACTGTGGATATAGATACTTTTGTACCCGTTTCCTCCAGCATCTTTACAAGGTCCTTTGCTGTTGTTCTGGGATTGATTTGCACTTTTCACACCACAGTACATTTATCTCTAGGAGACAGAGCGCATCTCCTTCCTGAGCGGTATGATGGCTGTGTGGTCCAATAGTGTTTATACTTGCGTACTATTGTTTGCACAGATGAACGTAGTACCTTCAGGCGTTTGGAAATTGCTCCCAAGGATGAACCAGACTTGTGGAGGTCTCTATTTGTTTTCTGAGGTCTTGGCTGATTTCTTCTGATTTTCCCATGATGTCAAGCAAAGAGACACTGAGTTTGAAAGTAGGCCTTGAAATCGATCCACAGGTACACCTCCAATTGACTTAAATTACGTCAATTAGCCTATCAGAAGCTTCTAAAGCCATGACATCGTTTTCTGGAATTTTCCAAGCCGTTTAAAGGCACATTCAATTTGGTGTATGTAAGCTTCTGACCCACTGGAATTGCGATACAGTAAATTATAAGTGAAATTATCTGTCTGTAAGCAATTGTTGGAAAAATGAATGGTGACATGCACAAAGTAGATGTCCTAACTGACTTGCCAAAACTATAGTTTGTTAAGAAGACATTTGTGGAGTGGTTGAAAAACAAGTTTTAATGACTCTAACCTAAGTGTATGCAAAACACAGACTTCAACTGTCCTTGCGATGTTAAAGCTTTTGGCTGATAGTTTGTTGGCCTTGTTGGGTCTTTTTCTGGCTTCCGGATTGGTACAACTACTGCCTCCTTCCAACTACCTGGTAGTTTCCCCTACTCCCAGACTCTGTTGTACAACACCAATACATTATCCAGTGACTAAAATGGGCCAACATAACCGAGTACACATCGTCTTTCCCAGGTGAAGTTAATCCAGCATTACATATTGCCCCTTTCACCTCTGCCATGGTTAGTGGTGCATTCAACACCGAACCAACGCTAACATTACCTCTTTGCCTAACAGATAGTTCTCCTCACCTGGGCCTGGGCCTATTTATACTGAATCAGATGTTGGAAGTTATGCGTTATTTTCAGTACTCTAAATGCCCTGTTCCTACTCCTCACCATTGCCCCACACTCATCCGTCCACTATGGGACTGCTTTCCTCCTCCCTGATCTCTTAGGTATAGCCTCAGTAGCTGCCCCCACTAACGCTGTTCTCACCCAGTTATTCATACTATCCACATCCCCTCTCATATCCACACGAGCCATCACCTGCTCACTCAGTTCCTGAAATTGATCCAACTTTTCCCTTCCAACACCCACCTGCCATCCACTGACACCTCCCCCTCCCTCTGGCCTACTGTGCATGCTATGGGGTAATGATCACTCCCTACTGTCGACTCCTCCCATACAGATTCCTGCCATCACACTAGATACCAGAGTGCGGTCTAAGGCAGACTCTTCCTGTGGCTACATAAATCCTGGTCCCTCAGCCATAATTCAGGCACACCAGATCTTTCATTTCTATCAGGTTTTCCATCACTTGGTAATTTCCAACCATCCATCCCAAGAGCATATTGTGGGCATTAAAATCCCCTCACCACATTACATTTACATTTACATTACATTTAAGTCATTTAGCAGACGCTCTTATCCAGAGCGACTTACAAATTGGTGCATTCACCTTATGACATCCAGTGGAACAGCCACTTTACAATAGTGCATCTAAATCTTTTAGGGGGGGGGGAGAAGGATTACTTTATCCTATCCTAGGTATTCCTTAAAGAGGTGGGTTTTCAGGTGTCTCCGGAAGGTGGTGATTGACTCCGCTGTCCTGGCGTCGTGGGGAGTTTGTTCCACCATTGGGGGCCAGAGCAGCGAACAGTTTTGACTGGGCTGAGCGGGAACTGTACTTCCTCAGTGGTAGGGAGGCGAGCAGGCCAGAGGTGGATGAACGCAGTGCCCTTGTTTGGGTGTAGGGCCTGATCAGAGCCTGGAGGTACTGAGGTGCCGTTCCCCTCACAGCTCCGTAGGCAAGCACCATGGTCTTGTAGCGGATGCGAGCTTCAACTGGAAGCCAGTGGAGAGAGCGGAGGAGCGGGGTGACGTGAGAGAACTTGGGAAGGTTGAACACCAGACTGGCTGCGGCGTTCTGGATGAGTTGTAGGGGTTTAATGGCACAGGCAGGGAGCCCAGCCAACAGCGAGTTGCAGTAATCCAGACGGGAGATGACAAATGCCTGGATTAGGACCTGCGCCGCTTCCTTTGTGAGGCAGGGTCGTACTCTGCGGATGTTGTAGAGCATGAACCTACAGGAACGGGCCACCGCCTTGATGTTAGTTGAGAACGACAGGGTGTTGTCCAGGATCACGCCAAGGTTCTTAGCGCTCTGGGAGGAGGACACAATGGAGTTGTCAACCGTGATGGCGAGATCATGGAACGGGCAGTCCTTCCCGGGAGGAAGAGCAGCTCCGTCTTGCCGAGGTTCAGCTTGAGGTGGTGATCCGTCATCCACACTGATATGTCTGCCAGACATGCAGAGATGCGATTCGCCACCTGGTCATCAGAAGGGGAAAGGAGAAGATTAATTGTGTGTCGTCTGCATAGCAATGATAGGAGAGACCATGTGAGGTTATGACAGAGCCAAGTGACTTTGTGTATAGCGAGAATAGGAGAGGGCCTAGAACAGAGCCCTGGGGGACACCAGTGGTGAGAGCGCGTGGTGAGGAGACAGATTCTCGCCACGCCACCTGGTAGGAGCGACCTGTCAGGTAGGACGCAATCCAAGCGTGGGCCGCGCCGGAGATGCCCAACTCGGAGAGGGTGGAGAGGAGGATCTGATGGTTCACAGTATCGAAGGCAGCCGATAGGTCTAGAAGGATGAGAGCAGAGGAGAGAGAGTTAGCTTTAGCAGTGCGGAGCGCCTCCGTGATACAGAGAAGAGCAGTCTCAGTTGAATGACTAGTCTTGAAACCTGACTGATTTGGATCAAGAAGGTCATTCTGAGAGAGATAGCGGGAGAGCTGGCCAAGGACGGCACGTTCAAGAGTTTTGGAGAGAAAAGAAAGAAGGGATACTGGTCTGTAGTTGATGACATCGGAGGGATCGAGTGTAGGTTTTTTCAGAAGGGGTGCAACTCAATTACCAATTACCTTACTTCTAACCTGGCACTCCACCCTCTCCAGCACCTCCAGGTCCAATATCTGACAAGGATTATAATAGTTTTCTACCACTAGCATCCCTCCTCTCAACCACACCACCACCACATATTCCTGTTCAATACCTTTGCCTAGCAGTCATCCGAGCCTGGGAAAAAGCACAAATAGGATGGTATTACGTTGCACCTTTGGACATGGAAGTCCCACAGCATAGCTAGCTATCGCAATAGCCAGCAGATCCGACCTGCTTACTTACAGCTGCAGGGTCAGACAGCATTCCTCTAAATATTAAAGCTGCTTTTTTTTTTTACACCAGACTCAAACAGCTGAAAATACAATATTTTGGTAATTGAAAATATATTTCACAGCGGTTTGTCACAAACTGAAATGAGGCAAAAGATTAGAATTAGCCACTCGTAGCCACTTCGAGATATAGTCCAAAAACATACCTCAATCCAGAGATGACAGATATGGCATATATGCGTTGTACTCTAAATTGTCTCATTATCCCAACTCTTACACCGAGAGGATTGAACTACTATTTCTTGCAGTTGTTCAATCCTCTCAGTTTAACAGTTGGGATAATGGGACAATTCGGTGTACATTGCATTTCTCATCGTACGTTTTCCGAGCCATATCTCGAGCCGGCTCCATGCTGTCCGACCTTAGTACAACTGTAAACAAGCTGGTCGGTTGTTTGGCGGTTCGCTTTGGGTGATAATTTCAGGCCCGTATGGGGTTTTTACACCCTATTTAGTTAATGGTGTATGTGATGTTTGATCCGCGTTTTTTGACCAGCTTTCATTCGTGCCGTGTTCACATACTAGTCGGAATTAGGAAACTCTAAAATGTACGACTTGTGTAGAGGACTGCTAATTCTTATGTAGGTGACATTACACTACTATAGCTGGGACAACGTATTTTCATAGTAAAACAGGTTGGGCCCCATACAGGCCACAACTCCCCTGAAGATAGGGACGCACACACATTACACACGGACTCTTGAGGACAGGGACGCATACGCTCTTACACACTGACCCCAGAAGACAGGGACGACGCACATACAGTACACACATAACTGCCGAGGACACACAGATAAGACATACACCCACACATTGGGAGGAAGAGACACAGCCTTGACTTGCAGACACAAGCACACACACACAATCTCCTTCCTAGCCAAACTTTGTGTGACTGAGAACAGCCCGACGAGACCCGGAGGAACGACGGACGGCTCAACAGGACCAATCCAAGAAGACAACACCTCAACTGTGGCCAACCAAAAGACCGTGACTTCCAGACTCAACCTACTTTCTGTACTGTACATAACAACCTACTTTCTGTACTGTACATAACATGCTTGCAATCTGTTATCGGGGCTTCTTCCTGCTGGTTCCTTGTGAGCCAAATGAATGAGCCCGTATTTACGTGTACCAGATATTCTCACGCTGAATAAACTGTCGCTTGTCGTACAAATTTTACCACCTTGTCTGAATTGATCCTTAACCGGCTCACCCTTCTACATATCCTTTTATCAACACTTGCTAACTGGTTGTAGTTATACAAGTCCCGTGTTCAACGAATCAGCAAGTCGGAAATGTCAGTTTATTCAATTCAACTAGCATTTGAACGCAGCATCATCGCTGCTCCTTTTGGAACGCCGTCTGGGTCTTTGCGTGTCAAAAAAGATACACGTCAAATAACACGATTTGACGTGTAAAATAAGCTTATTGACCAATCAGGGCCTGAATATGACCTCACGTCAAATAATAATTTAACATGTTCATACATTTTGGTTGCAGTTATACAAGTTGGAAATGTCAGAGTTTCCTAGTTCCAACTATCCCACGAACGCAGCATCAGAGCTGCTAGTCATAATATCGTGTCGCGTCTAAAAACAAAAGTTGCTTTCTCGCCTTGTTCACTCCTCCTGGCAGATCTTCTTGACATTGAGGGAGTTATGTTTACCGCCCCGGGAGAAGCGGGTTAGCATTGATTGCATTCGTTTTGGAACTGCGTTCGAGCCAGGTGATACGTTTTAGCCGACGCGAAGTCGGCTCAAAACAAAAGTGATGTAGATTAATTAAGCACGTGGATGAATAGCGTCAAATATTGTGTACTATATTGTCAAGTGACCGCTCTAAAGATGGAAATACATGTCCTAAAATATGGAAGGAGGCGAGATCAGGTGGGACCATTTTAGCCAATGAGAGGACAGATGTGTATGGAACAACAGGTCATAGATATAGACAGCTATGCGTAGAAGATAGAAGCTATGCGTCTGTGACAGCATGGGCAGTGCCTTTATTTATTTTTTTATTGAACCTTTATCCATTTAAAGGAGTCCATTCGTCTTCATTGTCTAATTGTTTCCAATTTATTGGAATCCCCACACAGTTGACTACTTTAAAATGGGCTACCAAGTGGCAGCAGCAATCTTAGAGGCACTGCATTTCAGTGCAAGAGGCGTCACTACAGTCCCCAGTTCGAATCCAGGCTATATCACATCCGACCATGATCGGGAGTCCCATAGAGCTCAGCACAATTGGCCCACCATCGTCCGGGTTTGGCGGTATTGTAAATACGAATTTGAATTAGTTCTTACTTGACTTCCCAAGGTAAAATAATAATAATAAATTGGCTAAGTACATGCTAAATCAGATTATATCCATGATCAATAATCTATCTCTACAACAGGCACAACCTGATATAAAGTCGTCGTCCCCCCCGAAATGACACGTCCACTTATATCAGTGCATTGTAACAATACGAAATTAATATTCGATCAAATAAGCCTGATGTAGCAAATTAGCTATTCCATTTTTTTTCAACCAAATTCGACACTATAATTAACCTCCATACAACATTTCCTCACTTCGTTGTTTTATTTTCGTGGACAGATTTTAAACGAGTAAAACTTCTCGATTTTCCTATTTCTCTCTGGTAAGGATTCTGTGTTTTCACACGGGTCGGTGATTCGAACATATATATATTTTATGGAAAATATATGTATGTTTCTGAACAATGCATCATGATGCCTTGTTGACAACATGACCGTGCGGTGCATATTACTGTTAGATGTTTGATTTTTCATATTCTCGTCAAGGGCTGATATCCCTCGTTTCTACAAGCCAAATCAAGGTCCGGACCCTAATTCTCCAACTGAGTAGGGGGTTTGTATCATAACGTCGGGGCTTTTCAGGCAACACAAATACGTCTATGGATTGGCTCGCCCTAATGGGACAACAATTCCTTTCAATATAGGTTCGAAAAATGTATTTGTTTGAAGTATTTTGCATGGCTAGTACATGTCATTGTTTACAAATGTATGTCTAGCTAGGTAGCCAAATTAGCAGGAATGTTAAATTATCTCGCTACGTTAACGTCAGCTAGCAAATTGAATGGACACTGACTAGGCAGGTGCAATGTGGGCTGTGAAGTCCTTAGCTCGCCAGCCAGTTATCTCGTAAACCAGTCAGTCACTGCTAGTTAGCTGTCTAACTGATTTCGCCGTTGTGCTAATTCTAGTTCTGTTGTTGTCAATGAAGATCTGCAACACACTTGACAGATGGGCAGCCTGGCCAGATTACGCTGTTCAATTTGATTAGGCCCTTCTAGCTACATCAGTTGGGTCAAGTTAGCTAGCTAGATAGCTGGGCTAACTGCAACAAGCATGCACTGCATCGGCTGTACATGTAGTCCCACTAGTTACATACAGCCTTGTAATAAAATGATGGCCTCCAATTTCATATCCAGGAATAGTGCATGTGATAGGCTACACACTTATTAAAATCATCAATGACATAATGAATGGTAATAACTCATTAATGACACCGGTCAAGTACTGTATCTTCACACGTCTACACTCTTGTCTTCTATCTCTTTACTAGTGTATTTCTCCTGTTGGCTTGTCATGCTTTTGCGCTGATTAAGTGTCTTAATTACATAGTCAGGGCTGTTTTGTTTCCTGACACTGGAGCCATTTAACTCTACTGGACACCCTTTTGTTTTGGTTAAACAGGTTGAGCTGGTTAGAGCAAAACTGGCCCTATTTTGTTACATTGCATATACCGATATGGGTTGTTCATTCATGGTCATCTCTCTATGTTGCTGATCTCATCTTGCCACAGGACAGCGAGAGAGAATAGAAAGGATAGACTGTGATTTCCAGGGGTGAACACACAAGTCCGGACCGGGAATGACAACTGAATTGCATTGCTGATCCTTGCGTTTCTTTACTTGCAGTTGATGTGAAATGTTGACGTGTGAGAAAAAATGAATAAGCACAAAATGATTACTGAGAAAGGGTGAGTAACCAGTCTTGAACACATGCGGCAGGTTCTTTCTGTGTGATATGTGTGTGTGTGAACCCAAGTGTTTCTGCCAGATTCTCTTAGTCTCTCTCACACACTGCCCTCATATGCTACACTCTTGTTTGCTCTATGTCTTGTGACAATTTAAGGTCAGTCTTAGGACCGCAACACCACAGATCATTAAACCTGCTAGGGCCTGTCATGATGCCATCTTGACCCTAGCTATTGTGTTGGGTTCCTCTGTCAAACATTACTGTTTGGGGTCAATCACTTTTTGGGGCCTTGTAATAACTAGCCTATTGTCAAGCCTTAGTCTTGCGTCGCCAGACACTGAGGCAGAAGCTAGCCTATTTTTGATTCTCCACCTGTAATCATGAGCTTTTTTCCCTATAGTAAGAAGGCCTAACATTTCAATGGCAAAGCACAATTTCTAGGCTACATTTTGATAAGCTATGAACTCTGAAAACAGTCATAATGTTTACCCTCTTGTAAAGCCTTGGCAGAATGTTTGACTCTTGAGTGTGGATGTCTGTTCTCTTTAGCCTAACTAATGTGTGTGTGTTAGTAATGCATGAAGGTATATGTATGCGCATGTGTATTTTTGCTTTGGTAGATTTGTTTGGGCAGTATCTTACTCCATCTCCCTCTCACTGTATTTTGGTCTGTGAGTTTGTTTGTCTCTCTTTTTTTCTCTATCTGTCTGTGTGTATCTCTCACTCTGTCTTTATAAGGTCATATGAGAGACATTGGGTCTATTTCTACATTTTGATTTTCTCTCGCATGGCTGTTGTCATTCCAAAGTGACCTTTGACCTCACTGCCCCTTATGAGCTTAATATAACTATAAAGCAGGGTCATGTTCATTATGGCGTACTACGGAAAATATTTGCTTTATGAGAGCATGGGCTGATCATGTCTGGCTATGTGTCAAGTATTAAACCTCTCTCTCTCTCTCTCTCTCTCTCAGCGTTCCCAGTAACTCCAGTGTGCTGATGTTGTTTGGCCAGCTGGAGAAGCTGAACAGGGAGTCCATGCTGGTGGACCCTGAGATCGCCAGGCAGATCACTGCCAAGATCCTTCACCTCATACAGACTCAAGGTGAGAAGAGTGCTAGCCTACTGTATACTACTCCTTTCACACTCACTGAGCCTAGCTGATCAAGCTAGCCTGTTACTCACTGACCATATAGTTGCTGAAACCATGCCATAAAGGCCAATGGGAAATAATATCCTATATTAGAGTCAGCAAACCGTTACACTTCCATTAAACGCTGAGTCTCCAACAAGTTCCTGTTTCTAGTAATAGCTGGGTATAATTTCACATTTTTGCAAATAAACGCTAGCCTCTAATAAACGCTTGTTCAAAAAATAATTATATAATTAAACTGCACACATTTTGCCAGTCTACTTGGTGGAATTTCACAGCATCTCTAGCTCACACTGAATGATTGCTGGCAATACAGCCTGATAATAGCTGCACCCTATCATATTTGTATCACAGACATATCTGATCATACCTGTATCGCATGTCTTTGTGGAACCTCTCAAACAAGTCAAGCTGAGGCACTTGTGCTACAGATATAGGATCTTAATTTGATCACCCTGTTGTAGTATAACTTTCCTCAATGCAGGACATTTTAAAGTTGTAATGTATTTGAGGCTTCAGACTTGATTTTCCCAAATGAAAAATGTATATGTACAAAAATGTCAATTTAATTATAATCCAAATAATAATTCACATTTTCTGCTGCAGGATTATTTATCTGCTGTAGCAAACTGGCTCAAATTATGATCCTACATCTGTACCTTTGTGGCTGCATTACACCTGCACCAAACCTCTACCTCACCTGCGTCGCCAACCCCCAACAACGGCTCATAACAACACTTCAACATTATTTGTATTCTTCTCATGGCTGCACTTCCCTTCAGCTCAACCCCATTACAGTATTACTCTCATTACTTACAGTATTATGCACACATGACATTCACTCACTCACCCCTGTTATTCCAGCTGGCGCATATAGCATTATCAAAGGTTGTCTTGGCCATCTTCTCCTCTGTACCTTTACTCTAGTGCTGATGTTGTTGTAGCTCATTCTCTATGGTAATCCACCATGTTGTCTTGGGCCTTCCTTCTGGAGTCCAGATGCTATTCATGATTCTTTGGATACAAGTTGTGTGTAAGGTGTATATATTTTTTGGTCATTTTCAGCACTTAGAATAACCTTATAGGCCTGCTCCTAGAAGTGTTGTTAGTAAACCGCTCTGGTAGATATTGAGTTTTGTGTTGTCTTGATCTTAAAATTAGTTTGAACTTTGTGAAGGTTGTTTGTTGGGCTGGGAATTGCCAGCATCCTGACAATAGAATATTATCACGACACTTAGGTGCCGATATGTATTGCGATTTGATACTGTGATTTTTATTGCGATTCGATGTTCCAAACATGTAGCTCACCATATGTTGGCTGCTGAGGGACAAGACAGAGCCTTGAGAAAGTTTTGAGCAGTCATGGAAATAAAAGTGCTCCCTATTTAAAAGAAGATTGAGAACAAGCTAGGAAAAATAGTGTTTTGGTGTAGGTACAGCCAACTAGCGCTTAAAGGATATTGTCAATGCGATACATAGTCATCACTAGTCGTTTGTTCTTTGTTGATCCAAGTGCTGGTACACTGTCATGGCAGATGGTGCTCCCTAGGTATGTAAAACTTTGTCAAGTAACTCCAGGTCATGTGTCTTTTCTTTCTTTTTTTTGTTGCTGTGTTGATGGGCATGACCATTGTCTTGCAGTTAATAACCAGTCAGACTTGCATCTCAGTTTTTTTTCTTGTAGGGTAGTTGTTGGTGAGTTTTGTTGGTGTGTGTGTGATAAAACATCCTGGTCATCAGCAAAGTCGAAGTCTTCTGGAGTTGAATACAAGGTCCATCGTAATTCCTCTTACCTGATCTTGTTTTTTTTAATGTAGAGCTGACCACACTTACTGTCCTGTCCTGTAGCCTGTCTTTAGCATCTCAGGGTAGATGAGGACTCTGTTCAAGTGACAGCCTATAGGATATGTGAATAGGTCAAAAGGTATTTGGGTGGCTAAGTAGATGTTTGATGACATCAAAGGGTATGTGTTTGTTGGTCAGGGGAGATTTACGAGGGTGAAAGGAGTGTTGGGATGTTAGTGGGTAGATATTTGGGGTGGTTGTCCTAGGATGGTATGTTGCATGTCTTTAGTGGTGGAAACATTTTAGCAGAGGGACGGTTAGCTCTGTAACTAGACCCCCCACCCAGTGAATGCTCAGCTCTCTGCCCCATTGGGAGTGATACCTGACCCCCTCCACCCCTCTTGGACTGCCCAGCTCCCTCACCAATGTGAGTTCCTCTTAATCCTTCCTCCCCCCCTGCTGGCTCTTACGTCACAGAGAATCTGACATTTGAGGAAAAGCTGTTTCACTCAGTTTATAATTACCCAGCCAGCGCAGCCCTCAGTGAATCTTCTCAGACAGACTGCACTGAGGAAGGCCATCGTGTGTGTGTGTGTGTGTGTGTGTGTGTGTGTGTGTGTGTGTGTGTGTGTGTGTGTGTGTGTGTGTGTGTGTGTGTGTGTGTGTGTGTGTGTGTGTGTGTGTGTGTGTGTGTGTGTGTGTGTGTGTGTGTGTGTGTGTGAACACACACACAGGTCCTGGTTTGAGTGAATAACAAACATTTGCATGCCGTTATGCTGAATAGGGCGACTGCTTCAGAAAAAAGAAAAGCCTGACAACTAATCTGGTGTATCACGTCATTCCGAGTGAAGACTGCTGGGTCAACAGCTGATGGAGGTAGTGAGATCCCGTCACCTCGTTCATTAGTCAGCAATGTGATACTGTTTGGAAAAAAACACATTGGCCTTTTGCTATTGAGATAAATGGTATAGCTAGAAATATAAATGTCAGAGACTTGCATGACACAGCTGTGTTGTGGACACTCACATCCATATATAGACATCTGTTGCGATGACAAGGGTCAGTGGTGGACCGGTGGTGCTAGGTTTGTGACGCTAGAGCAAAGTTGAGACTTTGAAAATGGAAACAAGAGAACTGGACATCAAACATTGATTGAAGATCACTTCAAGATCAGTATTGACACATGGATTGGTTTGTTGTGCCAAGTTGAGTTAGCTGTACAGCACAGGATGTTGGTGGCACCTTAATTGGAGAGGACAGGCTCATGGATAACAGCTGGAGTGGAATGGAATCAAATGCATCACACATGATTTCCATGTGTTGGATGCCATTCTATTCACACCGTTCAAGCCATTGTTCTGAGCTGTCCTCCCCTTAGCAGCCTCCACTGATGTAGAGGTCACTTGGCTGGATCAAATTCTTCATTCTAAGCTCATAGCCACTTAGCAAAACTTAGCTTTCAGCCATTACACCTTTTGTTTTGGATATGTTTCTTTGAACATGGGCAGCACAGACTTTCCCATGTCTGATGTAGCCAGTAGAAGTCACGCTTCAGCACTTTTGGATTCATTGAAGGTTTATCTACTATCACATTATCTATTCGGTTGTTGTTGCTCAAATAGGTTTTCATTCGAAAAAACATGATACTGTATGTGTCTATTATGGAAATATAGTCTTCTAGAGAGGGAATGCTGTCTCACAGCTGTAGTTTCTAGCTGAAATCAGAGCAGCGGCGCGTGGTGAAACGTGAGCGTGTCTCTCTTGGTGGGACGTCCCTCTTGCAGTGATAAATCTCTGTGGCCCTGACTCCTGCAGGCTACAGCTCTTCTCGGGCTCGGCCTCCGGCCACACCCTGACACGGTCAGCCCCACTTGGAAGACATCCAGACCTGTTTCACACAGTCATCATTAGGGCATAGAATTGTCAGGGACCTCAGTATATGATATAGAATTGTGAGAAAAGCAATACATATCGGCACCACATTATCATGATTATGTATTTAGATTGTTTTGTTGTGGAAATTCTAAAGAGAGACTGTAGATTCTTCAAACAACTTTATTATAAGATTTGCAAAAATGGAGCAATCAACAATCACTCAAATAGTTCAGAGTTGAAAGCCCAACGAACAAAGTTGGCTCTCTCCTTTTATAGAAAGTACATCCTCTTATCTACGTGACAGTTAGCAGATGTGCAGAAACAGGGCTGGGGAACAGAGTTGCAAGAAATAATTTGGCTCATCTGTGCAGATCAAGATAGCTGATATCGCCACCATTCTCTGTTCCTCCGTGCAATTCCCACATAGCTAAATTCCTGCCGATTGTGGACACAGGAGGTCACATACTGTTGTCGCACCCAAATGGCTCATGAATTTGTACGCTCAGATGTATAACTAAGTCACACAAGACAAGTTTGTATGAGTAAAAATTACTAGCATATAACAATGGACAATTATTGAAGTAAAAAACAGCATAGTATGTAATTAATTTCCTCCAGTTTCCTCTCAATTGTTTTTTTTTGGGGGGGGGGGGGTTCTGGTGCGGGTCCGTGAATCTCCACCAGGATAATATTTATATAGAAGTACTGAAAGAAAGTTCTGGGGACTTTTTAAAAGGACATTCTACTCCAAAATTAATGAAATAAATGTATAAAATATAATTTCCACCTACAGAAATGAGCCCAATAACAAACATATTGGTACAATTATTTGTTTAAATTATTTTAACATATTGGACCATGGATATAATAACAAACATGTTTCATTGTCACATACACCAGATAGGTGCAGTTAAATTGGTTGTTTTACAGGGTCGGCCATAGTAGTAAAGCGCCTCTGGCGCAAATCATGATTAAGTTCCTTGCTCAATGGCACATCGGCAGATTTTTCACCGTGGTGGTTCGGGTATTTGCACCAGAAATCTTGCAGTTACTGTCCCAACGCTCTAACCGCTAGGCTGCCTGCCACCCTATCCATAGTGCCAACTAAAGTTTGGTGGATGAGGAATAATGGTCTGGGCCTGCTTTCCTGGTTCGGGCAAGGCCCCTTAGTTCCAGTGAAGGGACATCTTAACGCTACAGCATACAATGACATTCTAGATGATTCTGTGCTTCCAACTTTGTGGCAACAGTCTGGGGAAGGCCCTTTCCTGTTTCAGCATGACAATGCCCTTTGCACAAAGCGAGGTCCATACAACAATGGTTTGTCGAGATCGGTGTGGGAGGACTTGACTAGTCTGCACAGAGCCCTAACCTCAACCCCATCGAACACCTTTGGGATGAATTGGAATGCCGACTGTGCGAGCCAGGTCTAATTGCCCAACATCAGTGCCCGACCTCACAAATGCTCTTGTGGTTGAATGGAAGCAAGTCCCCCAGCAATGTTCCAACATCTAGTGGAGGCTGTTATAGCAGCAAAGGGGGGACCAACTCCATATTAATGCCCCATGATTTTGGAATGAGATGTTCGACGAGCACGTACCCACACTCCTTTGGTCATGTAGGGGTGGCAGGGCAGCCTAGTGGTTAGAGCGTTGGACTAGTAACCGGAAGGTTGCAGGTTCAAACCCCCGAGCTGACAAGGTACAAATCTGTCGTTCTGCCCCTGAACAGGCAGTTAACCCACTGTTCCTAGGCCGTCATTGAAAATAAAAATGTGTTCTTAACTGACTTGCCTAGTTAAATAAAGGTAAAATAAAATGTAGTGTATATAGGCTGAAGCATGGGTTGTCTATCTGCATGTATCCTATTGGGCTAATCACTCGGGGGGCTCTGATTCTCAGTGCTAGAGGCTTCACTAAAGACCCCCTGGTGCAAATTCATGCTGTATCACAACTGGCTGTGATTGGGAGTCCCATAGGGCGGCGCACAATTGTCCCAGCGTTGTCCGGGTTGGGCGGAGTAGGCCATCATTGTAAATAAGAGTGTGTTCTTAACTGGCTTGCCTAGTTAAATAAAATAATTAGCTAGATCCCAAATGTGATCTTTTGACTAGTTAGCATCCTATTGATTAATTTTATGTCCCAAAAAACTTGCATAAACACAGTCTATATTGCAGGCCTACCTGTTAGACTAAGTAGGGGTAACTCGCAACCCAGGGTAACATGCCAGTACTTCTCACAGAAACCTCTTAATGTCACCATTTCTTCCCCCAACACTTTCCATTGTTGCCACTTCTCTTGCTCAACTTAAAATGTAATCTGTCTCATTATAATATAAGTCACTCCAAAACAGTAATTTTGAAGTAGGGTGGCATTTTTAACCAGAAATATCCTATAATTGACCCATGTTACATTAGCCCCTCTCCCCTGTGCACTCACAGAAAATTGCTGCGCAGTAACATGCTTACAAAGCTGCTGACAAAAACTGGGTTTAAAATAGTACATATTTAGGAGTTGAGAAATAAGAAAGTAGGAATGGAAAGCTGGGATCCCCCTCTTTTTTTATCAAAGGCTGTTTTAAAACTGCTGTTTTTCCCGTAATTGCAAGAATTGTTGTGCATTGACTGCACGTTTCCCTGCCTATGCCACTCCTAACTTGAATGCGCCTCGAGAGGAATATTTATCTTGCATAGGTCGGCTTGTTGTTGTGTGTTCTAAGTAAATACTATAGATTTAAACTAGTCTACTATGGGGTAATCTGATTTTTCTATTCGTTACTCGTTTTGTTTGCCGACAAAGTCAATGTGGACTGTTCAAGCATAAATATTTTTTCATGTTACATATTTTATAGGCGTGGTGGCAACAATTTTGCCATGGTGCAGCACCAAAGATAAATGACTGCAGTGGAAACACTGGCAATTTAATACGGTTCATTTTATTGCAATTTGATGTTCCAAAGATATTGCTCTCTATATGTCTGCTGCAGAGAGACGCGTCACTTATTTCCATAATCAGTCATGGAAATAAGTGCTGAAAACATGTTGGCTTGCTAATTCAAAAAGATGATGGAGAACAAGCTATAGGATGAAAAATAAGTGTTTTTGCACAGGTACTGCCGATTAGCGCTAGCTAACGCTACCTAGCAATACTAAATCAATTTGCAGTCAAAGTATCGACGTGATATCGTCCAAAATAATATTGTGATATGGAACTGTATCCATCGGGAGGGAGAGCGAGATTGGAGGCAGTTGTCTTTTTACCTTTCTATCCATGCCTGGGTATTGTGCTCGCTGTCTGCATAGGAGGTGCTGTCTGCATGGCTGGAACGCAGTCTGGTCTGCCTGTCCGTCGGTTTGGGCTTGAATGCTGAGTGGATGCTGGGTAGTGTAGTAGCCTTCTAGGTCTAAACTTTTAGAGTGCAGGAGGAGGTGCCAAGAGCTGTGTTCTATCCTGGTCTGGTGGTTAGACTTGGGGGCGGTTAGCGTCAGTGTACTCCTGGCTGGTTGGGGGGATCCTACCTCTGAGGAAGATGGAATATATATGCACCGAGAGACCTAGCCGCTTGGTGGAGCCCGCAGAGCGATCCACCTCCCCAGGTAAGGAATGGGACTGGGACTGAGACTGGGGTATGAGGAAGGAAAGTTCTACAGTTGTGCAGCCCCTGTAGTGCAGAACACCATTAGTTCTACCACAGCTACTGTAGCTACTGCTTTGAGCAGTTTGTGCAGCTAGGCTACTGTTCAATGGGACAAAGGTTTCTATAGAATCTGCAAATCTTGCACAAAATAAAATCACTACTCTGTTAATAAAAGAAAGTTGTGTAAAGTTTAACGGATTTCTGAAGTGTTTACGGTTCACCTTGCCAGCCAATATGTCAGTGTAAACCCCACTGTATTCTATTATCCTGTAGATTACTTCAATAACCAATAAAACCCTTATATTGGTTATTTCTTGTGCAGATAACACAACATGAATACCATAATACTGGATAGGTAGTGCCCGTAATAGTTCCTTACTATCCTATTACAAGACTGTTACAGTAAAGCCATTGGCATGTCCGTCATCACATCAATAGTAGCATTTGATTTGAACCATTAAGTTTATTTTACTTGATGCATTTCTTTGATAGGTATTTGCATTCTTGTTTTGGTTTTCAAGATCAGCTGTGAGCTGTTGTTTTTGTTTTCGAAGAGCTTAAAAAGTCTAGTATGACAGAAATGTTTTTAGAGGTCACTTTTTCGCATAGCCACTGACTGTTGAAGTGTGTGTGTGTGTGTGTGTGTGTGTGTGTGTGTGTGTGTGTGTGTGTGTGTGTGTGTGTGTGTGTGTGTGTGTGTGTGTGTGTGTGTGTGTGTGCGCTGGGGCATAGATGAGAGACTGGTCCGGGTCTTGTGAAGTTGAATTATGCACCAGGGGGTCTGTGTGGGTGCACGTCTGGTCTGTGTATGCACATGTTTGAGCTCGTTGGCTGCCCCACTGCTGAAACCTGATTTGTGACGTGTGCTTTATTTATGAGTCTATAAATCAGAGGGGGGATGTTTCACACTTTTCATCTCCATATTCCCATTCATCCTGGTGTTCATAAGGTCCGCTCCATCAACCATTTATTGGTCCGGGTGGTGAGACTTTATTTGATGGGATATGAGCTGCCCTGGGTGCTGTTGACTGAGTTTTATAGGCCTTATTTTGTTTGCGTTCCTGGACTTTCTGTTATTTCTGTTGGTTTCTGTTGGTGCTGTTGGTCAGAGGGTATACATTAGGGCACACAAATTAGTTTTAGTTAGTGTTTTGAGCTTTTGCTCCGTTGGTTTTTAGTGTGTTTGTGTGTGTGAGTGAGACCACCTCTAGTATTTTTACAAATTGTTGAGGAGCCGTCACGGAAAGGTTGCTGGAGTTTCTTGTCCATCCGTGTGGTTAGTGTTTCAGAGAGAATCTATGGCAGGCAGACCCATCATTGGGGAGGAAAATGTTGCTTATTTTGTTACGTTACAGCCTTATTCTAAAATGGATTAAATTCATATTTTTCCTCATCAATCTACACACAATACCCCATAATAACAAAGCGAAAACAGGTTTAAAAAGATACCTTATTTACATAAGTATTCGGACCCTTTGCTATGAGACTCGAAATCGAGCATCGGTGCATCCTTTTTCCAGTGATCATCATTGAGATGTTTCTACTACTTGATTGGACATGATTTGGAAAGGCACAAACCTGTCTATATAAGGTCCCACAGTTGACAGTGCCTGTCAGAGCAAAAACCAAGCCATGAGGTCGAAGGAATTGTCCGTAGAGCTCAGAGACAGGATTGTGGCACAGAACTGGGGAAGGGTACCAAAAAATGTGCATTGAAGGTCCCCAAGCACACAGTGCCCTGCCATCATTATTAAATGTAAGAAGTTTGGAACCACCAAGACTCTTCCTAGAGCTGGCCGCTTGCCCAAACTGAGCAATCGGGGGAGAAGGGCCTTGGTCAGGGAGGTGACCAAGAACCCGATGGTCATTCTGACAGAGTTCCTCTGTGGAGATGGGAGAACCTTCTAGAAGGACAACCATCCCTGCAGCACTCCACCAACCAGGCCTTTATGATAGAGTGGCCAGACGGAAGCCAATCCTCAGTAAAAGGCACATGACAGCCTGCTTGGAGTTTGCCCAAATCAAAGTTTATTTGTCACGTGCGCCGAATACAACAGGTGTAGGTAAACCTTACAGTGAAATGCTTACTTATAGACCCTAACCAACAGTGATGCAATTTTTAAGTAAAAAAATAGGTATTAGGTAAACAATAGATAAGTAAGGAACTTAAAAACGACAGTAAAAAGACAGTGAATAATAACAGTAGCGAGGCTATGTACAGGCACCGGTTGGTCGGGCAAATTGAGATAGTATGTAAATCAAATCAAATTTGATTTATATAGCCCTTCGTACATCAGCTGATATCTCAAAGTGCTGTACAGAAACCCAGCCTAAAACCCCAAACAGCAAGCAATGCAGGTGTAGAAGCACGGTGGCTAGGAAAAACTCCCTAGAAAGGCCAAAACCGAGGAAGAAACCTAGAGAGGAACCAGGCTATGTGGGGTGGCCAGTTCTCTTCTGGCTGTGCCGGGTGGAGATTATAACAGAACATGGCCAAGATGTTCAAATGTTCATAAATGACCAGCATGGTCGAATAATAACAAGGCAGAACAGTTGAAACTGGAGCAGCAGCACAGTCAGGTGGACTGGGGACAGCAAGGAGTCATCATGTCAGGTCGTCCTGGGGCACGGTCTTTGGGCTCAGGTCCTCCGAGAGAGAGAAAGAAAGAGAGAATTAGAGAGAGCATATGTGGGGTGGCCAGTCCTCTTCTGGCTGTGCCGGGTGGAGATTATAACAGAACATGGCCAAGATGTTTAAATGTTCATAAATGACCAGCATGGTCAAATAATAGTAAGGCAGAACAGTTGAAACTGGAGCAGCAGCATGGACAGGTGGACTGGGGACAGCAAGGAGTCATCATGTCAGGTAGTCCTGGGGCATGGTCCTAGGGCTCAGGTCCTCCGAGAGAGAGAAAGAAAGAAGGAGAGAATTAGAGAACGCACACTTAGATTCACACAGGACACCGAATAGGACAGGAGAAGTACTCCAGATATAACAAACTGACCCTAGCCCCCCGACACAAACTACTGCAGCATAAATACTGGAGGCTGAGACAGGAGGGGTCAGGAGACACTGTGGCCCCATCCGAGGACACCCCCGGACATGGCCAAATAGGAAGGATATAACCCCACCCACTTTGCCAAAGCACAGCCCCCACACCACTAGAGGGATATCTTCAACCACCAACTTACCATCCTGAGACAAGGCTGAGTATAGCCCACAAAGATCTCCGCCACTGCACAACCCAAGGGGGGCGCCAACCCAGACAGGATGACCACAACAGTGAATCAACCCACTCAGGTGACGCACCCCCTGCAGGGACGGCATGAAAGAGCCCCAGTAAGCCAGTGACTCAGGCCCTGTAATAGAGTTAGAGGCAGAGAATCCCAGTGGAAAGAGGGGAACTGGCCAGGCAGAGACAGCAAGGGCGGTTCGTTGCTCCAGAGCCTTTCCGTTCACCTTCCCACTCCTGGGCCTGCCTCCAGCCCTGCCTCCAGCTGTTTGCTTAGAAATTATAGGGACAATTAGGAGGCCTGCGTCTTGTGACCGTAGCGTACGTGTAGGTATGTACGGCAGGACCAAATCAGTGAGATAGGTAGGAGCAAGCCCATGTAATGCTTTGTAGGTTAGCAGTAAAACCTTGAAATCAGCCCTTGCTTTGACAGGAAGCCAGTGTAGAGGCTAGCACTGGAATAATATGATCAATTTTTTGGTTCTAGTCAGGATTCTAGCAGCCGTATTTAGCACTAACTGAAGTTTATTTAGTGCTTTATCCGGGTAGCCGGAAAGTAGAGCATTGCAGTAGTCTAACCTAGAAGTGACAAAAGCATGGATTAATTTTTCTGCATCATTTTTGGACAGAAAGTTTCTGATTTTTGCAATATTACGTAGATGGAAAAAAGCTGTCCTCGATATGTTCTTCAAAAGAGAGATCAGGGTCCAGAGTAACGCCGAGGTCCTTCACAGTTTTATTTGAGACGACTGTACAACCATTAAGATTAATTGTCAGATTCAACAGAAGATCTCTTTGTTTCTTGGGACCTAGAACAAGCATCTCTGTTTTGTCCGAGTTTTATAGTAGAAAGTTAGCAGTCATCCACTTCCTTATGTCTGAAACACATGCTTCTAGCGAGGGCAATTTTGGGGCTTCACCATGTTTCATTGAAATGTACAGCTGTGTGTCATCCGCATAGCAGTGAAAGTTAACATTATGTTTTCGAATAACATCCCCAAGAGGTAATATGTATAGTGAAAACAATAGTGGTCCTAAAACAAATACTTATTTTCCACCATAATTTGCAAATAAATTCATTAAAAATCCTACAATGTGATTTTCTGGATTTCTTTTCTCATTTTGTCTGTCATAGTTGAAGTGTACCTATGATGTAAGTTACAGGCCTCTCTCATCTTTTTAAGTGGGAAAACTGGCACTGGTGGCTGACTAAATACTTTTTTGCCCCACTGTATATGGTAAACAGAGATGAGCAGTTAGTGACTATGCATATATGGTAAACAGAGATTAGCAGCAGTGTAAAGAGGGGTTTGCGGACACACACACACAATGCAAATAGCCCAGGTAGCCATTTGATTACCTGTTCAGGAGTCTTATGGCTTGCGGGTAAAAGCTGTTGAGAAGCCTTTTGGTCCTAGACTTGGCGCTTCAGTACCGCTTGCCATGCGGTAGTAGACAGAAATGTATTTGACTGGGGTGGGTGGGGTCTTTGACAATTGTTTTGGCCATCCTCTGACACCGCCTGGTGTAGAGGTCCTGGATGGCAGGCAGCTTAGCCCCTGTGATGTACTGGGCCGTACGCACTGTAGAACCTTTTGAGGACCGATACCAAATCTTTTTAGTTTCCCGAGGGGGAATAGGCTTTGTCGTGCCCTCTTTACGACTGTCTTGGTGTGTTTGGACCATTCTCGTTTGTTGGTGATGTGGACACCAAGGAACTTGAAGCTCTCAACCTGCTCTACTACAGCCCCGTCGATGAGAATGGGGGCGTGCTCGGCCCTCCTTTTCCTGTAGTCCACAATCATCTCCTTAGTCACGGTCACGTTGAAGGATAGGTTGTTAATCTGGCACCGCCAGGTCACCTGTTTAAAAGTCTTACTCACGTCAGCTACTGAGAGCGTGATCACACAGTCGTCCGGAACAGCTGATGCTCTCATGCATGCCTCAGTGCTGCTTGCCTCGAAGCGAGCATATAAGTGATTTAGCTCGTCTGGTAGGTTTGTGTCACTGGGCAGCTCGCAGCTGTGCTTCCCTTTGTAGTCTGTAATAGTTTGCAAGCCCTGTCATATAAGACGAGCGTCGGAGCCGGTGTAGTACGATTCAATCTTAGCCCTGTATTGGCTCTTTTCCTGTTTGATGGTTTGTTGGAGGGCTTAGCAAGATATCTCATAAGCTTCCGGGTTAGAGTCCCGCACCTTGAATGCTGCAGCTCTACCCTTTAGCTCAGTGCGAATGCTGCCTGTAATCCATGGCTTCTGGTTGGGGTATGTACGTACAGTCACTGTGAGGATGACGTCCTCAATGCACTTATTGATAAAGCCAGTGATTGATGTGGTGTACTCCTCAATGCAATCTGAAGAATCCTGGAACATGCTCCAGTCTGTGATAGCAAAACAGTCCTGTAGTTTAGCATCTCCTTCATCTGACCACTTTTTTATAGACAAGTATCTCGTGCTTCATGCTTTAATTTTTTTTTGTAAGCAGGAATCAGGAGGATAGAATTGTGGTCAGATTTACAAATGGAGGGCGAGTGAGAGCTTTGTACACATCTCTGTGTGTGGAGTACAGGTGATCTAGATTTTTTCCCCTCTGGTTGCGCATTTAACATGTTGATAGAAATGAGGTAAAACTGATTTAAGTTTCCCTGCCTTAAATTCCCCGGCCACTAGGAGCGCCGCCTCTGGGTGAGCGGTTTTCTTATTAGCGCCAGCATCCGTCTGTGGTGGTAGATAAACAGCCACAAAAAGTTAGGATGAAAACTCAATTGGTAAATAGTGTGGTCTACAGTTTATCACAAGAGAAAAATGTAGATACTTCCTTAGATTTCGTGCACAAGCTGTTTGCAAATATGCACCCCCCCTTGTCTTACCGGAGTGCACCGTTCTATCTAGCCGGTGCAGTGTATATCCTGCTAGCTAAATATCCATGTCATCAGCCGCGATTCCATGAAAAAATGGCACCTAAAGGACTCTCAGGCCATGACAAACAAGATTCTCTGGTCTGATGAAACCAAGATTAAACTCTTTGGCCTGAATGCGAAGCGCCACGTCTGGAGGAAACCAGGCACCGCTCATCACCTGGCCAATACTATCCCTATGGTGAAGCATGGCGGTGGCAGCAACATGCTGTAGGGATGTTTTTCAGCGGCGGGACTGGGAGACTAGTCAGGATTGAGGGAAAGATGAACAGTGCAAAGTACAGAGGACCTCAGACTGGGGCGAAGGTTCACCTTCCAACAGGACAATGACCCTACGCACACAGCCAATACAATGCAGGAGTGGCTTTGGGACAAGTCTCTGAATGTCTTTGGGTGGACCAGCCAGAGCTTGGAGTTGAACCTGATCGAACATCTCTGGAGAGACATGAAAATAGTTCTGCATCGATGCTCCCCATCCGACCTGACCGAGCTTGAGAGGATCTGCAGGGAAAAATGGGAGAAACTCCCCAAATACAGGAGTGCCAAGCTTGTAACATTATACCCAAGAACTTGAGGCTGTAATCGCTGCCTAAGGTGCTTCAACAAAGTACTGAGTAAAGGGTCTATTTCAGTTATTTATTTTTGCACAAATTTCTAAAAACCTTTTCTTGCTTTGACATTATGGGGTCTTGTGTGTAGATTGATGAGGGGGGACTATTTTAAGGCTGTCATTTTAAGGCTGTAACATAACAAGATGTGGTAAAAGTAAAGGGGTCTGAATTATGCACCGAAGGTACTGAATGTTATTTTCTATCTTTGCTTATACACTACTACTCACTTTCACATGAATTCTGATATTTGATTAAGAAATGGCATGGTAAAAAGGCCAGCATGATGATGATGATGATGATTGATTATTTGTACTACAGTAGCCTATTTGTAAACGCTAACATAGTGGAGGGAAATGTAATGTAACTAAGGTGCCTGTTTGTGTTACAGAGAAGACACGGAAGGAGATCGTGTCCAAGGGCTCCAGTGGCATGGAGGTTATCCTGGCAACTTTGGAGGTGAGTTCCCGCCACATTCCACCATAGAGTTAAGTTAAGTGCCAAAAATCGAGCTCACATGTCACTAATTTAACTCCATATTCCGCTACTGTACAATACCACAACATAATAAGGAGAGGGAATAAGGAGACTAACACATTCATAACAAGGAATATTGTGCTGTCGTTGCTATTTTCTTTTCAGTTTGCCTTTTTTAGCACTTGTCCAGCAGGTATGGTGGATGCGTAACCAGGCCAGTACTGTACAACTTGGTTCAGTAGTGTGAAAAGGGTACAACTCAGTTATAACAATAACTATTGCTGGGCGGTATGGGTTTTTACTTTACCTTCTGTAACGGTATTTTAATGTTTGGTTTGTTAAATGGGATACACCATGTGTAATGTTAATTTTTATAGTTTATTTCGCTACTTGAGTCATCTTTCTCCGCTCTACTAACCACACAGACCTAGCCACGCCCCCTGTCACTCAAGGAGTGCATTTGATGTTTCTCAACCACAAGGCACTTGCGTTCAGTCTGCATGGTCAATGCAGCACATGCAACAATGTTGATGACAACAATTCTGTTTTCATGTTGCCCTAAATCTTGTGAGACGCTAATTGATAGACGCTAATGCTAATAGCTAGCTAGCTAATAAATGTACTGAGTAAGAGCAAACGTAGCAAGCTAATACAGCCTGATAATACCAGTGATAGTGTAGACCTAAATCAGCATGTTGTTTGTGCAACAGTATCTTCTAAATCAAAGAGGATTATGTAAAGCAAGAATATGTTAGCTACATGAAGTAGATAAGAGAACTTGCAATATAGCCAAAGCTTATAGGGTCCCCTAGGAAACACTTATCAACACTTTAGTTCCTACCATGTCACAATTAATCTTCCATTGGAATTTTAATTAATTGTCTCAAATGACACTGTATTCAAAGTGCCTGTATTCAAACGACACTGTATTCAAACGACACTGTATTCAAACGACACTGTATTCAAACGACACTGTATTCAAACGACACTGTATTCAAACGACACTGTATTCAAAGTGCCTGTATTCAAACGACACTGTATTCAAACGACACTGTATTCAAAGTGCCTGTATTCAAACGACACTGTATTCAAAGTGCCTGTATTCAAACGACACTGTATTCAAAGTGCCTGTATTCAAACGACACTGTATTCAAACGACACTGTATTCAAAATAGTCATTCTATTTCCATGATTTCAATAGTTTTTCCCTAATTCACAAGTCAAATCGCAATTGCAACATTTGGTTAAAAATAAGTCCTAGATTATTTGCCTATATAGTGCAGCCCTACGTGGCATTGCGGAAGTTATCTCAATTGAATAGTGGTGTAAAGACTTAAATAGTATTTGAAAGTATTTTTTACTTAAGTTGTTTTTTTTGGTATCTGTACTTTACTATTTTTTATTTTTGACAACTTTTACTTCACTACATTCCTAAAGAAAATACTGTACTTTTTACATGATTTTGACCAGTTCTCCTGACTCCTAAAAGTACTCATTGCATTTTGAATGCTTAGTGGGACAGGAAAATGGTCCAATTCACACACTTGTCAAGAGAACATCCCTGGTCATCTACTGCCTCTGAGGACTCACTAAATACAAATGCGTTGTTTGTAAATGATTTCTTAGTGTTGGAGTGTGTGCCTGGCTATCCGTAAATTTAAAAAAAACAAGAACATTGTGCTGTCTGGTTTGCTTAATATAAGGAATTTGAAATTATTTATACTTTTACTTTTGATACTTAAGTATATTTAAAGCCAAATACTTTTAGATATTTACTCAAGTAGTATTTTACTGGGTGACTTTTACTTGAGTCATTTTCTATTAACGTATCTTTATTTTTACTCAAGTATGACAATCGGGTATTTTTCCACCACTGCAGAAATGATAAAAGTGCTGTAATTTGTTTTGGTTGAAGTTGAATTGAACAGTATATAACAATCAGAATGGAGAAAGACTCATTGATATCACTTAGAATGTATGTGTCACCACCCTAGGATCACTCACTACTCATAAAGCAAATGTTCAACTTTTATTATTCAAAAACTAAAAATACCATCATACCGTCCATTAAAAAAAAAAAATACCATGATATAATATTTTGGCCATATCGCCCAGCCCTACTATCAAGATCATGGTATCCTAAAAGTATTGGAAATAATTGTCCTCCCGAGATGCAGTTTACATAGCACACACTTGGTTTTGGCAATGGCTTCTAAATTTCCCTGTCTAGTTATATCTCCCTATGTCTTTATATACCACTTGATGACAGATCAATTTATGAGTTGGGGAAAAGCCATTACTATTTGTAGAGACTGAAACCTAAGTGAGACGGTTTGTGTGTATGTGGAGATTTGGTGGTGTGTGCATGAATGGCTGTGTGTCTGTCTGTGTGTGCACATACAAATGTGTTTGTCCATGCTCACGTGTTATTGAGTGTGTTGGTAATACCCAGCATGCTCTCTGTTTTTGATAGAACACACAGGATCTGCAATCTATCCTGAACATTTTGTACATTCTGAATGAGCTGTTAACCGTGGGTAAGTGGTAACCGCTCTGTAATTGGGTAATGGGGGCAAACGGTGTTCTGTTTGAGTGTCCTGATCTCTGATTTGACAAGTGTCAATTGTCTTGGGTGGAAACAGTGCTTTGATTGGGTAGGTTTTGTTTTCACGCAGACCATCTAAGAAAATGTAGACTGATTTCAACTGGTGTAGATTGTCAAGTTGTAGAAATTTGGAACCTGTTCACACAAAATCTGATCAAAAAAAAAAAAGACTGATCAAGAATCTTTCAAAAAAATGTAAACAGGATTTTGTTCGTTATCTTTTTTTCCCCGGTCACACTGCCAGACCAATGGAATCCAGTTGAGATCAGACTAGATTTTCTCACATGGTTTGTGTGAACTCTGCTCAATAACAGCTGAACTGATAGGTTGGTTTTGTGGAAACTGATGGGGATCATTTGACTTGGGAAAATGTAAATGGTGATTGATCAATTTGTGGAGGCTGTAGTAATGTGTGTGTGTGTGTGTGTGTGTGTGTCTCTCTCTCTCTCTATCCCAGGTGGGGGTCGCAGGATTGGTGTGTTTGTGTCCAAGGGTGGCACAGGCATCTTGCTGCAGCTGGTCATCAGTGCCAGTAAAGAGTCTCCCCCAAGTGAGGAGGTCATGCTGCAGCTCCACTCAGTCCTGGCCAAGGTTGGACCAAAAGGTAACACACACTCTGTATGTTAAGGTACTCTATCGCTGTACCAGGAGCCCCAACATTGTCATTCAAACTTCTACCATAAACTAAATCCATACCAATTTTAGCATGTACACCCCTTCACGTCTGTCTTTCTCCAGACAGGAAGTTTGGTGTTAAAGCCCGTCTGAACGGAGCTCTGAACGTCACTGTGAACCTGCTCAAACAAAACCTGCAGAACTACAAGCTACTGCTGCCCTGTCTGCTGGTTCTACAGGTCTACTCCTCCAACAGTGAGTCTGACCTTACATACTGTAGGAACCATTCATCTGACTGACAGTTACTAACCCAACCTGCTGTTGCCATAGGAACCATACATCTGACAGTTACAAACCCAGCCTATTGTAGTATGACTTCAACTACAGTCAACTACTGTCTGGTGGTATTGTTGAGGGCATTGAGGTTTGTCTGCCTTCAGCTGTGAATGCTGTGTCCCTGGGGAAGAATGGAGTGGTGGAGCTCATGTTCAAAATCATTGGACCCTACAGCAAAAAGAACACCAGTCTGCTGAAGTAAGTGTTGTGGGTATGTGTTGAGGATGAATGGTGTGGGTGCTGCTGTTTTTGACCCTTCTCTGGCTGTCTTTTACTCAACAGAGTATCCCTGGACACACTGGGGGCCTTGCTCAAATCCAGTAAGTGTCTCTCTCTCTTCCCCCGTTCTCTCGCTCTGCAGTTTAGGACAATGTCCTGTCATGGTTCTTCAATAACAGTGCTATTGTCAGTGGCTATTATCAACCAGTCTCTCTCTCTCTCCATTCCTCTCCCCCTCCCTCCCCGTCTCTCCTTACATCCTTCCCTTGCCCACTTCCTCACTCATTCTTCTCTCCCTCCCTCCCTCCCTCCCTCCCTCCCTCCCTCAGAGACGAACGCCCAGCGGGCGGTGGTCCATGTGCCCGTCCTGCTGTACATCTATCAGGATTGGCACCGCAACGACACGCGCCACCGCCACATACTCATCCGCAAGGGCATCCTGGGCTGCCTAAAGAACATCACCAACATCAAGCTGGGCCGCAAGGCCTTCATCGACGCTGACGGGATGAGGATCCTCTATAACACCTCCACTGTGAGTAGGGTGACAACATTACCAAAACCTGAGCTCAGTCTCAGCCACCCTCTATGTTCCTAGCTTTATCCCCAATGCTGTCTCGCCTTTTACATTACACCAAAACGGATGGTTATGGTGGTGATGATGGTGAATATTAATATTAATGATGGTGATGTGTTGTTTTTAGGAGTGCCTGCCAGTGAGGACTCTGGACCCTCTGATCAACACCTCCAGCCTCATCATGAGGAAGTGCTTCCCCAAGAACCGCCTCCCTCTGCCCACCATCAAGAGTGTCTTCCACCACCAGCTGCTTCGTGTACCTGCAGGAGGGCCAGTCGCTCAGCTCTACAACCAGCCACTGGGGAGTGAGGCTCACACACAGACACACACATTCTACACTCACAATACTTGCGAGCCACTTAAATCACCCCAATGGTCATTGCACACAGTTAACTCTCACGCTCCACACGTCCATTTCAGGAGGACCCATTTACCAGTTCTACACCAAGCCCCCATGGGGTAAGACTTGTCACAATAAATAGCAGCAGCCTAACCACTACTGACTCTCAAACTCCTCAGTCTGTCACACTGCTAACAGTATAATACACCCTGTCCTACATCAAGGATCTGTAACTCGTGAACTTTCACACTACTTAGTTGTTCATTGACGTCACCTCACTCAACAAGCCAATCAAGACACGAGCTCTCTCTCATCTCACTCCTGGCTACTTATTCTCAGTCACCTTTCTCTAGTGCACAATCCAACCAACCAATCAGAAATCAGAAATATCATCTTTAGCATTTTTAAATGTTATTTAACCCTTTATTTAACTAAGCATTGATCATTGTTCATCCTTTGCTTACTAATGGACTTAAGATTGTCTTTGTTTTTTGGAAACGCTACTCCCTGTAACCAGTCAGGTTACGCCTTAATCTTGGGCTCAATTCAGGAAGTAAACTGAAAGTAAACTATAATGTATGTTTTACTTCCTGGCCTGACTCATTAGAAATGGAATTGGTGCTAACCCTGCCTGTTTCCCTGTGTGTGCTTGCCAGTGGATGATGTGGTGGACGAGAGTGACAATAATGAGGATGCAGAGGCTGAGAACGACATGGAGAACGAGGTGGAGGAGAAGGACCACCACGCTGGGGTACAGTGACCATGACCACAGCCTTTTAATTTAAACCGCACCTTGTTTGACTGACCTCAGAATGACCACAAAAAAGGTTACACTGCAGTGACCAGACTGACAGACGTAATATGCAAACATATATACTGACCACAACCACAGCTGCTCTCTCTCTCTCTCTCTCTCTCTCTCTCTCTCTCTCTCTCTCTCTCTGCCTGTCTGTGGGTTGTCTCTCTCTCTCTCTCTCTCTCTCTCTCTCTCTCTCTCTCTCTCTCTCTCTCTCTGCCTGTCTGTGGGTTGTCTCTCTCTCTCTCTCTCTCTCTCTCTCTCTCTCTCTCTCTCTGCCTGTCTGTCTGTGGGTTGTCTCTCTCTCTCTCTCTCTCTCTGTCTCTCTCTCTCTCTCTCTCTGCCTGTCTGTGGGTTGTCTCTCTCTCTCTCTCTCTCTCTCTCTCTCTCTCTCTCTCTCTGCCTGTCTGTGGGTTGTCTCTCTCTCTCTCTCTCTGCCTGTCTGTCTGTGGGTTGTCTCTCTCTCTCTCTGTCTCTCTCTCTCTCTCTCTCTCTGCCTGTCTGTGGGTTGTCTCTCTCTCTCTCTCTCTCTCTCTCTCTCTCTCTCTCTCTCTGCCTGTCTGTGGGTTGTCTCTCTCTCTCTCTCTCTCTCTCTCTCTCTCTCTCTCTCTCTCTCTCTCTCTCTCTCTCTCTCTCTCTCTCTCTCTCTCTCTGCCTGTCTGTGGGTTGTCTCTCTCTCTCTCTCTCTCTCTCTCTCTCCGCCTGTCTGTGGGTTGTCTCTCTCTCTCTCTGTCTCTCTCTGCCTGTCTGTGGGTTGTCTCTCTCTCTCTCTCTCTCTCTCTCTCTCTCTCTCTCTCTCTCTCTCTCTCTCTCTCTCTCTGCCTGTCTGTGGGTTGTCTCTCTCTCTCTCTCTCTCTCTCTCTCTCTCTCTCTCTCTCTCTCTCTCTCTCTCTCTCTCTGCCTGTCTGTCTGTGGGTTGTCTCTCTCTCTCTCTCTGTCTCTCTCTCTCTCTCTCTCTCTCTGCCTGTCTGTGGGTTGTCTCTCTCTCTCTCTCTCTCTCTCTCTCTCTCTCTCTCTCTCTCTCTCTCTGCCTGTCTGTGGGTTGTCTCTCTCTCTCTCTCTCTCTCTCTCTCTCTCTCTCTGCCTGTCTGTCTGTGGGTTGTCTCTCTCTCTCTCTGTCTCTCTCTCTCTCTCTCTCTCTGCCTGTCTGTGGGTTGTCTCTCTCTGCTCTCTCTCTCTCTCTCTCTCTCTCTCTCTCTCTCTCTCTCTGCCTGTCTGTGGGTTGTCTCTCTCTCCCTCTCTCTCTCTCTCTCTCTCTAAGCCTGTCTGTGGGTTGTCTCTCTCTCTCTCTCTCTCTCTCTCCTGTCTGTGGGTTGTTCTCTCTCTCTCTCTCTCTCTCTCTCTCTCTGCCTGTCTGTGGGTTGTCTCTCTCTCTCTCTCTCTCTCTCTCTCTCTCTCTCTTCTCTCTCTCTCTCTCTCTCTCTCTCTCTCTCTCTCTGCCTGTCTGTGGGTTGACTCTCTCTCTCTCTCTCTCTCTCTCTCTCTCTCTCTCTCTCTCTCTCTCTCTCTCTCTCTCTCTCTCTCTCTCTGCCTGTCTGTGGGTTGACTCTCTCTTTCTGCCTGTCTGTGGGTTGACTCTCTCTCTCTCTCTCTCTCTGGTTGAAGTAAAAACAATCTAATACAGGGTTTTCTATTGGGATCCTGTTCCTTCTTTTTCAGGTGTTTGATGATGATGTTTTCCCCTCTGCAGAATGATGACATAGAAACGGACATCAATAAACTGAGACCCAAAGAGACCCATAGCAGGCCGTTTGAAGAGCTGAAGATCTATGAGAGATTCTTTATGGAGCTCTCAGAGGATTTCCAGGTAATGCAGTACACCTTTGTGTCTTTGGTTTAATAATATAATTTTTGGGGATGTTTTTATATTTCCGGTATACACTTGTACTAGTGTGACTGCCAGTGACCCCATTGTCCAGTACCCCTGAAGCAATTGGGTATTGAACCAGTGACCTTTTGGTTCCTGGCCCAACACGCTAACCTCGAGGCTACCTGCCCCCCAAATTTTCAACATTCCATCTTAAAACTTACAGAAGTGTGTTTTTAACCTGGGGACCACACTGTGGTAAGTGATCAGAAAGCTGCCTGAAGTCCAATTTCCTTTGTGTCTATGCAGGTGTTTAACTTTGACAACCCAAAGAAAGGTGTGACGGCCACCCCAGCAGCTCCCAAGTCTCACCGCCCAATCATCGTTCCCACCGCCCAGGCCCTGCCCCCGAAAAACCCCACTGCTGCCCCCCTTCAGGGGGAGTGCCCCCATCCGGCCCCAGTCCCTGCCCTGGACCTTGACACCATCAACATCACCAAGGACCAAGATGGCTGCGGTGACCACACCCACAGCCGACCCCACCCCGGGGCGGGGCTGGAGCAGGAGCTGGTGCAGGGACTGGAGCGGGTGGCCCTGGATGGGGCTGGACCTCAGGTGGGGGGAGGAGGAGGGGGCAACAAGCACAAAAGACAGCCCCCAATACTGGCTGGGTGTGTGGCTGCCCGACTGGGGGGAGAAGGTGAGATGTTAGCGGAGGACTGGGCTGAGGAGGAGGAGAGCAGCGAGGAGGTAGTGCTGCATGTGCCAGACACGGCCTTGCTCCTGCCACTCCACGACCCTGACCTGTACGTGGAGATGGTGCAGAGCACAAGCTCTGTGCCACAGTTTTCTGGGGTGGCCTACCCAGACTACTTTGGCCACGTGGCGCCCACCTCCCGAGAACACATCCTGGAGAGGGTCTACGGCGTGCAGAGGTGAGACCCCTAGACACTGATCTAGGATCTATATGACTGCCCCCTCCCCCCCATTGTCTTACTGCTACTGTTGTGTGATGATGACACTCAGTCCTCTGCCCCCCTTCAGGACTAAGATCTTCCAGGACATTGAGAGGCTGATCCACCCCAAAGACATCCTGGATAAGGTGGTCTACGACTTGGACATACAGAGGTGAGCACCATCGTCTGTCCAGGGAAGTGTGTGTGTGTGTGTGTGTGTGTGTCTCACAGTGTGGGCCCTGTGTGTTTCAGTTGTCCAGTGGTTGACGTCGGCGAATCTCTGAAGTTCAACTCTCAGTTTGAGTCTGGCAACCTGAGGAAAGCAGTTCAAGTCAGAAAGTGAGTGTTGTGTCCCATTGTTACATAAACTGGGATAAAATTTAAAAAATTAAAATTAATGTAGACCGTTTAGTCATACCTGTATACGGGTTCAAAAAGGCAGATTTGGACACTAATAAGTTTGAACGTAGTGGTTGTCATTACACTGGGGTCTAGCGTTTCCAGAACTCTGGCTCTGCGCTTCACAGTGTGGGTTTTCACTGACAGCCATTCTGAACTTGAGCAACGAGCACGACAAGATGATTCTCTGATCACTCATGCTAATTGGGAAACCTTTGCTCATTTTTTTGTTGTCAGAGAGAGGGGAAATGCTGTAAATTAAGATGACTATGTATTTTGAAAGATGAGACGCAAGCCAAACACCCATGAGTCCAAAATGAGTCTATGTTAGTTACAAGACAACATGGCGTTATAAACTGGGTTGTTCTGAACAGAATGAGTCTGTTAGTTACAAGACAACATGGCGTCATACACTGGGTTGTTCTGAACAGAATGAGTCTGTTAGTTACAAGACAACATGGCGTCATACACTGGGTTGTTCTGAACAGAATGAGTCTGTTAGTTACAAGACAACATGGCGTCATACACTGGGTTGTTCTGAACAGAATGAGTCTGTTAGTTACAGGACAACATGGCGTCATACACTGGGTTGTTCTGAACAGAATGAGTCTGTTAGTTACAGGACAACATGGCGTCATACACTGGGTTGTTCTGAACAGAATGAGTCTGTTAGTTACAAGACAACATGGCGTCATACACTGGGTTGTTCTGAACAGAATGAGTCTGTTAGTTACAAGACAACATGGCGTCATACACTGGGTTGTTCTGAACAGAATGAGTCTGTTAGTTACAAGACAACATGGCGTCATACACTGGGTTGTTCTGAACAGAATGAGTCTGTTAGTTACAAGACAACATGGCGTCATACACTGGGTTGTTCTGAACAGAATGAGTCTGTTAGTTACAAGACAACATGGCGTCATACACTGGGTTGTTCTGAACAGAATGAGTCTGTTAGTTACAAGACAACATGGCGTCATACACTGGGTTGTTCTGAACAGAATGAGTCTGTTAGTTACAAGACAACATGGCGTCATACACTGGGTTGTTCTGAACAGAATGAGTCTGTTAGTTACAAGACAACATGGCGTCATACACTGGGTTGTTCTGAACAGAATGAGTCTGTTAGTTACAGGACAACATGGCATCATACACTGGGTTGTTCTGAACAGAATGAGTCTGTTAGTTACAGGACAACATGGCATCATACACTGGGTTGTTCTGAACAGAATGAGTCTGTTAGTTACAGGACAACATGGCATCATACACTGGGTTGTTCTGAACAGAATGAGTCTGTTAGTTACAAGACAACATGGCGTCATACACTGGGTTGTTCTGAACAGAATGAGTCTGTTAGTTACAGGACAACATGGCATCATACACTGGGTTGTTCTGAACAGAATGAGTCTGTTAGTTACAGGACAACATGGCATCATACACTGGGTTGTTCTGAACAGAATGAGTCTGTTAGTTACAAGACAACATGGCGTCATACACTGGGTTGTTCTGAACAGAATGAGTCTGTTAGTTACAGGACAACATGGCATCATACACTGGGTTGTTCTGAACAGAATGAGTCTGTTAGTTACAAGACAACATGGCATCATACACTGGGTTGTTCTGAACAGAATGAGTCTGTTAGTTACAAGACAACATGGCGTCATACACTGGGTTGTTCTGAACAGAATGAGTCTGTTAGTTACAAGACAACATGGCATCATACACTGGGTTGTTCTGAACAGAATGAGTCTGTTAGTTACAAGACAACATGGCGTCATACACTGGGTTGTTCTGAACAGAATGAGTCTGTTAGTTACAAGACAACATGGCATCATACACTGGGTTGTTCTGATCAGAATGAGTCTGTTAGTTACAAGACAACATGGCGTCATACACTGGGTTGTTCTGAACAGAATGAGTCTGTTAGTTACAAGACAACATGGCATCATACACTGGGTTGTTCTGAACAGAATGAGTCTGTTAGTTACAAGACAACATGGCGTCATACACTGGGTTGTTCTGAACAGAATGAGTCTGTTAGTTACAGGACAACATGGCGTCATACACTGGGTTGTTCTGAACAGAATGAGTCTGTTAGTTACAAGACAACATGGCGTCATACACTGGGTTGTTCTGAACAGAATGAGTCTGTTAGTTACAGGACAACATGGCATCATACACTGGGTTGTTCTGAACAGAATGAGTCTGTTAGTTCCAAGACAACATGGCGTCATACACTGGGTTGTTCTGAACAGAATGAGTCTGTTAGTTACAAGACAACATGGCATCATACACTGGGTTGTTCTGAACAGAATGAGTCTGTTAGTTACAAGACAACATGGCGTCATACACTGGGTTGTTCTGAACAGAATGAGTCTGTTAGTTACAGGACAACATGGCGTCATACACTGGGTTGTTCTGAACAGAATGAGTCTGTTAGTTACAAGACAACATGGCATCATACACTGGGTTGTTCTGAACAGAATGAGTCTGTTAGTTACAAGACAACATGGCGTCATACACTGGGTTGTTCTGAACAGAATGAGTCTGTTAGTTACAGGACAACATGGCGTCATACACTGGGTTGTTCTGAACAGAATGAGTCTGTTAGTTACAAGACAACATGGCATCATACACTGGGTTGTTCTGAACAGAATGAGTCTGTTAGTTACAAGACAACATGGCGTCATACACTGGGTTGTTCTGAACAGAATGAGTCTGTTAGTTACAAGACAACATGGCGTCATACACTGGGTTGTTCTGAACAGAATGAGTCTGTTAGTTACAGGACAACATGGCATCATACACTGGGTTGTTCTGAACAGAATGAGTCTGTTAGTTACAAGACAACATGGCGTCATACACTGGGTTGTTCTGAACAGAATGAGTCTGTTAGTTACAGGACAACATGGCGTCATACACTGGGTTGTTCTGAACAGAATGAGTCTGTTAGTTCCAAGACAACATGGCATCATACACTGGGTTGTTCTGAACAGAATGAGTCTGTTAGTTCCAAGACAACATGGCATCATACACTGGGTTGTTCTGAACAGAATGAGTCTGTTAGTTCCAAGACAACATGGCATCATACACTGGGTTGTTCTGAACAGAATGAGTCTGTTAGTTCCAAGACAACATGGCGTCATACACTGGGTTGTTCTGAACAGAATGAGTCTGTTAGTTACAGGACAACATGGCGTCATACACTGGGTTGTTCTGAACAGAATGAGTCTGTTAGTTCCAAGACAACATGGCGTCATACACTGGGTTGTTCTGAACAGAATGAGTCTGTTAGTTACAAGACAACATGGCGTCATACACTGGGTTGTTCTGAACAGAATGAGTCTGTTAGTTCCAAGACAACATGGCGTCATACACTGGGTTGTTCTGAACAGAATGAGTCTGTTAGTTACAAGACAACATGGCATCATACACTGGGTTGTTCTGAACAGAATGAGTCTGTTAGTTACAAGACAACATGGCGTCATACACTGGGTTGTTCTGAACAGAATGAGTCTGTTAGTTACAAGACAACATGGCGTCATACACTGGGTTGTTCTGAACAGAATGAGTCTGTTAGTTACAAGACAACATGGCGTCATACACTGGGTTGTTCTGAACAGAATGAGTCTGTTAGTTACAAGACAACATGGCGTCATACACTGGGTTGTTCTGAACAGAATGAGTCTGTTAGTTACAAGACAACATGGCGTCATACACTGGGTTGTTCTGAACAGAATGAGTCTGTTAGTTCCAAGACAACATGGCGTCATACACTGGGTTGTTCTGAACAGAATGAGTCTGTTAGTTACAAGACAACATGGCATCATACACTGGGTTGTTCTGAACAGAATGAGTCTGTTAGTTACAAGACAACATGGCGTCATACACTGGGTTGTTCTGAACAGAATGAGTCTGTTAGTTACAAGACAACATGGCATCATACACTGGGTTGTTCTGAACAGAATGAGTCTGTTAGTTACAAGACAACATGGCGTCATACACTGGGTTGTTCTGAACAGAATGAGTCTGTTAGTTACAAGACAACATGGCGTCATACACTGGGTTGTTCTGAACAGAATGAGTCTGTTAGTTACAGGACAACATGGCGTCATACACTGGGTTGTTCTGAACAGAATGAGTCTGTTAGTTACAAGACAACATGGCATCATACACTGGGTTGTTCTGAACAGAATGAGTCTGTTAGTTACAAGACAACATGGCGTCATACACTGGGTTGTTCTGAACAGAATGAGTCTGTTAGTTACAGGACAACATGGCATCATACACTGGGTTGTTCTGAACAGAATGAGTCTGTTAGTTACAAGACAACATGGCGTCATACACTGGGTTGTTCTGAAGAGAATGAGTCTGTTAGTTACAAGACAACATGGCGTCATACACTGGGTTGTTCTGAACAGAATGAGTCTGTTAGTTACAAGACAACATGGCGTCATACACTGGGTTGTTCTGAACATAATGAGTCTGTTAGTTACAGGACAACATGGCATCATACACTGGGTTGTTCTGAACAGAATGAGTCTGTTAGTTACAAGACAACATGGCGTCATACACTGGGTTGTTCTGAACAGAATGAGTCTGTTAGTTACAGGACAACATGGCGTCATACACTGGGTTGTTCTGAACAGAATGAGTCTGTTAGTTACAATACAACATGGCGTCATACACTGGGTTGTTCTGAACAGAATGAGTCTGTTAGTTCCAAGACAACATGGCGTCATACACTGGGTTGTTCTGAACAGAATGAGTCTGTTAGTTCCAAGACAACATGGCATCATACACTGGGTTGTTCTGAACAGAATGAGTCTGTTAGTTCCAAGACAACATGGCGTCATACACTGGGTTGTTCTGAACAGAATGAGTCTGTTAGTTACAGGACAACATGGCGTCATACACTGGGTTGTTCTGAACAGAATGAGTCTGTTAGTTCCAAGACAACATGGCGTCATACACTGGGTTGTTCTGAACAGAATGAGTCTGTTAGTTCCAAGACAACATGGCGTCATACACTGGGTTGTTCTGATCAGAATGAGTCTGTTAGTTCCAAGACAACATGGCGTCATACACTGGGTTGTTCTGAACAGAATGAGTCTGTTAGTTACAAGACAACATGGCATCATACACTGGGTTGTTCTGAACAGAATGAGTCTGTTAGTTACAAGACAACATGGCGTCATACACTGGGTTGTTCTGAACAGAATGAGTCTGTTAGTTACAAGACAACATGGCATCATACACTGGGTTGTTCTGAACAGAATGAGTCTGTTAGTTACAAGACAACATGGCGTCATACACTGGGTTGTTCTGAACAGAATGAGTCTGTTAGTTACAAGACAACATGGCGTCATACACTGGGTTGTTCTGAACAGAATGAGTCTGTTAGTTACAAGACAACATGGCGTCATACACTGGGTTGTTCTGAACAGAATGAGTCTGTTAGTTCCAAGACAACATGGCATCATACACTGGGTTGTTCTGAACAGAATGAGTCTGTTAGTTCCAAGACAACATGGCATCATACACTGGGTTGTTCTGAACAGAATGAGTCTGTTAGTTACAAGACAACATGGCATCATACACTGGGTTGTTCTGAACAGAATGAGTCTGTTAGTTACAAGACAACATGGCGTCATACACTGGGTTGTTCTGAACAGAATGAGTCTGTTAGTTACAAGACAACATGGCATCATACACTGGGTTGTTCTGAACAGAATGAGTCTGTTAGTTACAAGACAACATGGCGTCATACACTGGGTTGTTCTGAACAGAATGAGTCTGTTAGTTACAAGACAACATGGCGTCATACACTGGGTTGTTCTGAACAGAATGAGTCTGTTAGTTACAGGACAACATGGCGTCATACACTGGGTTGTTCTGAACAGAATGAGTCTGTTAGTTCCAAGACAACATGGCATCATACACTGGGTTGTTCTGAACAGAATGAGTCTGTTAGTTACAAGACAACATGGCGTCATACACTGGGTTGTTCTGAACAGAATGAGTCTGTTAGTTACAGGACAACATGGCGTCATACACTGGGTTGTTCTGAACAGAATGAGTCTGTTAGTTACAAGACAACATGGCATCATACACTGGGTTGTTCTGAACAGAATGAGTCTGTTAGTTACAAGACAACATGGCATCATACACTGGGTTGTTCTGAACAGAATGAGTCTGTTAGTTACAAGACAACATGGCGTCATACACTGGGTTGTTCTGAACAGAATGAGTCTGTTAGTTACAAGACAACATGGCGTCATACACTGGGTTGTTCTGAACAGAATGAGTCTGTTAGTTACAAGACAACATGGCATCATACACTGGGTTGTTCTGAACAGAATGAGTCTGTTAGTTACAAGACAACATGGCATCATACACTGGGTTGTTCTGAACAGAATGAGTCTGTTAGTTACAAGACAACATGGCGTCATACACTGGGTTGTTCTGAACAGAATGAGTCTGTTAGTTACAAGACAACATGGCATCATACACTGGGTTGTTCTGAACAGAATGAGTCTGTTAGTTACAAGACAACATGGCATCATACACTGGGTTGTTCTGAACAGAATGAGTCTGTTAGTTACAAGACAACATGGCATCATACACTGGGTTGTTCTGAACAGAATGAGTCTGTTAGTTACAAGACAACATGGCGTCATACACTGGGTTGTTCTGAACAGAATGAGTCTGTTAGTTACAGGACAACATGGCGTCATACACTGGGTTGTTCTGAACAGAATGAGTCTGTTAGTTCCAAGACAACATGGCGTCATACACTGGGTTGTTCTGAACAGAATGAGTCTGTTAGTTCCAAGACAACATGGCGTCATACACTGGGTTGTTCTGATCAGAATGAGTCTGTTAGTTCCAAGACAACATGGCGTCATACACTGGGTTGTTCTGAACAGAATGAGTCTGTTAGTTACAAGACAACATGGCATCATACACTGGGTTGTTCTGAACAGAATGAGTCTGTTAGTTACAAGACAACATGGCGTCATACACTGGGTTGTTCTGAACAGAATGAGTCTGTTAGTTACAGGACAACATGGCGTCATACACTGGGTTGTTCTGAACAGAATGAGTCTGTTAGTTACAAGACAACATGGCGTCATACACTGGGTTGTTCTGAACAGAATGAGTCTGTTAGTTACAAGACAACATGGCGTCATACACTGGGTTGTTCTGAACAGAATGAGTCTGTTAGTTCCAAGACAACATGGCGTCATACACTGGGTTGTTCTGAACAGAATGAGTCTGTTAGTTCCAAGTCAACATGGCATCATACACTGGGTTGTTCTGAACAGAATGAGTCTGTTAGTTCCAAGACAACATGGCGTCATACACTGGGTTGTTCTGAACAGAATGAGTCTGTTAGTTACAAGACAACATGGCATCATACACTGGGTTGTTCTGAACAGAATGAGTCTGTTAGTTACAAGACAACATGGCGTCATACACTGGGTTGTTCTGAACAGAATGAGTCTGTTAGTTACAAGACAACATGGCATCATACACTGGGTTGTTCTGAACAGAATGAGTCTGTTAGTTACAAGACAACATGGCGTCATACACTGGGTTGTTCTGAACAGAATGAGTCTATTAGTTACAAGACAACATGGCGTCATACACTGGGTTGTTCTGAACAGAATGAGTCTGTTAGTTACAGGACAACATGGCGTCATACACTGGGTTGTTCTGAACAGAATGAGTCTGTTAGTTCCAAGACAACATGGCATCATACACTGGGTTGTTCTGAACAGAATGAGTCTGTTAGTTACAAGACAACATGGCGTCATACACTGGGTTGTTCTGAACAGAATGAGTCTGTTAGTTACAGGACAACATGGCGTCATACACTGGGTTGTTCTGAACAGAATGAGTCTGTTAGTTACAAGACAACATGGCATCATACACTGGGTTGTTCTGAACAGAATGAGTCTGTTAGTTACAGGACAACATGGCATCATACACTGGGTTGTTCTGAACAGAATGAGTCTGTTAGTTACAAGACAACATGGCGTCATACACTGGGTTGTTCTGATCAGAATGAGTCTGTTAGTTACAAGACAACATGGCGTCATACACTGGGTTGTTCTGAACAGAATGAGTCTGTTAGTTACAGGACAACATGGCATCATACACTGGGTTGTTCTGAACAGAATGAGTCTGTTAGTTACAAGACAACATGGCATCATACACTGGGTTGTTCTGAACAGAATGAGTCTGTTAGTTACAGGACAACATGGCGTCATACACTGGGTTGTTCTGAACAGAATGAGTCTGTTAGTTCCAAGACAACATGGCGTCATACACTGGGTTGTTCTGAACAGAATGAGTCTGTTAGTTCCAAGACAACATGGCGTCATACACTGGGTTGTTCTGAACAGAATGAGTCTGTTAGTTACAAGACAACATGGCGTCATACACTGGGTTGTTCTGAACAGAATGAGTCTGTTAGTTACAAGACAACATGGCGTCATACACTGGGTTGTTCTGAACAGAATGAGTCTGTTAGTTACAAGACAACATGGCGTCATACACTGGGTTGTTCTGAACAGAATGAGTCTGTTAGTTACAAGACAACATGGCGTCATACACTGGGTTGTTCTGAACAGAATGAGTCTGTTAGTTCCAAGACAACATGGCGTCATACACTGGGTTGTTCTGAACAGAATGAGTCTGTTAGTTACAAGACAACATGGCGTCATACACTGGGTTGTTCTGAACAGAATGAGTCTGTTAGTTCCAAGACAACATGGCGTCATACACTGGGTTGTTCTGAACAGAATGAGTCTGTTAGTTACAGGACAACATGGCGTCATACACTGGGTTGTTCTGAACAGAATGAGTCTGTTAGTTACAAGACAACATGGCGTCATACACTGGGTTGTTCTGAACAGAATGAGTCTGTTAGTTACAAGACAACATGGCGTCATACACTGGGTTGTTCTGAACAGAATGAGTCTGTTAGTTACAGGACAACATGGCGTCATACACTGGGTTGTTCTGAACAGAATGAGTCTGTTAGTTACAAGACAACATGGCGTCATACACTGGGTTGTTCTGAACAGAATGAGTCTATGTTTTGTATTGTGAAGAAGATTTGCTGCGGCACCTGAATGCACTCAGGACTCCTTTCTTTTTTGGGTGTGATAATTTTTTACAATTCAAAGCATCCACATACAAACGACAACATACAGATGTACATAAGCATCCCCAATATCACCTCTTCCCAGATCCACCTGCTCACACCCCCATCTCCAGCCCGCATCACTTTCCGCCACATGGCCTGAAACTACACCATTTTGTTTCTTTCCGTCGCACACGCACTTTCAACATTTAGATCATTTAAACATGACTCCTTTCTATTCACACTAAAATTATCTGTTTCTCTGAATTACCTTGCGAAAGCCTAAAACTGTAATATCGTATTTTGTAATTTAGCTAGTCATGTTGGCAATAGCCCCTTTTCCAGTACACGACCCGCTGACGTCAGATACAGATACCCGTGACTCTTGGAGGCTGTAAGGCGTTCTATAAGAACTTCCCCTTGTTCTGCCACTAACTTGTGGCAATGTTTGCAAACACAGGAAGGGGTCGATAGAACTAGCTTTCAAATCATGCCCACCTGACCAGGATTTTTATAGTGTTTTGGATTGCGTCAACAACCACAGTAATTGTGTGACGGTTGGGATGTAGGGTTGTGTTCAAAACAACTACAAGTGTGCTTGTTCGAGTTCCTCAATGGTATATCTAGCACAGCTACAAATAATAATACTACCGTATAGTTGAAGACTCTTTCAGTCATAAGTGCAGAACTGTGTACACGTTGGAGAAGTGTGTGTCCACTTGGAGACACAAGTTACTCCTCTCACTTAAACCCTTGTCATTGTTTTGTCTCATGTTACACCTTCCCCACATTATCCAGAAATATTCTTATCATGTTACTGAATGTATCCAGAGTATTTTCACATTTCGTTATCAACAAATGCGGTAAAGTACAGTAAATGTGAAATGCACATAAAATCAACCGTGTGATATTTGGATTCAGTCTTGTCAGGTGAACTGTTGTTGTTGATACTCACCTTTGGTCTAATCATTTTCCCACGGTCTCCAAACTGTTCCTTTTCAATTGCTACCATGGTTATGCATATGCTTCTCATATTTCTTAATTTTGCCCTGTCCATATAGGCCAATTCCCACAATTGTAAAGAGTTAATTAAATGTAAAAAAAAAAGGTAGTAGTTGTTGTATTCAATCGTCTTTGCCCACATGTATGGGCCATTTGGTTTGCGTAAAGGTTGATGTGATATGTGTGTGTTCCAGGTTTGAGTACGACCTGGTTCTAAACTCTGACATCAACAGTAACCACTACCACCAGTGGTTCTACTTTGAGGTGAGCGGCATGCGCGTGGGAGCCCCCTATCGCTTCAACATCATCAACTGTGAAAAGTCAAACAGCCAGTTCAACTACGGTAAGTGACTGACTGACTCACTGACTTGGTCATTTTTGTTGCATTATTTAGTCAATGATGTTTGGCAAAGCTTCTGTGTTTCGAAAGAAATGCTAGTTCAGTTTTCTGTGTGTATGGTATTAACGTCTCCTTGGTACTGTCTTCAGGTATGCAGGTTCTGATGTACTCTGTACAGGAGGCCATTAGCGGCAGGCCCCGTTGGGTTCGCACCGGAACGGACATATGTTACTACAAGTAGGTGTGACTGTCCTCCCTCACCCCGCCAGCAGAGGCAGTAATCACACAGCCCACCGGACAAGTAGTGTACCTGTCAGGAGAAATGAGCCCCGTTCCAATACTTTAGAAATGCATCCTTCCGACCTGTACCTTGAAGTAACCCCAGATCTAAATTGATTAGTGTGGTGAAAGTAATAGGGTTGTAACTTTGCTTTCACTTATAAACTCAGCAAAAAAAGAAACGTCCCTTTTTCAGGACCCAGTCTTTCAAAGATCATTCGTAAAAATCCAAATAACTTCACAGATCTTCATTGTAAAGGGTTTAAACACTGTTTCCCATGCTTGTTCAATGAACCATAAACAATTAATGAACATGCTCCTGTGGAAGGTTGTTAAGACACTAACAGCTTACAGACATTAGGCAATTAAGGTCACAGTTATGTAAACTTAGGACACTAAAGAGGCCTTTCTACTGACTCTGAAAAACCCTGAAAGATGCCCAGATTCCCTGCTCATCTGCGTGAACATGCCTTAGGCATGCTGCAAAGAGGCATGAGGACTGCAGCTGTGGCCAGGGCAATAAATTGCAATGTTCGTACTGTGAAACGCCTAAGACGGTGCTACAGGGAGACAGGACGGACAGCTGATCGTCCTCGCAGTGGCAGACCACGTGTAACAACACCTGCACAGGTTCGGTATATCCGAACATCACACCTGCGGGACAGGTACAGGATGGCAACAACAACTGCCCGAGTTACACCAGGAACGCACAATCCCTTCATCAGTGCTCAGACTGTCCGCAATAGGCTGAGGGATGCTGGACTGAGGGCTTGTAGGCCTGTAGTAAGGCAGGTCCTCACCAGACATCTCCGGCAACATCGCCTATGGGCACAAACCCACCGTCGTTGGACCAGACAGGACTGGCAATAAGTGCTCTTCAACGACGAGTCACGGTTTTGTCTCACCAGGGATGATGGTCGGATCCGCGTTTATCGTCAAAGGAATGAGCGTTACACCGAGGCCTGTACTCTGGAGCGGGATCGATTTGGGGGTGGAGGGTCCGTCATGGATGGGGGGAGGTGTTTCACAGCATAATCGGACTGAGCTTGTTGTCATTGCAGGCAATCTCAACGCTTTGTGTTACAGGGAAGACATCATTCTCCCTCATGTGTTACCCTTCCTGCAGGCTCATCCTGACATGACCCTCCAGCATGACAATGCCGGATCTCAATCCCATTGAGCACGTCTGGGACCCGCTGGATTGGAGGGTGAGGGATAGGGCCATTCCCCCCAGAAATGTCTGGGGGCTTGCAGGTGCCTTGGTGTAAGAGTAGGGTAACATCTCACAGCAAGAACTGGCAATTCTGGTGCTGTCCATGAGGAGGAGATGCACTGCAGTACTTAATGAAGCTGGTGGCCACACCAGATACTGACTGTTACTTTTGATTTTGACCCCCCTTTGTTCAGGGACACATTATTCAATTTCTGTTAATCACGTCTGTGGAACTTGTTCAGTTTATGTCTCAGTTGTTGAATATTGTTATGTTCATACAAATATTTACACATGTTAAGTTTGCTGAAAATAAACGCAGTTGACAGTGAGAGGATGTTTTTTTTTTTTTGCTAGTTTAGGTCTGTGCTTACCTCAAGGAAGCGAGGAAGGAAGGGTGCATTTTGTAGTTAAGTATTTGAACAGGGCCATGAAATAGGTTACTTGTTGGTCACTTCCGTAGATACTGGTGTCATGTGAATGTGTTTCTGTATGTTACTGTATCAAGCTTTTGTGAACTTCTCAACATCCTTTTACCTAGAAACCACTTCTCTAGGAGCTCGATAGCAGCAGGTGGTCAGAAGGGGAAGTCCTACTACACCATGACCTTCAGCATGACCTTCAACCACAAAGACGATGTCTGCTACTTCGCTTACCACTACCCTTACACCTACTCGACTCTAAAGGTACTGTATACCCTGACACCTACTCGACTCTAAAGGTACTTTATACCACTACACCTACTCTAATCTAAAGGTACTGTATACCACTACACATACTCTACTCTAAAGGTACTAGATACCACTACACCTACTCTACTCTAAAGGTACTGTATACCACTACACCTACACTACTCTAAAGGTACTGTATACCACTACACCTACTCTAATCTAAAGGTACTGTATACCACTACACGTACTCTACTCTAAAGGTGCTGTATACCACTACACCTACTCTACTCGAAAGGTACTGTATACCACTACACCTACTCTACTCGAAAGGTATTGTATACCACTACACCTACTCTACTCTAAAGGTACTGTATACCACTACACCTACTCTACTCGAAAGGTACTAGATACCACTACACCTACACTACTCTAAAGGTACTGTATACCACTACACCTACTCTAATCAAAAGGTACTGTATACCACTACACCTACTCTACTCTAAAGGTACTGTATACCACTACACCTACTCTAATCAAAAGGTACTGTATACCACTACACCTACTCTACTCTAAAGGTACTGTATACCACTACACCTACACCTACTCTAAAGGTACTGTATACCACTACACCTACTCTACTCTAAAGGTACTGTATATCTCTACTCTAAAGGTACTGTATACCACTACACCTACACCTACTCTAAAGGTACAGGGCTCCGGGCAGCCGAGCGGAAATGGAGGAAAACTCGCCTCCCTGCGGACCTGGCATCCTTTCACTCCCTCCTCTCTACATTTTCCTCCTCTGTCTCTGCTGCTAAAGCTACTTTCTACCACTCTAAATTCCAAGCATCTGCCTCTAACCCTAGGAAGCTCTTTGCCACCTTCTCCTCCCTCCTGAATCCTCCTCCCCCCCTCCTCCCTCTCTGCAGATGACTTTGTCAACCATTTTGAAAAGAAGGTCGACGACATCCGATCCTCGTTTGCTAAGTCAAACGACACCGCTGGTTCTGCTCACACTGCCCTACCCTGTGCTCTGACCTCTTTCTCCCTCTCTCTCCAGATGAAATCTCGCGTCTTGTGACGGCCGGCCGCCCAACAACCTGCCCGCTTGACCCTATCCCCTCCTCTCTTCTCCAGACCATTTCCGGAGACCTTCTCCCTTACCTCACCTCGCTCATCAACTCATCCCTGACCGCTGGCTACGTCCCTTCCGTCTTCAAGAGAGCGAGAGTTGCACCCCTTCTGAAAAACCCTACACTCGATCCCTCCGATGTCAACAACTACAGACCAGTATCCCTTCTTTCTTTTCTCTCCAAAACTCTTGAACGTGCCGTCCTTGGCCAGCTCTCCCGCTATCTCTCTCAGAATGACCTTCTTGATCCAAATCAGTCAGGTTTCAAGACTAGTCATTCAACTGAGACTGCTCTTCTCTGTATCACGGAGGCGCTCCGCACCGCTAAAGCTAACTCTCTCTCCTCTGCTCTCATCCTTCTAGACCTATCGGCTGCCTTCGATACTGTGAACCATCAGATCCTCCTCTCCACCCTCTCCGAGTTGGGCATCTCCGGCGCGGCCCACGCTTGGGATTGCGTCCTACCTGACAGGTCGCTCCTACCAGGTGGCGTGGCGAGAATCTGTCTCCTCACCATGCGCTCTCACCACTGGTGTCCCCCAGGGCTCTGTTCTAGGCCCTCTCCTATTCTCGCTATACACCAAGTCACTTGGCTCTGTCATAACCTCACATGGTCTCTCCTATCATTGCTATGCAGACGACACACAATTAATCTTCTCCTTTCCCCTTCTGATGACCAGGTGGCGAATCGCATCTCTGCATGTCTGGCAGACATATCAGTGTGGATGACGGATCACCACCTCAAGCTGAACCTCGGCAAGACGGAGCTGCTCTTCCTCCCGGGGAAGGACTGCCCGTTCCATGATCTCGCCATCACGGTTGACAACTCCATTGTGTCCTCCTCCCAGAGCGCTAAGAACCTTGGCGTGATCCTGGACAACACCCTGTCGTTCTCAACTAACATCAAGGCGGTGGCCCGTTCCTGTAGGTTCATGCTCTACAACATCCGTAGAGTACGACCCTGCCTCACACAGGAAGCGGCGCAGGTCCTAATCCAGGCACTTGTCATCTCCCGTCTGGATTACTGCAACTCGCTGTTGGCTGGGCTCCCTGCCTGTGCCATTAAACCCCTACAACTCATCCAGAACGCCGCAGCCCGTCTGGTGTTCAACCTTCCCAAGTTCTCTCACGTCACCCCGCTCCTCCGCTCTCTCCACTGGCTTCCAGTTGAAGCTTGCATCCGCTACAAGACCATGGTGCTTGCCTACGGAGCTGTGAGGGGAACGGCACCTCAGTACCTCCAGGCTCTGATCAGGCCCTACACCCAAACAAGGGCACTGCGTTCATCCACCTCTGGCCTGCTCGTCTCCCTACCACTGAGGAAGTACAGTTCCCGCTCAGCCCAGTCAAAACTGTTCGCTGCTCTGGCCCCCAATGGTGGAACACACTCCCTCACGACGCCAGGACAGCGGAGTCAATCACCACCTTCCGGAGACACCTGAACCCCACCTCTTTAAAGAATACCTAGGATAGGATAAAGTAATCCTTCTCACCCCCTTAAAAGATTTAGATGCACTATTGTAAAGTGGCTGTTCCACTGGATGTCATAAGGTGTATGCACCAATTTGTAAGTCGCTCTGGATAAGAGCGTCCGCTAAATGACTTAAATGTAAATGTAAATGTACTGTATACCACTATACCTACTCTAATCTAAAGGTATGAGATACCACTACACCTACACTACTCTAAAGGTACTGTATACCACTACACCTACACTACTCTAAAGGTACTGTATACCACTACACCTACTCTACTCTAAAGGTACTGTATACCACTACACCTACACCTACTCTAAAGGTACTGTATACCACTACACCTACACTACTCTAAAGGTACTGTATACCACTACACCTACTCTAATCAAAAGGTACTGTATACCACTACACCTACTCTACTCTAAAGGTACTGTATACCACTACACCTACACATACTCTAAAGGTACTGTATACCACTACACCTACACCTACTCTAAAGGTACTGTATACCACTACACCTACTCTACTCTAAAGGTACTAGATACCACTACACCTACACTACTCTAAAGGTACTGTATACCACTACACCTACTCTAATCAAAAGGTACTGTATACCACTACACCTACTCTACTCTAAAGGTACTGTATACCACTACACCTACACATACTCTAAAGGTACTGTATACCACTACACCTACTCTAAAGGTACTAGATACCACTACACCTACTCTACTCTAAAGGTAATGTATATCTCTACTCTAAAGGTACTGTATACCACTACACCTACTCTACTCTAAAGGTATTGTATACCACTACACCTACTCTACTATAAAGGTACTTTATATATCTACTCTAAAGGTACTGTATACCACTACACCTACTCTAATCTAAAGGTACTGTATACCACTACACCTACTCTACTCTAAAGGTACTGTATACCACTACACCTACACCTACTCTAAAGGTACTGTATACCACTACACCTACTCTACTCTAAAGGTACTGTATATCTCTACTCTAAAGGTACTGTATACCACTACACCTAATCTACTCTAAAGGTACTGTATACCACTAAACCTACTCTACTCTAAAGGTACTGTATACCACTACACCTACTCTACTCTAAAGGTACTGTATACCACTACACCTACTCTACTCTAAAGGTACTGTATATCTCTACTCTAAAGCTACTGTATACCACTACACCTACTCTACTTTAAAGGTATTGTATACCACTACACCTACTCTACTCTAAAGGTACTGTATATCTCTACTCTAAAGGTACTGTATACCACTACACCCACTCTACTCGAAAGGTACTAGATACCACTACACCTACACTACTCTAAAGGTACTGTATACCACTACACCTACTCTAATCAAAAGGTACTGTATACCACTACACCTACTCTACTCTAAAGGTACTGTATACCACTACACCTACACCTACTCTAAAGGTACTGTATATCTCTACTCTAAAGGTACTGTATACCACTACACCTACTCTACTCTAAAGGTACTGTATATCTCTACTCTAAAGGTACTGTATACCACTACACCTACTCTACTCTAAAGGTACTGTATACCACTACACCTACTCTACTCTAAAGGTATTGTATACCACTACACCTACACCTACTCTAAAGGTACTGTATACCACTACACCTACTCTACTCTAAAGGTACTGTATACCACTACACCTACTCTACTCTAAAGGTACTGTATACCACTACACATACTCTACTCTAAAGGTACTGTATACAGTGCCCTGAAAAAGTATTTGCCCCTTTTCTGATTTGCTTTATTTGTGCATATTTTCCACACTGAATGTTATCAGATCTTCAACCAAAACGTGATATTAGAAGAAGGGGATCTGAGTGAACAAATAACACAAAAATGTGATACTTATTTCATGTATTTTAAGAAACATTTTAAGTTATGCAACACCCAATGCCCCTGTGTGAAAAAGTAATTGCCCCCTTTCAGTAACACAGGTTTTGCCACCTTTAGCTACAATAACTGCAACAAACACTTCCTAAAGTTGTTGATCACTCTCACATCACTGTGGAGGAATGTTGTCCCACTCCTCCATGCAGAACTTCTGTAACTCCACGACATTTGTGGGTTTCAAGCATAAACTGCTCATTTCAGGTCCTGTCACATCTCCATTGGTTTTAGGTATGGACATTTTTCAAACGTTTACATTTGTTGCTTTTCAGCCATTCTGATGTAGACTTGCTTTGGATCATTGTCTTGCTGCATGACCCAGCTGCCCTTCAGCTTCAGCTCACCAATGGATGGCCTGTAGAATAAAAGACTGAATCTCTACATTACACTGTTGATTTTATGTGAATGTTATACACTGCTCAAAAAAATAAAGGGAACACTTAAACAACACAATGTAACTCCAAGTCAATCACACTTCTGTGAAATCAAACTGTCCACTTAAGAAACAACACTGATTGACAATAACTTTCACATGCTGTTATGGAAATGCAATAGGCAACAGGAGGAAATTATAGGAAATTAGCAAGACCCCCAATAAACGTGTGGTTCTGCAGGTGATAGCCACAGACCACTTCTCAGTTCCTATGCTTCCTGGCTGATGTTTTGGTCACTTTTGAATGCTGGCGGTGCTTTCACTCTAGTGGTAGCATGAGACTGAGTCTACAACCCACACAAGTGGCTCAGGTAGTGCAGCTCATCCAGGATGGCACATCAATGCGAGCTACGGAAAGGTTTGCTGTGTCTGTCAGCGTAGTGTCCAGAGCATGGAGGCGCTACCAGGAGACAGGCCAGTACATCAGGAGACTTGGAGGAGGCCATAGGAGGGCAACAACCCAGCAGCAGGACCGCTACCTCCGCCTTTGTGCAAGAAGGAGCAGGAGGAGCACTGCCAGAGCCCTGCAAAATGACCTCCAACAGGCCACAAATGTGCATGTGTCTGCTCAAACGGTCAGAAACAGACTCAATGAGGGTGGTATGAGGGCCCGATGTCCACAGGTGGGGGTTGTGCTTACAGCCCAACACCGTGCAGGACATTTGGCATTTGCCAGAGAACACCAAGATTGGCAAATTCGCCACTGGCGCCCTGTGCTCTTCACAGATGAAAGCAGGTTCACACTGAGCACATGTGACAGACGTGACATTCTGGAGACGCCGTGGAGAACGTTCTGCTGCCTGCAACTTCCTCTAGCATGACCGGTTTGGCGGTGGGTCAGTCATGGTGTGGGGTGGCATTTCTTTGGGGGGCCCTCTGTGTGCTCGCCAGAGTTAGCCTGACTGCCATTAGGTACCGAGATGAGATCCTCAGACCCCTTGTGAGACCATATGCTGGTGCGGTTGGCCCTGGGTTCCTCCTAATGCAAGTCAATGCCAGACCTCATGTGGCTGGAGTGTGTCAGCAGTTCCTGCAAGAGGAAGGCATTGATGCTATGGACTGGCCCGCCCGTTCCCCAGACCTGAATCCAATTGAGCACATCTGGGACATCATGTCTCGCTCCATCCACCAACGCCACGTTGCACCACAGACTGTGCAGGAGTTGGCGGATGCTTTAGTCCAGGTCTGGGAGGAGATCCCTCAGGAGACCATCCGCCACCTCATCAGGAGCATGCCCAGGCGTTGTAGGGAGGTCATACAGGCACGTGGAGGCCACACACACTACTGAGCCTCATTTCGACTTGTTTTAAGGACATTACATCAAAGTTGTATCAGCCTGTAGTGTGGTTTTCCACTTTTAATTTTGAGTGTGACTCCAAATCCAGACCTCCATGGGTTGATAAATTTGATTTCCATTGATCATTTTTGTGTGATTTTGTTGTCAGCACATTTAACTATGTAAAGAAAAAAGTATTTAATAAGAATATTTCATTCATTCAGATCTGGGATGTGTTACTTTAGGTTCCCTTTGTTTTTTTTGAGCAGTGTATTTACTGTACTTTTTGCCGCATTTGTTGATAACGAAATGTGAAAATACTCTGAATACATTCAGTAACATGATAAGAATATTTCTGGATAATGTGGGGTAGGTGCAACATGAGACAAAACAATGACAAGGGTTTGAGTGAGAGGAATAACTGATGTCTCTAATTGGACACACACCAACCAACGTGTACACAGTTCCTAAGTCATTTCAATGCACTTTTATGATTCAAAGAAAAGTCTTCAACTATAAGGTGCTATTTTGAGTTCTCCTGCATATGTCTGTGTTCCTGCCCAGATGCACCTGCAGAAGCTGGAGGCGCTGAGGACCCCTCAGACCTACCTGCGCGAAGACGTCCTGTGTGAGACTCTGGGGGGAAATAGCTGCCCCCTCCTCACCATCACCGCCATGCCTGAGTCCACCAGCAACGACCAGATCTGCCAGTTCAGTGAGTACTGACTGACCACTGACTACTGGGGTAGGAACACTGACCTGAACTGAGTTAAAGATATCACTGTCTGTCAGATAACTGTCTCCTCCTTCTCTGGGGGGTGTGTGTGCTGCTGAGTGTGTTTCTATGTACTGTGTGATGTGTGTGTGTGTCCAGGGAACCGTCCGCTGGTGTTCCTGTCATCGCGGGTGCACCCAGGGGAGACCAACGCCAGCTGGGTGATGAAGGGCACCCTGGAGTTCCTGATGGGTAGCAGCCCCCTGGCACACAGTCTCAGGGAGGCCTACATCTTCAAGATAGTGCCCATGCTCAACCCTGATGGAGTGGTCAACGGCAAGTAAGTGTACACACACACACAATGCGCGTATGAACATGTGCGCATACACATATGCGAACACACACACACAACCAATACTATATTGCAGACACGTGCGCACACAAACTCAAGTTGATTAACTTCTCTTTTTCTCATTCCATTTCTCCCGCCCCTCCCTCCAGTCACCGTTGTTCTCTGAGCGGGGAGGATCTGAACCGACAGTGGCAGAACCCCAGTCCTGAGCTGCATCCTACCATCTACCACACTAAGAGCCTGCTGCAGTACCTCGCTGCCATCCAGAGGGCGCCATTGGTGAGCCCCACGGTTGATTACCGTACTCACCATATGTGCCATAGCCCGACACCCTTACAGCGCTGGTCGCACATGGCTAACTCTGTCACGCTAACCCTTTCCCTAGCTATTACCTTAACCTTTTCTCTTTCCCTAACAGTCATGGCAGGAAAGCCAGGTTGATGAAGTTTGATTGTCTTCATACATTCACAATCTCTGTCCCCTTCCCTGTGTGTCTGTCCTCTCCTTCCCTGTGTGTCTGAGTCCTCTCCTTCCCTGTGTGTCTGGGTCCTCTCCTTCCCTGTGTGTCTGAGTCCTCTCCTTCCCTGTGTGTCTGAGTCCTCTCCTTCCCTGTGTGTCTGAGTCCTCTCCTTCCCTGTGTGTCTGAGTCTTCTCCTTCCCTGTGTGTCTGAGTCTTCTCCTTCCCTGTGTGTCTGAGTCTTCTCCTTCCCTGTGTGTCTGAGTCCTCTCCTTCCCTGTGTGTCTGAGTCCTCTCCTTCCCTGTGTGTCTGAGTCTTCTCCTTCCCTGTGTGTCTGAGTCCTCTCCTTCCCTGTGTGTCTGAGTCCTCTCCTTCCCTGTGTGTCTGAGTCCTCTCCTTCCCTGTGTGTCTGAGTCCTCTCCTTCCCTGTGTGTCTGAGTCCTCTCCTTCCCTGTGTGTCTGAGTCCCCTCCTTCCCTGTGTGTCTGAGTCCTCTCCTTCCCTGTGTGTCTGAGTCCTCTCCTGCCCTGTGTGTCTGTCCTCTCCTGCCCTGTGTGTCTGTCCTCTCCTTCCCTGTGTGTCTGAGTCCTCTCCTTCCCTGTGTGTCTGAGTCCTCTCATTCCCTGTGTGTCTGAGTCCTCTCCTTCCCTGTGTGTCTGAGTCCTCTCCTTCCCTGTGTGTCTGAGTCCTCTCCTTCCCTGTGTGTCTGAGTCCTCTCCTTCCCTGTGTGTCTGAGTCTTCTCCTTCCCTGTGTGTCTGAGCCCTCCTTCCCTGTGTGTCTGAGTCCTCTCCTTCCCTGTGTGTCTGAGTCCTCTCCTTCCCTGTGTGTCTGAGTCCTCTCCTTCCCTGTGTGTCTGAGTCCTCTCCTTCCCTGTGTGTCTGAGTCCTCTCCTTCCCTGTGTGTCTGAGTCCTCTCCTTCCCTGTGTGTCTGAGTCCTCTCCTTCCCTGTGTGTCTGAGTCCTCTCCTTCCCTGTGTGTCTGAGTCCTCTCCTTCCCTGTGAGTCTGAGTCCTCTCCTTCCCTGTGTGTCTGAGTCCTCTCCTTCCCAGTGTGAGTCTGAGTCCTCTCCTTCCCAGTCCTCTCCTTCCCAGTGTCTGAGTCCTCTCCTTCCCTGTGTGTCTGAGTCCTCTCCTTCCCTGTGTGTCTGAGTCCTCTCCTTCCCTCTGCTATATAGGTGTTCTGTGACTACCACGGTCACTCCCGGAAGAAGAACGTGTTTATGTACGGTTGCAGTTTGAAGGAGACTGTATGGGAGACCAACATCAGCGCTACATCTTGTGAGCTACATGAAGACCTTGGTTATAGGGTGAGAACACACACACAAGTATACACACACACACCTAGGGCTGTGACGGTCATAGAATTTTGGATGACAGTAATTGGCCAGCCAAATAACTGCGGTCTCCGTAATTACCATTTAGGGTGCTTTTTCTCCTCCGGTCCTGACTGCATGTGCTGCCATAGAAATAGAAGGAATAGAACGGGTGTCCCCATTCAAGTGAATGATTGCATAATGGGTGGGACTGGCGGCCTTTGCAAATGTACATAGGAGCAAAGCAGGGAGCGTACCCATTAATGTGTTGGGATTTGTTGATTCAACTGACATTACAAAAAATACATTCCATTGCATGAGCTACATCAGTTATCACAATTTTAATGAACATTCTACATTACCATGGAAATGATTGCATCACAATACCAGGCAGCCATTGCGAGTGTACCCATGACTTTACCAGTCACATTTTCAGGGTTAGAGGTTCCAAGCCCATTCTATTGATTATATTTCTATGCTCTGCTACAACACAGAAAGGAGCAACAAAGTTTCATCACCTTGTTAAAGTCCATGTCACCACAGAAACGTCAACCGCATAAATGCTCGGTAATTGTGCCAGCCCTACACACACACACACACTATCTTCCCTTATGTTCGTTAATGTATTAAGGCTCTTGCTCAGAAACATATTACTTGCATTTAGCCAATGAAACCCTGATGATAAATCAGAACAGATTACATCAGTACAGCTGTGATCCCTGTTATAGGAATCTCTGGATATGCTTTCCACATTTTTCATGGAATTTTCATGGCTGTACAATTTTTCTCAGGTCAACTCGGCAACAATATCTCTCAAATAATTTGCATACAGGGAGACATCAGGCAACCTGGAAACAATGCGGACACACACACACCGACTGTTTCTCTTTTAGATCCTCTCACGTACATCCATCCACAGGCATGCCCTCATTGTCTATTGTCTATGGGTGTTGAGCTCAAACTCTTCCCCCATACTCCGTCCCTCAGACTCTGCCTAAGATCCTGTCCCAGATGGCACCGGCCTTCAGCATGGCCAGCTGTAGCTTTGTGGTGGAGCGCTCCAAGGAGGCCACGGCCCGCGTGGTGGTTTGGAGGGAGATCGGAGTCCAGCGCAGCTACACCATGGAAAGCACACTCTGCGGCTGTGACCAGGGCAAATACAAGGTGGGGTGGGGGTGTGTGTGTGTGCCCATACAGCCTGGTGTGTGTGTACTAATAACCAGCAGGGGGAGCTATAGTCCTGTAAATCATACTGTCAGTGACTAAAAGCAGCATCATCGGGCTTATTATGTCATATCCACTAAACACGGGACAGAACTGTGTGTGTGTGGTTTTACTGTCCCTGTGGGGACCAGAAGTCCTCACAAGGCTAGTAAAACATGCGCCTGTCCCCACAAGGAAAATGGCAATTTTAGGCTTGGGGTTATAATTAGTGTTAGGAAAATTGGATTATGAATGGGAATCAACTGTTTGGTCCCCACTAGGAAGGTAGAAAAAACACAATTGAGTGTACCGATGTTCTGCCTGTCAGTCAGTGAGTGCAGAAACCTCTAGCAGCTCCTAGCCCTCTCAGCACGGGAGTTGTCAATGTCAACATCTGCAGAGCCCAGGGGTAGGCTAGGGTTGCCAGTTTGGTACGGTCCCTTTCTCTCATCCTTCCTGATTGGGTTATGTATTTATGGGGAAATTTTTTGGACAGATGTGCAGGAAGCCCATTTTGTTGACATTCTATTTGTCATGCTCGTGCCAAGCCAGTGTCCTCTTTATTTATTTTTTACATTTATTTAACTTGGCAAGTCAGTTAAGAACAAATTGTTATTTTCAATGATGACCAAGGAACATTGGGTTAACTGCCTTGTTCAGGGGCAGAACGGAAGATTTTTACCTTGTCAGCTCGGGGATTTGATCTTGCAAACTTCCGGTTACTGGTCCAACGCTCTAACCACTCGGCTACCTGCCTCTGCTCTGAATCACAATGCTCCACAACACAGCAATTTTACTGGAAGCCCACTGTAGACTTGAGATTGCACATGGGACGTGTGTGTGTGTGTGTGTGTGTGTGTGTGTGTGTGTGTGTGTGTGTGTGTGTGTGTGTGTGTGTGTGTGTGTGTGTGTGTGTGTGTGTGTGTGTGTGTGTGTGTGTGTGTGTGTGTGTGTGTGAGAGAGATGTTTTTAAGTGTAAATAATACAGCGCTGACTTCATTTAGAGGACTGGTCGATTGTTTGGTCGATAGGCTGTTGGTCGACTGAGATTTCTTAAGTCGAGCAGTAGCAAAAAATAATAATTAATGGTGTACAAGACACCTGTCTGATTGGCACCTGTCTGAGTGGACTAATCCACCGTGGAGGCCGTAGGGATGGCACAGTCCATCACTCTAAGACGTGCAACTGAAATTGTATATGGTTATATTACATAAGAACAATGGTGCAACACTAATAAAAAATATTATTTCATAACAGATGCACTTTCTCCCGCGTTAGTTAATGGTCGCTGTCCATGGTTCTGAAACACATCAGTGCGCTGTTGAATTAGCGCCTTTTCCTAGACCATGTTGCTATGTTTACAATAGCAAGGTTAACCAGCATATTGGTGTTGAGAACAATGCAGTGGAGGCAGCAGCAGAGTTAGAAAACAGCCCTTGCCTTAATTGTCTAGGAAAAGTGAGGAGAGAAGAAACCCCAACTTTATTAGGTCTATAATCAATAGCCGAACTGTTAAATGTGCCTGGCTTTATAAATCATCCCTACTGTATATATCTAGCTACAGAAATATGACAGATCCTGCTTGAGTGTTTGTTTAATAGCCTACTGATTCCGTGAGTGCCAAGCCTCACGCAACCACAACATGTCGGATCAACAATTTAACAAATTTGGCTGTTTTTAATCTTCGCTATTCTGTAATAAATGCGTTACACTTTTTTCCCTGTTAGAACAGCCTTTGATATGATTTATAATTGATTTAAAAATAATAACCCTCCTTTTTCTTGATCTCCTTATTGTTATTCTTATGATCATCATTAAACTAATAAGTAATGTCATTATCATTGGTAGGATTGGCATAGCAACCTTTATAACCACCATCGAGCTGTAGGCCAAAGACCACATCCTGTATAGTCTTAATGCCGTAACTTACTTCGGCCTATATTTCAACTTTTTATAGGCTACAGTACTGTATCAATCATTAATTTGTTCATGTCATCTCACAGCATATGAGTCATTCATGATTTGAAATGCAATTAAGCATTTTAGTTTTTAAATAAAATAATAAAGCCACTTGAATAATTAGCGTAAACAAACTGTTCCATTTCGGAAATTGCATTCACGAATGAATGCAACAGTTTTTAGTCTTTGCTGGAATAAATGCTTCACAAAAAAACATGCTTATAATTGATTTAGTGTTTACATTGGAAAAATGATATTCTAATCTAACAGCACCTGTTTGGCACACATAATATGCAGGTAGACCTTACCTTCTTGTTCTTGATCTCCAGTATTTTCCACAAATAGTCAAATTTATACCACACATCTGAGTGGGATGACAGAGACAATTGGGTGCTAATCACACAGTCACTCACTGTCTTTTAAAAAAAAAAAAATTACACAGCGCAGCAAGTCTTCGTCTGACCCAGTACAATCAAATCAATTGCAGTCGGACTCCATTTAGTAATTTGTGTCTTAATTATTTAATCAAAGAGTGCGCTGAAAGCATCTGACAAGTTCAGTGCATATATTTCATTTGATTTAAAACACATAGGATGTGTCTATATATGGAAAATATACATTTTAAAATGGAAGAACAGACTCTCGGTCAATCAAGAGTTTTTTTTAGTCAGGGACAGCCCTAAAATAATATGTGTGTGCACTGAACATGCATGCTTGTGTATGTTTATATAATGTTTGTACAGTAAGTGATTGTGTGTGTGTCCAGGGTCTTCAGATAGGCACCAGAGAGCTAGAGGAGATGGGAGCCCAGTTCTGTGTGGCTCTGCTAAGACTGAAGAGACTAACTTCCCCCCTGAAGCTGAGAAACCATGCACACCTGCTGGACGTCGACAGTGACCTTATGGAGACACGCTGCAAAGTCTCCAGGTCAGACACACACCCCCTCACCAGGTCACTCACTCACACGCACACTTAGACACGCTCACACTTACCAGGTCACACACACACAATCCCACTTACCAACAATAAACCATACATGATACACTAGTTTGAGAGTTGCAGCATGGCCAACACTCAGGACAGTAGTGTAGCTGCACCGTTCGCTGTCATCTTCAGAATCTTCATGACATTTAAATGTGGCTTTTTACAAATCTCCTCTTGCATTTATTGATTTATCCATGTATAATTAATGTATTTACAGTGCATTAGGAAAGTGTTTTTTTTCACATTTTGTTATGTTACAGCCTTATTATAAAATGTATTAAATAGTTGTTTTCCCCTCATCAATCTACACAAAATACCCAATAATGACAAAGTGTTTGTTTGTAAATGTATTTAAAAAAAAAAATGAAAACCACATTTACGTAAGTATTCAGACCCTTTACTCAGTACTTTGTTGAAGCACCTTTGGCAGCGACTACAGCCTCGAGTCTTCTTGGGTATGACGCTGCAAGCTTGGCACCCTGTATTTGTGGCTTTTCCCCCATTCTTCTCTGCAGATCCTCTTAAGCTCTGTCAGGTTGGATTGGGAGCGTCGCTGCATAGCTATTTCCAGGTCTCTCCAGAGATATTTGATGGGGTTCAAGTCCAGGCTCTGGCTGGGCCACTCAAGGACATTCAGAGACTTGTCCCGAAGCCACTCTTGCGTTGTCTTGGCTGTGTGCTTAGGGTCGTTGTCCTGTTGGGAGGTGAACCTTCGCCTCAGTCTGAGGTTGTGAGAGCTCTGGAGCAAGTTTTCATCAAGGATCTCTCTGTACTTTGCTCATTTCATCTTTCCCTCATTCCTGACTAGTCTCCTTGTCGCTGAAATACATCCCCACAGCAAGATGCTGCCACAACCATACTTCACCGTAGTGATGGTGCCAGGTTTCCTCGATGTGACGCTTGGCATTCAGGCCAAAGAATCTTGTTTCTCATGGTCTGAGAGTCCTTTCGATGCCTATTGGAAAACTCTAAGCAGGCTGTCGTGCCTTTTACTGAGGAGTGGCTTCCGCCTGGCCACTACCATAAAGGCCTGATTGGTGGAGTGCTGCAGAGATGGTTGTCCTTCTGGAAGGTTCTCCCATCCCCACGGAGGAACTCTGGAGCTCTGTCAGAGTGACCATCGGATTCTTGGTCACCTCCTTGACCAAGGCCCTTCTCCCTCGATTGCTCAGTTTGGCAAGGCAAGGGTTCAAAACTTCTTCCATTTAAGAATGATGGGAGGGCACTGTGTTCTTGGGGACCTTCAATGCTGCAGAAATGTTTTGGTACCCTTTCCTAGATACAGTGGGGCAAAAAAGTATTTAGTCAGCCACCAATTGTGCAAGGTCTCCCACTTAAAAAGATGAGAGAGGCCTGTAATTTTCATCATAGGTACACTTCAACTATGACAGACAAATGAGGAAAAAAATCCAGAAAATCACATTGTAGGATTTTTAATGAATTTATTTGCAAATTATGGTGGAAAATAAGTATTTGGTCAATAACAAAAGTTTATCTCAATACTTTGTTATATACCCTTTGTTGGCAATGACCTAGGTCAAATGTTTTCTGTAAGTCTTCACGAGGTTTTCACACACTGTTGCTGGTATTTTGGCCCATTCCATGCAGATATCCTGTAGAGCAGTGATGTTTTGGGGCTGTTGCTGGGCAACACGGACTTTCAACTCCCTCCAAAGATTTTCAATGGGGTTGAGTTCTGGAGACTGGCCAGGCCACTCCAGGACCTTGAAATGCCTCTTACGAAGCGACTCCTTCGTTGCCCGGGCGGTTTGGGATCATTGTCATGCTAAAAGACCCAGCCATGTTTCATGGTCCTTCTGTAGCACAGTTGGTAGAGCATGGCGCTTGTAACGCCAGGGTAGTGGGTTCGATTCCCGGGACCACCCATAAAAGTGTCTGCTAAATGGCATATATTATTATATTATATCTTCAATGCCCTTGCTGATGGAAGGAGGTTTTCACTCAAAATCTCACGATACATGGACCCATTTATTATTTCCTTTACACGAATCAGTCGTCCTGGTCCCTTTGCAGAAAAACAGCCCCAAAGCATGATGTTTCCACCCCCATGCTTCACAGTAGGTATGGTGTTCTTTGGATGCAACTCAGCATTCTTTGTCCTCCAAACACAACGAGTTGAGGTTTTACCAAAAAGTTATATTTTGGTTTCATCTGATATTCTCCCAACCTTCTTCTGGATCATCCAAATGCTCTCTAGCAAACTTCAGACGGGCCTGGACATGTACTGGCTTAAGCAGGTGGACACGTCTGGCACTGCAGAATTTGAGTCCCTGGCGGCGTAGTGTGTAGATGGTAGGCTTTGTTACTTTGGTCCCAGCTCTCTGCAAGTCATTCACTAGGTCCCCCCGTGTGGTTCTGGGATTTTTGCTCACCGTTCTTGTGATCATTTTGACCCCACGGGGAGAGATCTTGTGTGGAGCTCCAGATCGAGGGAGATTGTCAGTGGTCTTGTATGTCTTCCATGTCCTAATAATTGCTCCCACAGTTGATTTCTTCAAACCAAGCTGCTTACCTATTGCAGATTCAGTCTTCCCAGCCTGGTGCAGGTCTACAATTTTGTTTCTGGTGTCCTTTGACAGCTCTTTGGTCTTGGCCATAGTGGAGTTTGGATTGTGACTGTTTGAGGTTGTGGACAGGTGTCTTTTATACTGATAACAAGTTCAAACAGGTGCCATTAATACAGGTAACGAGTGGAGGACAGAGGAGCCTCTTAAAGAAGAAGTTACAGGTCTGTAAGAGCCAGAAATCTTGCTTGTTTGCAGGTGACCAAAAACGTATTTTCTGCAATGATTTGCAAATAAATTCATTAAAAATCCTACAATGTAATTTTCTGGATTTAGTTGAAGTGTACCTATGATGAAAATTACAGGCCTCTCATCTTTTTAAGTGGGAGAACTTGCACAATTGATGGCTTTTGAATACTTTTTTGCCCCACTGTATGTGCCTCGACACAATCCTGTCTCGGAACTCTACGGACAATTCCTTCGACCTCATGGCTTGGTTTTTGCTCTGACATGCACTGTCAACTGTGGGACCTTATATAGACAGGTTTGTGCCTTTCCAAATCATGTCCAATCAATTGAATTTACCACAGGTGGACTCCAATCAAGTTGCAGAAACATTTCAAGGATGATCAATGGAAACAGGATGCACCTGAGCACAATTTCGAGTCTCAAAGCAAAGGGTCTGAATACTTATGTAAATACGTTTTTTTTTTAAATGTTTTATATACATTTTTTTTATATACAAAATAAAAAATTAACTGTTCGCTTTGTCATTATGGGGTATTGTGTGTAGATTGAGGAAACAAATGACTTTACATTTATTCATTTTAAAACAAGGCTGTAATGTAACAATGTGGAATATTTTCCGAATGCACTGTATTCATTGACTCCCATCAAGTAGCCAGGTTAGAGACCTCAGGGCTTGGCTAAAGGCTCATCACAGCTTTATGCTTTTTCTCGTTTAATATTTCATCATCAGACCAATGATATCATAACAATAGGATTGGAATTTTGTGTATGTGCGCGTGTGTTTCTGTGGAAGGCTATTCCCCTTGCACAGTCTTCACATTTTTCTGCCATAAAATGTAATCTATAAAATAATGACATACGTTTTTTTCCCCTACAATCTACACGTTTTCAAAGTGAAAGAAGAATTATAAAACATTTTCCAAATGACTAAAAACACAAAATGAGAACATATTGATTATGTATGTCCCCAGAGTTAATACATTGGTAGAAGCACCTTTTGCCATTACAGCTGTGAATAATTTACAATAATATTCTACCAACCTTGCACAACTCTCAGGGACATTGTTTTTGTCAACATTGCTAGGTTGTGTAAATCTGTAGGACAAAAAATATAATGTATTAACTTTTTAGATTTCATTTTATGGCAACAAAAATAGAAGCATATGCAAGGGCTGTATAGATGTTCACTAGGCCCTGTATGTGTACAGTGCATGCACGTGTGTGTGTGTGTGTGTGTGTGTGTGTGTGTGTGTGTGTGTGTGTGTGTGTGTGTGTGTGTGTGTGTGGCCTTTGTGTGCATGCACGTGTGTGTGTGTGTGTGTGTGTGTGTGTGTGGCCTTTGTGTGCATGCACGTGTGTGTGGCCTTTGTGTGCATTCACGTGTGTGTGTGTGTGTGTGTGTGTGTGTGTGTGCATGTGTGTGTGTGTGGCCTTTGTGTGCATGTGTGTGTGTGTGGCCTTTGTGTGCATGCACGTGTGTGTGTGGCCTTTGTGTGCATGCACGTGTGTGTGTGGCCTTTGTGTGCATGCACGTGTGTGTGGCCTTTGTGTGCGTGTGTGTGTGGCCTTTGTGTGCATGCACGTGTGTGTGGCCGGTCCGGTGTAAGTGCGGCCCTTGCAGTCTTTCTCTAATGGACTGTAATGGCTCAAGCCCTCTCACTCTGGGATCTTAATACTCCTCTCCAGACAGCACTCTGTCCATCCCATTACAACCCGTCACACCCTCCTCCTAATCCACTTTACCCTTTTCTGGGGCGGAGAGAGGGTTGGGGCGGGGGGCAGGGGTCAATGACTGAACCCCAACCATCCACTGTCTCCACAGGATCCTCTTTCAAAGAACTCACACCATTAAAAACCATTTAAAAACCACTAAAACCACTAAACATCTGAGACATTTATCCATTAAACCACTAAACCAATGCGTTAGAAGAGATGTCTCTATCAAAAACGTAGCACAACTAGTGATTGATTTGATTTATGTCGTTGGGTTTGTTATTATTTTACGTGCCTGAACACTAGTTTTATCTTCTGAATTTCTCTCTGAAATCATTTTACCTCATTTCTGTCCAAACCCGTGGTCAAATATTTGTTTTCTTTCAAATACATTGAGCCTGCCTAGAATGATGGTCTGTCTGTGTGTTGTGTTGTCAAGCAGCACCCCTAGTACGTACTTGTTGGAGGATGAAGAGGCATCCTTCATGGAGGAGGTGGACTACAGCGCAGAGAGTGGCGACGAACCCGACAATGACCCCAACACCGCCGACCCCCACGACAACCACCTCTCCGACTCCGAGTCCAACAACCATAGAGACTCACTCACCTAGCTCAAACCCCCTGATCACTACCCAACCAGATATCCCCATTTTGCTCTGAAGTTACTTACTCCCTCTCCCTCTGGCCTTGGTGCATCATGGATACCACATCCATGCTATATCTGCCTTGCATATCTCATGCAGATTTAAAGCGTTATAGAATGAATAGACACGTTAGACAAATAACACAAGTTAACACAAGGGTTTTGTTGCAATGTCGCCATTTGTCATGAAAAGTGTTACACAAAGAGAATTTCTAAATCTCTATTTACGTATGTCTATAGGTAATTCTATGGTTAGACACAAGTTGAGATGGAATGTACACCTTGGTCGTATTTGCATAAATGGTGCAGTATGTCTCAATGACCTACTAATAACAGTAGTGCACAATTGGCATACCAGAAAGGTAGTAAGCAAAGTAGAACCATTTGCACATGTAACACATCAACATGCATACCGTACACATGAACACAGGTACAGGGCAGAAGAAAAGGCACTTTTACAATCCTCACCTCACAGTGAAAGGTCAAAAGCTCAGGCCAAAACTGACATTGATGTTGTGGATCTGTTGTCTGCTGCTGAGAAGTACATTTATTTCTCTAGTCTGCCTGTAAGCTTAGTTGGTTGTCCGTACAATGCAATGGTACTGAGTTTTAGGAAGGATGGTGCTATTTGGGAGGAGTTTAGACTTTCTTTTTTTTTTTACTTGTATTTTTTCGAGATGTAAGTAGCTATTAGGTTTTGGTTGTGTTTGTACAGTCGGTGCATTACTATTTTAATGTTATTTTTCTTGTTTATTTATTTTTATTTTATTTGTGAGACGCACCGTGTGTGTATATGTGTGTGTGTGTGTGTGTATGTGTGTGTGTGTGTGTTTAGTAGATGGAAATGCTAGACCACCATAGAACTGGGCAGCCAAACGCTCTGTGTTTGTGGGAGTAAAAAAAGAAAACTGACTAAACCTTTTAATTTGATTGAAACACAAATAAGTTGAAGCTTGCAATGAAATAAATGTGAAAATATCTGGATCATTTTGCGGTGTACTATTATCCATTTAATCATGTGAATGTTGAGCCTGAGTGTGAGTATTTTGAAGGATGTGTTTTGTGTGTGTGGTGTATGTGTTTTAGAATGTATTTTTTTATCTCTATTTTTAGGTGTTTGTTTATTCTGTTTGAGTGCAAGTGATGTGTGTGCCCACCGCTAATGCCCCTCTGGCTGTATATGCCAATCTGAGGTCGGACCATTGATACCGAAAGTGGACTCCTCTTTATTTCTGTGCCATTGTAGCGTCTGTGATAGCATGGGCAGCACCATTGAGGCTACAACCCATAGGAATCCCCACCCAGTTGACTACTTTAAAATGGCAGAAGCATGGTGGAGGCCCTCTATGGCGCTGCCCATGCTAAAAAGTAATTTTGACCACTAGAGCCCTCTCATTTTCTATGGGTTAGACAAAGCTTCATGGAGAAGGTTAAAGTTCATCAGAGGACACATGGAGAGAGGGTGGTGTCTCCAAACCAACGACCCACAGACAACCTGAACATTGGACAGAGGGAAATCTAGAATGAAAGAGGAGTCATTGAAGACAGAGCATATTAATTCATTTGTACAGTGTGCATGTCAATAAATCATGCAGTCAACCTCTCTGTCATCGCATTGTGCCGCTGATGGGCAGAGTGACAGTGGAGGAGAAGAGAAAAGCTGCAGGACACTGAGAGAGCCTTGTGTTAGGAGGAGGATTAGTAGTGGAGGAAAATGTTAATCAGAGATGCAGAGCATCAACAGCTCTTTCCTCTTTCAGCCCTACGCCCCACTTCCTGTCTCTGCCTGCCCTCCCCTGTGTCAATCACACGCTCGCAAATGTGGTGAACAAAGAACTAAAAGACGTCCTCCGCCCCCAACCCAATTACAGTTCCGGCTTCTCTCTGTCTGACGATGGGGGGGGGGCATTCAGCTGCTGCCGAAGATCGCCATGTTCATCACACCCACACACACATCACTTGGGCGCCATGCACGGCTTTCAGTCTCACAGTCTCTTATTGGCCTAAGCTGAGGCCCTTACACGACATGGGCAATTAACATAAGTGTCCGTGCTCAACTGTATACTTTGTCCCTGCCAAACTGGCCATCAGACCTTCAACATAAGCTTTTAAAAAATCCACACACACACACACTTTCTCTCTGACATACTCACATGGGCATAATTGGTTATGTGGAAAGCGGAGCTGACTTCAACCTCACGTTGCCACGGTAACTGTAGACCTATTTTCTAGGACGCGCTTACTCCCGTCCAGCGTGTTATTCATGCACAGCCTCTTCACAAATGTTTTTCTTTTCTCTCCATCTACATCTACATCTCCCTCTCCTCCGATGCGATCCCTGTTCACATGCATATGCAAATAAACCCAATTCTCGAGACCAATTAAAATGGGGTGTGAATGGAACAGGCCGTGAGTTGTGGTAATGAGATAGGGATGGGGTACATGCTAGAGCTGGGACGATAAACCGAAAATAATCGACACCGACCATACCGATTAATTATCGCAGGCATTTTGCTGCCATCGTTCATTACGATAAGTAGCCTTTACTAGGGATATGTGAAGTTTGAAATGAATGCAATCAATGCAAATTGTCCGGGTAGCTATTTGGTTAGCTGTTCAAGAGTTTTATGGCTTGGGGGTAGAAGCTGTTTAGAAGCCTTTTGGACCTAGACTTGTGCGGTAGCAGAGAGAACAGTCTATGACTAGGGTGGCTGGAGACTTTGGCAATTTTTAGGGCCTTCCTCTGTCACCGCCTGGTATTAGAGGTCCTGGATGGCAGAAATTTGGCCCCAGTGATGTACTGGGCCGTACGCACTACCTTCTGTAGTGCCTTGCGGTCAGAGGCCGAGCAGTTGCCATACCAGGCAGTGATCTAACCAGTCAGGATGCTTTCGATGATACAGCTGTCAAACCTTTTGAGGATCTGAGGACCCATGCCAAATCTTTTCAGTCTCCTGAGGGGGAATAGGCATTGTCGTGCCCTCTTCACGACTGTCTTGGTGTGTTTGAACCATGACAGTTCATTGGTTATGTGGACACCAAGGAACTTGAAGCGCTCAACCTGGCTCTCCTTTTCCTGTAGTTCACGATCATCTCCTTTGTCTTGATCACGTTGAGGGAGAGGTTGTTATCCTGGCACCACAATGCCAGGTCTCTGACCTCCCTATAGGCTGTCTCATCGCTGCTCACAGCCCTGAGGGGCCCCTGTGTTGAGGCTCAGAGTGGCAGATGTGTTGTTACCAACTCTTACTACCTGGGGGCAGCCTGTCAGGAAGTCCAGGATCCAGTTGCAGAGGGAGGTGTTTAGTCCCAGGGTCCTTAGCTTAGTGATGAGCTTTGAGGGCACTATGGTGTTGAGCGCTGAGCTGTAGTCAATGAATAGCATTCTCACGTAGGTGTTCCTTTTGTCCAGGTGGGAAAGGGCAGTGTGGAGTGCAATAGAGATTGCATCATCTGTGGATCTGTTGGGGCGGTATGCAAATTGGAGTGGGTCTAGTGTTTCTGGGATAATGGTGTTGATGTGATCCATGACCAGCCTTTCAAAGCACTTCATGACTACAGACGTGAGTGCTAAGGTCAGTAGTCATTTAGGCAGGTTGCCTTAGTGTTCTTGGGCACAGGGACTATCATGGTGTTCTTGAAGCATGTTGGTATTACAGACTCGGCCAGGGACAGGTTGAAAATGTAAGTGAAGACACTTGCCAATTGGTCAGCGCATGCTTGAAGTACACGTCCTGGTAACCCTGGAGAGTGTGATCACACAGTCGTTCAGAACAGCTGGTGCTGTCATGCATGCTTCAGTGTTACTCAAAGCGCGCATAGAAGTCATTTAGCTCGTCTGGTAGGCTCGTGTCACTGGGCAGCTCACGGCTGTGCTTCCTTTTGTAGTTCATAATCGTTTGCATTGTATTGACGCTTCACCTGTTTGATGGTTCATCGAACAGGTGAAGCAGGATTTCTTATAAGCGTCCGGGTTAAAGTCCCGCTCCTTGAAAGTGGCAGCTCTACCCTTTAGCTCAGATTTAGCCTGTAATCCATGGCTTCTGGTTGGGGTATGTATGTATGGTCACTGTGGGGACAACGTCATTGATGCACTTATTGATGAAGCCAGTGACTTATGTGGTGTACTACTCAATGGCATATGAAGAATCCCGGAACATATTCCAGTCTGTGCTAGCAAAACAGTCCTGTGGCTTAGAATCTGTGTCATCTGACCACTTCTGTATTTAGTGAGTCACTGGTACTTCCTGCTTTAGTTTTTACTTGTAAGCAGGAATAAGATTTGCCAAATGGAGGGAGAGGGAGAGCTTTGTATGCGTCTTTGTGTGTAGAGTAAAGGTGGTCTAGAGTTTTTTTCCTCTGGTTGCATATGTAACATGCTGGTAGAAATGAGGTAAAACCGATTTAAGTTTCCTTGCATTAGAGTATAGTACAAACACTACTTATATTTTGTAATGTGCAAATGTGCAAACCTGGGGCTGCAGGTAGCGTAGTGGTTAAAGCGTTGGACTAGTAACCAAAAGGTTGCAAGATCGAATCCCTGAGCTGACAAGGTAAAAAATCTGTCATTCTGCCTCTGAACAAGGCATTTCACCCACTGTTCCTAGGCCATCATTGAAGATAATAATTTGTTCTTAACTGACTTACCTAGTTAAATAAAGGAAAATAAAAAGAGCAGGGGCTTTCTGTGTCTGTGCATCTCTTTGCTCTGTCTCTCTCCCTCTTTCTCTCTCGGGCATATCAGGTTGTCATTGTGGGAGAACAGGAAGTGGTGCCCTATAGCCAGAGCTCTCACTGGCCTGATGATAGATGGGGCAGTTAAAAATAATAACATACAGACTGACATACTGTAGTATTTTTGTGCCCTAGTTTATAACTCTGTTGAAAACAGACTCATGAGACAATGTATTACCCAGGGGCTGGTTATTTATTCTGTAGTCTTTCCAATGTCTAGGGTACCAGAGGTCAAACTCACATTTACGTATGAGGACAATGTTGAGATGTGAAAGAGTGTGAGTGCCAAAGAGAGAGCGAGGGTGAAGAAAAAGGAACATGTATCCTAAATAGCACATAACGTTTAGAGAACCGTATGTTTTCTTAAAGCTTGGTGAAAGCGTTCTCCTATTATGGTCATTTTGCATACAACCTTCCCACAACTTTCTGGTAATGGTGCGGGATAGTTGCTTAGATTTGGAATATTTAAGGAAATTGACACAAAAAAAATATTTCTTGATATTTCATTACTTTTTTGGTAATTATCTAGAAATGTTTTCCAACTAGTTTAAAATTAGGGATGTTCTCAAATAGTTCAGAGAACGTTAAGAAACAACGTTCTTCTGTGAGAATTTCAGTACTACACCAGAACGTTTCCTACAGGTTTCCTCATGATTCTATTTAAAGCCATGTTCTCAAATTGAAAACCACAAGAAAACTTTAGTAACGTTCAGAGAATGATCTAAGAATGTTATATAAAAAACATACATTCCATTCTCAGAACGTTTTTTAAAAAATGTTCCATTCCCACAACTTCCAAATGTACTAGCTGGGATGTTTGTGATGGAGTGAGTGACTGATGGACATTAGCTGACGACTGATGGGCTAGTCCTATGTCAGCGGATCCTGCCCAGGTCGACTGGGATGTCGATGGACACCGTCTGAGTTAAAAGCAATAACCTTCAGGTTAAAGCAGGGGGCAAGCAGGCTCCAAGAGAGACACTGGAGCACACACACACCCTCTCATGAGCATAGTTAACCTGCGAGCATCTCACTCTCTCTCTCACGCTTACACTCACACTGACTCACTCACACTGACTCACTCTCTCACACCCACTCCCACCACCAGCCCTATCATACACGTGCAAGTCTTTAACTGGCCTGAGAATAACAGGTGAGGGAAGAAGAGCATAGCTGCTGGACATGTGACAGGTGAAAGACACAGTATATTTAGTAAGGAATTACAGAATTGTTAATCAAATAGTTCTTCACTTCCATCACAACAAGTCACAACAATCAGAGCCATAGTTTGAGCTTAACATTCTTGTCTGAAAGGTCCTGCTAGCAGGTCATTTAGGGTGCAGTGTTGAGGGGTCAGGGACAGAGTACACACAGTTTGCAGCAAAATAACTATTCACCCCATGAATTTGCAACCTTGGGCAGACACACCCCATGATTAAGCCTTCTAGAGTCAATGAGAGGACATGCTTGTTTTTACCGCAAGCTGTTCTGATAGAGGCGTTGGTATTGGTGCTGAAATCTCCTTGAGCCTCCAGTTGTTTAGTTGTGACAGGAAGCCCCAGAGGAACCCGTCATTACAACACGAATCTCCCACAAGCCTCTGCTCCCCCTGAGGGTGTTCAAGTGTCATCTCCTTTTCACTGTGTTAGATATCACAGTGTTCGGTTAAGAGTTTAAAACGGTCAGTGTTGAGGGATACCTGAGCAAGATTATTTTGATTACCCAGACTTCTAGATCAGCACTCCTACTGTGAGATGCTTTATGCATACAGGCCTTGATGTTTGTCATATCTGAGGTGTCTGGCCCTCCTCATAAGAGCCAATGCAGTACCCGCAAAACAAACCATGATGGTACTGTAGCTAGAGAGGACTAGCCTAGACTCTAGAGGTGGATGTTTGTGCATGGGTTTGTTGCTCAGATGAGACGGTTAGAGTGAGAAGGGCTGGCTGTGATTAGAGAAACCTGCATCTGTGTCATGGTTCTATTCTGGCCCTGGTTTATGTGGCCTATAGCCATACTATAGAAAGATCACATTATTACTCTGGAAACATTTACTGTCTTATGAACACACACACTACTTTATTTTCATGACATTTCTGGACTTTTTGTGAGTAAAAATGTTAGGCCATTAAAAATCCATATTCCCGCGCAGTGGTTAAGGGCGCTGTACTGCAGCGCCAGATGTGCCACCAGAGACTCTGGGTTCGCGCCCAGGCTCTGTCGTAACCGGCCGCGACCGAGAGGTCTGTGGGGGCAACGCACAATTGGCCTAGTGTCATCCGGGTTAGGGAGGGCTTGGCCGGTAGGGATATCTTTGTCTCATCGCGCACCAGTGACTCCTGTGGTAGGCCGGGCGCAGTGCACGCTAACCAAGGTTGCCAGGTGCACGGTGTTTCCTCCGACACATTGGTGCGGCTGGCTTCCGGGTTGGATGCGCGCTGTGTTAAGAAGCAGTGTGGCTTGGTTGGGTTGTGTATCGGAGGACGCATGACTTTCAACCTTCGTCCCTCCCAAGCCCGTACGGGAGTTGTAGCGATGAGACAAGATAGTAGCTTCTAATTGGATACCATGAAATTGTGGAGAAAAAGGGGTCAAATTAAAAATAAAAATCCATATTCCCTAAACCTAACCCTACCCCTTAATCTAACTTTAAGACAAATCCTAACCCCAAAACCCTAACCTTAACCCCAAAACCTAACCCTTAAGCTTAAAATAGCATTGAACAAATTGACATACACTCTACGAAGGGTAGAGGTTCTTTCTGGATATGTCAATTATTAAGTGCTATAGAAAGAGCATTATTGATTGATTATCATAATGATTAATAATTTATCTGTGTAATTGCTACTGGAGGGAGATGGGAGGAAGGAAGGCACGGGAGACAACTTGGAGCTTGGGAAGGGGGGGCTGTGGGGAGAGGCACACAAGGGAGGGGGTCCTGGGGATAGCCACATAAACATTAGCAAGGTTATTGTTGTAAGGCCTATTATGGAGCCAAGTCAGTGTTGTGTGCTTGTTTTGGACCTTTATGAATAAACCTGTGTGATCCATTTGATATCTGACCCGAAGTCAGTGCTAAAAGTGTGGTTTTCCTTTCATCACATTCCTGTGATCCTCTTGTACCTGACCATGGATCAGTGTTATTTGTGTGGGTTTAATGAAGCCTCCCTCTCCCAGGGCAGCAGTGGTTAGGTGGTTTTCTAGTGTGCAGCTTTCTTTAGCTTGGCATCAATCTTCTGTCTGCTTCTTCTGATTTGATTTGATTTGATTCACAGTGTCCCAGGTGACCACGTGATCCAATTTCATATGGAACTCAACTGTAACATGAAGAGGGTAACAGATAGTGAGCGTGGTCGTGATGGGCGGCTTGTGAGGGGAGGGGCTTCATCGATTGTGTACGGATCAGAACATGCTGAAACGGCAACACAGGTCTTTACACTATTTTCGCATGTTGAAAATAAAAAATGTCAGCCAGACTATGAAGCAAGGTGGAGTAAATGAAATGTTCAATTCGATCAAGCCTTATAGAAAACAATGGGCAACTTTCCATCCAGGAAGTGGATTTCAATTGAATGAATTGACACCCCCCCGCCTGTCATCAACTAGTGAATCCAGCTGCACGTAACATGATTTACAGGCAGGCTGTTTTATGTGCTCCTCTGTACAACAATAACAGCCTGTGTAGCTGAACTGTAATGCCACGTGTCCACCCTGTACTGTTAAACATTTATACATAAGGGAGACCTCCAGCAACTGAAGCCTCACTCTGCTTCAAAATGAATGGAAAGGATTTTTAAATTCCTCTTTCTTGTAAGGAAAGCGATTGACTGGATTATCATTCACAATGTCCCTCACCATATTACACACACAAACACACTCTCTTACTCACACTGACCTTGTTACTCTGAGATAAATCATGTTCTCACTTTCCCTGACCTACGAAATCATCAGTACGCAATTATCAAGAACTCATACACTCGCGCAACCACACACTCACACACTATGTACATTAAACACATTTAACGTTAAACCACCTTTCACTTCCATTGAGCTCTTTAAATGGATGGTGGTCAACCCGAGCTGTGAAACAAATCAACAATTCCACTGAGAATGAAACCCAACCAAAATCACAGTTAGTCCTAAACCACAACTCTCATGTTCATGGACCACAACAACTCCTCTCTCCTTGCCTGTCCCTGACAGTATTATGTGTGTGTGTGTGTGTGTGAGTGTGAGAGATTGCATTATTGATTGTCCTGGATATGTTTTTTTAAAAGCATTTAGCAATCTAGCAATTAGTTAGTGCTTAATGTACAATGTCAAAACAGCTCGCATCGACCGGGTCATTGATCAGTTGACTCATTATGTTCCTGGCATAGGGCAGTCATAACCAATGTGCATGAATCTCCGTCAAAAGACCATCCCTCTCTCTCGCTTTGTCTTTCCCTCTTTGTCTTGCTAATTTTCAGTCCATGTCCACTGAAAACCTTTATTATTATCGTACTCTTCTTGTTGTCGACGTGGTGACTTCATGTCTTTCTAAGTCTCCTCAATATTTATATGATCTTTTTAGCAGTCACAAGGTAAACAAATGGATGCATACAGTAAAATGTATTTAATATTTTCAGTACATACACTACCGTTCAAAAGTTTGGGGTCACTTAGAAATGTCCTTGTTTTTGAAAGAAAAGTAATATTTTTGTCCATTAACATAACATCAAATTGATCAGAAATACAGTGTAGACATTGTTAATGTTGTAAATGACTATTGTAGCTGGAAACGGCTGATTATTTTTTAGGAAATATCTACATAGGCGTACAGAGGCTCAATATCAGCAACCATCACTCCTGTGTTCCAATGGCATGTTGTGTTAGCTAATCCAAGTTTATAATTTTAAAAGGCTAATTGATCATTAGAAAACACTTTTGCAAGTATGTTAGCACAGCTGAAAACTGTTGTTCTGATTAAAAAAGCAATACAACTGGCCTTCTTTAGACTAGTTGAGTATCTGGAGCATCAGCATTTGTGGGTTCAATTACAGGCTCAAAATGGCCAGAAACAAATAACTTTCTTCCCAAAACTCGTCAGTCTATTCTTGTTCTGAGAAATTAAGGCTATTCCATGTGAGAAATTGCCAAGAAACTTAAGATCTTGTACGACGCTGTGTACTACTCCCTTCACAGAACAGCGCAAACTGTCTCTAACCAGAATAAAAAGAAGAGTGGGAGGCCCCGGTGCACAACTGAGGACAAGTACATTAGAGTGTCTAGTTTGAGAAACAGATGCCTCACAACTGATGCCTGGCAGCTTCATTAAATAGTACCCGCAAAACACCAGTCTCAACGTCAACAGTGAAGAGGCGACTCCGGGATACTGGCCTTCTAGTCAGAGTTAAAAAAAAAAACATATCACAGACTGGCCAATAAAAAGAAAAGATTAAGATGGGCAAAGGAACACATACACTGGAAAGAGGAACTCTGCCTAGAACGTCAGCATCCCGGAGTCACCTCTTCACTGTTGACATTGAGACTGGTGTTTTGCCGACAAGGTAAAAATCTGTTGTTCTACTCCTGAACAAGGCAGTTAACCCACTGTTCCCCGATAGGCTGTCATTGTAAATAAGAAATTGTTCTTAACCTTACTTTCCAAGTTAAATAAAGGTTACATTTTTTATTAGGGGGCGCTACACATTAAATTATACTTTAAGCAAAATTGTTCCATGTTTGCGGCCAGGGAGCACATACCTGGGGTCAATTAAATTGATAAGCCTCTTGAAACCTTCCTTTTCGACTGTGCTAATTGGTAGCATGTCCTTAGTAATGCAATGCATAATAGTATTTGTGATGTCTTTGTCTTTTTGATATTTGCTTGTAGGGCATAAACACTATCGTGTTGACTGCTTCGGGCAAACATCCCTAGATTGGCCTGGAGCTTGAGGGGCGTTTATCAATACCGTGGCGCAAACTCAAACTTTCTGCATGTTCCAAAGAGTGATTTTTGCTTCAGATGAAAAAGGTCGGACATCAAAAAGCCAAACCACTTCCAAATTACTGAAACAGTTTAACCCTTTTTATCAATAATGTCTTCGTTTGAAGCTTCTCCTTCTCCATGGCTATCACTGCCACTGTTTTCTCCTACATCACTCATTTTGTGGTTAATAGTGGCTTCTCTATCACTCGAGGTGCTAAGTGGTTTTTAGTGGGCGTATACCTCTCCACGTGCATATTGTCACTTCTCCGCATGTTACTACTGCGTCAGAGGTGAAATGGACTGCTGTACCTAATTATTCTATATCGACATTATCGAAAATGAATCTAAACGTCTTTACGTCGCTATCGATAATTATTGATATTGATTTATCGCCCAGCCCTAACCACCACCTCTTCAACCATGTGCCTGTGTTCTTTTACTCTGCACGTATTATTAAGGATTGCATTATAAGTGTGCCTGCGTGCGCAAGCAAGCGTGTGATAGCCCACACAAAGTGTATTTGTATTGGTGTGTAACACCTAGTCATAATCTTTCATCAATGCATAAACATCTTATCTTATTAAAATCAATGGTAATAGTAGATACATTTCCTAATTGCAATCAATAGTGAGCACTTTATTTGGCCACAACAATGAAGCCTTACTTCAATAGAATTAAGGATCACCATGGCAACCGGCGGATATGTCTGTATGAGAATTTGAGAGGGTACATGTGGAGGCAGTCTAGACATCTGTCTGTATCAATATGTGTGTTATATTACAAACGATCATTTGGCTTATGAATCTTAATATAGCCGCAGGCTTTTCCGTGTCAAAGACACCAAAAAAGATACTAAAGAAGTGCAGTCAGAAAGTAAAGTCTCACAAAGGCAGAGGAATGTTTCAATAGTCATCTATTCACATGTCTAGTCCCCTTCCCCACAAAAATGCACTTTCTGCTTTCTGTTGTATTCTTGTCTTTCTTTATACCATGGGTACTCAACTCTTACAGCTTTTCCCAAACTCGGTCCTTGGGACCCCAAGGGGTGCACATGTTTGTTTTTTTGGCATTCACTATTACAATAATGCATGATTAAAATAATCAAAGCTTGATGAGCAGTATGCAACACATGCACACACACATACCGGCCCATTTGTTTCCCTTGAAGCCCCTGTTATTAGCCAGATAAGTTAGATAAGATAATATAAGATAAGATAAGTTATTAGCCACCTAAGTTAGACAGGGCCACTGGGCCCCCCAAAAACATCACCACATTACTTGTGAAAACAGTACTAAAGTGATAAAAAAGAAAACTGTAAAATATTGTGGAACACGTTGATAGTAAACTGATGACTTTTCACTTCAACCAAAAGGTGGCGTCTCTAACATCCTCTCTAACACAAAAGGACCTTTTTGTTCTAGTGCCTTCTCCCAACACAGACACACACGTGCGTGCATGCGTGCACACACACGCACATACACACACAGAGAGAGAGTGCCAACTGCACGTTCTCTGGCCTAAAAAGTATCAAACAAATGTTTCCATGGTGACACTGTGAACATTCATTAAGCCTTCTCTCTTGAGCTCCAGTCAAACTGCCTTCATTGGCATTGGAGGAATCACATCTGCTAGGACACACACACACTACACACTACACAAAACCTCTCAATGGAGAGGCACAGGGGTGCTCTGTAGAACAGAGGTTGTATGGGGACAAGAGGTCCTCGACTACCCCCAGCCCTTTCCCTTCTCTCCCTCCACTTCATCCTTCCTCTTCAACTCCACCTACACTTTTAAAAAATGCAACTAAGAAAATTCCATGTTGCTTAAATATTCAAGTTGGCGAGACTTAAAATTAGGAAATTGTTGAGTTGACATGAAATAACCCTCTAACCCAGGGGTGTCAAAGTCAAATGGATAAAAATTCTACAAGTTTCAATGTTCATTGAAAAATTTTTAAATGAAAAGTCTAAACCTAATTGAACCTACTGAAAACCTAACAAATATATTCCAATATGATCAGCAATATTTTCTTATGGCTCTGTCAGTAATCTTTAATTTTCAACAGACACAAAAGACAAATTTCCTTTATATAAAAATCCCCATAACATGAACATTAAATGAAAGAAACCCTCTAACACCATCAGTAGCCTATATTTTCTATTTTAGCAAAAAGTGGGCACATATAGCAATGAAATATTTTAAAAATATAATTGTTGAAATACAATAAAATAAAGTGCAAAATCTACAAAAACAACACTTTGTTTAGTTTGAAAACAAATATTAAACTTTAACTTTTAAACTTGAACTGAAAAAACTCTAAATATGTGATTGCACAGTAATGTTCACTTGTTTGAGGTTTGAACTTGGTGGTGTCCCATCTTTTCCACAAGTTCATCAATGTTCTAAGGCTCTGAGCTGAGGAAATCCTCAGAATTGAGTGGAGGTGTTCAGCAGTAAGTCGACTTCTGTGTGATGTTTTGTTCAAGTTCATCAAAGAAAACAGTTGTTCAATTAAACATTTGAGCAGCCTGGATGCGCAGCTGGGGCATTGTGTCGGGGAAAATATGCCGCATATTTTGCCCTCAGTGCATCATTGCATTGGAGGTCAATATCCATTTGGAGGTTTGGTGGTGAGCTTTCCACGTCAACAGCAAATGGGTTACCGAGCAGTTCCAACCTGCTTTTTGTGCTTCAAAGTCAGCAAATTGAACCATTTTTAGCCAACTGTGCGCTCGGGAACGCACTGGTAGAGATTGGTCTGTAGCTGGGAAAGTGGCTCATTATCTAGAGTCAGTTTGGTTTTAAATGCCTTCACTGTACTGTACATATCGAGATGACATCCCGACCCTGCAGCTGCAAGTTCATTGCATTCAGATGACTCGTAATGTCACACAGAAAAGCCATTTCACACAGAAACATTTCGTCTCGGAGTTGTGTTGTGTCTTTCCTTTGCTGTCCAAGAACAGACAAATATCGAAACATCTTTGAAGCACCTTTCCCTGGCTTAGCCATCGCACCTCTGTGTGATAAGGCAAATATTCTGGGAACTGTTTCAAACCTTTGGCTCTGATAAAGTTAACTGTGATGATGCTCATTACATGCTCCATTTTCAAGGCTTTACCGCACATATTCTGTCCTGTGTCCACACATCGGGTTAGTCAGGATTTACACATCTTGACACCTCTTCATACAAATCATGCGTATGCATTCCTCTGGGGTCTACTCTGTCAGGACCCTCTGCCTTTTGTAGCCTTTGTTCCATGTCCATATTCTTGTTTTTGTCCGCGTGTTTCGTTTCATAATGTATTCTTTTCTGTGAACAAATACTCCGACTCCCACCTTGTTTGAAAACCCCGGTTTTTTTGATGGGTATCTGAAAGTTAATTTTACTGTGATGCTGACAACTGCTGTATGTTGGTTAAAAGATCTGCGGGCTGCCGGCTTGCTGCGGTCTGCGGGCCGGTTCTAATAATAAATCAAGATCAACCCTTATCGAGATTTGAGGGCCAGCCTTTTGGGCCATGTCCATATTCTTGTTTTGTCCGCGTGTTCGTTTCATAATGTCGTCTCAGATTATCGCCACACTTTCTCCACACAGAAGACACACAGGTTTCGGATTTGAAAAACAATGTTGTGTGAACTTGTGTGAACTTAAATATTGCAACACATATAGCTGAGTTGATCACACAAAATAGTTTAGTTTGCTAAGACCCAATTTAAAACACTGCGTTGGCTTAAAATACATGTCTCGTTATTTTAGTCAATATACTTGTCAGGGACAGTTTACAATTATAACATATAGACTAAAATATGATGCATTACACCAGATATAGCCAAAAAATGGATTTGTTTGAACCATTAGTGCGATTGTTGTACCTGATTATCTAGTCTGGGGTTAGTCAGGATGTAGTCTGGGATTAGTCAGGACATATTCTGGGGTTAGTCAGGACATATTCTGGGGTTAGTCAGGACATATTCTGGGGTTAGTCAGGACGTATTCTGTGGTTAGTCAGGACGTATTCTGGGGTTAGTCAGGACGTATTCTGGGGTTAGTCAGGACGTATTCTGGGGTTAGTCAGGACGTATTCTGAGGTTAGTCAGGACGTATTCTGGGGTTAGTCAGGACGTATTCTGAGGTTAGTCAGGACGCATTCTGGGGTTAGTCAGGACATATTCTGGGGTTAGTCAGGACGTATTCTGGGGTTAGTCAGGACGTATTCTGGGGTTAGTCAGGATGTATTCTGGGGTTAGTCAGGACGTATTCTGAGGTTAGTCAGGACATATTCTGGGGTTAGTCAGGACGTATTCTGGGGTTAGTCAGGACGTATTCTGAGGTTAGTCAGGACGCTTTCTGGGGTTAGTCAGGACATATTCTGGGGTTAGTCAGGAAGTATTTGAAAGAAAAAAACTTTCTGGTTCAGTAATTAGATCATGACTGAAACTAGAAATTATCTGTCAATAACAAAGTAATTCCATAGTTGAGGAAACATCTATATTATAGTTCATCCAACATAAATGTATAGTTCATCTGATACCCTTACATCTTTAAGTTGAGATGACTTGAAATCAAAAGTTGATACATGTTTTTTTTTTAATCAAGGCAACTAGCTGCAGTACTATTTCTAGTTTATTCAACATTGGCCAATCAAAATCAAATCAAATGTATTTATATAGCCCTTTGTACATCAGCTGATATCTCAAAGTGCTGTACAGAAACCCAGCCTAAAACCCCAAACAGCAAGCAATGCAGGTGTAGAAGCACGGTGGCTAGGAAAAACTCCCTAGAAATGCCAAAACCTTGGAAGAAACCAAGAGAGGAACCAGGCTATGTGGGGTGGCCAGTCCTCTTCTGGCTGTGCCGGGTGGAGATTATAACAGAACATGGCCAAGATGTTCAAATGTTCATAAATTACCAGCATGGTCAAATAATAATAATCACAGGCAGAACAGTTGAAACTGGAGCAGCATCACGGCCAGGTGGACTGGGGAAAGCAAGGAGTCATCATGTCAGGTAGTCCTGAGGCATGGTCCTAGGGCTCAGGTCCTCAGAGAGAGAGAAAGAAAGAGAGAATTAGAGAGAGCATACTTAAATTCACACAGGACACCGGATAGGACAGGAGAAGTACTCAGGAATGTATGTTAGCAGAACTTGAATGCCCAAAGTTGGGTAACTACAAATTGTGTTGCAGCTGGTGCCTTGATTTTTAAAAACTTGACTCAACTTCAATGGATAGGATCCCCCTCAAAGGAACACCACATTTCTCCTGCCATAATCAGCCAGACTACAGCAAATACACTGTACTGTATGGAAGGAAGATACAGTATGTCTGTGTGTGGCATTATTATGGTGAATGATTATTTGGGTGTGGTGGATGTGTCATATTTGTATTTTTTATTTTTTTTATTTTACCTTTATTTAACCAGGCAAGTCAGTTAAGAAAAAAATATTATTTTCAATGACGGCCTAGGAACAGTGGGTTAACCGCCTGTTCAGGGGCAGAACGACAGATTTGTACCTTGTCAGCTCGGGGGTTTGAACTTGAAACCTTCCAGTTATTAGTCCAATGCTCTAACCACTAGGCTACCCTGCCGCCTCATAGAGATATAGCAGTGTGAGGATAGTGTGTACTCTGTGCTGACTATTTACATGTACACACTGATAGCTTTTCCCAGGCAGGTCACTTGTGATACAATTCAGTATCCGACGTCCATCCTTGCCTAAGGACGTCAGGTGTTGACGTGGAAACCGACCACTAGGGGCAACAGTGAGCACTGTTACCTTCAGGTAGAGTTGGGTGTTGCTAGGGTGATGTGGATGAGTAAGCGTCTGCCTGTGGTTCCAAAGGTAGCATGTTTGAATCTAGCAGGAGAAAGTTATTTTTTATATTTTTGTTTTAAGCCTATCCCCAAACCTTAAACTTTACCTTAACCATCCAAAATAAAAGTGGAACTGACAGTGGTTTAGTCGATAGCGCGCCGGACCTCGGGCTCGAAGGTCTAGGGTTCGAGACCTGCTCCCTGCCTGTTTCATTACATTGTTATCAGAAGTGATCGGACCTCGCATCCACGACAGTGCGTGTGCTTGACTGGTGAGCGCGTTCCTGCGCGAGGACGCGCTCTTTGAAAGAAGGAAAATCGACTCGAGACCTTCTCCCTGCTGTTTCATTACAATATAATTCTCAGTTTATGCTACAAAATCAACTGTATAAGAGGTTTTAAAAATAGGTTATATTTGACTCAACATTCCATGGCGTTCACTAAGGCATTTTTGGCAGTTCAATGCATGATAAATATAATTCACCAATACAGTTCTTGGTAAAATATTGCTAGCAGATTGTAAATCACATCTGGCCTGGTACATTTTTTGCTGACTCTATTCGGGATGCACTGTTTCAGTTAAAATGACTCAATATTATGGAAAAAAAATTGACAAATGTAACGCTGGGGATGTCAATGCAATCAAACTTGCAAGGGCAATGATCATAAGTCAGTTATAATGTGGCTAATAGGCTAGCATATCTATTCATGTAGGAAGCTAAAAACACGGAGGGTAACAGCTATCTAGCCAACGCTTTGATGACATGTCATTGGAGGAGTGGGTGAGTGACTTAACTTTCCCCTCATCGTTTTTCAATGGCTATACACAGCTACAGATGCAGGTGTCATTTGGTTAGCTAGCAAGAACTTGAACGAATGTTATCCAGTTATCCAGCGTATTTCTTGATTTCGCAAATTCACTCTAGCTATCTACTCCGTTTTCACAGCACTCTCGTCTGAGTGTGTCAGAGCGCAGAATAACTGATGAATTTACGCAAGACCTGCTGAATATGACCGGTGTCAGTAAACGTAGGCAAAACAATAGTTAGTCACGAATGCTCTAGATAACATATAAACAGCCTAGCTAACCAGCTCTGCTATGGCAAGCTAGCCAACTTTAGCCAGGCAGGAAAGCTGCAGAAGGAGGAGTAGTCTACAATTCCCAATTGTTTATCAGTGCAATTTTGATGGCCAACTAGCTGAAAAAAGTTTGAGAGGGTTTATCTAATGTTCCTTTGTTATATTTGAGCTCATATTGGTCTGGCTAGCATTAGTTTTTCATCTTGTTGTTGTTGATGTGCATAACTGAGGCCCAAGAGTGCTCTGAAATCGGAGGTGTTTGATGGGGTTGAGGTCAGGGCTCTGTGCAGACCAGTCAAGTTTTTCCACACCGATCTCGACAAACCATTTCTGCATGAACCTCGCTTTGTGCATGGGGGCATTGCTATGCTGAAACAGGAAAGGGCATTCCTCAAACTGTTGCCAAGTTGGAAGCACAGAATTGTCTAGAATGTCATTATATGCTATATCTCATTGGAACTAAGGGTCTAGCCCCAACCATGAAAACAGCCCCAGACCGTTATTCCTCCTCCACCAAACTTTACAGTTAGCATTAATGCATTCGAGCAAGTAGTGTTCAGTAAAGCTATTCTACTACCAATGTTTCCTATGGAGATTGCATGGTTGTGTGCTCAATTCTATACACCTGTCAGCAACGGGTGTGGCTGACATAGCCAAATCCACAAATTTGAAGGGATGTCCACATACTCCCACATACGCTTTCCCACTCTATATTGCTATAGAATTTTCATAAATGCCTTAGTATACGTAATTCCCAAATGTTCTAAGAATGTATGAAAACGTGAAAATGGCCACATCTAAGTGATCATTGGTCAGAATTTATTTTTTAAGTGTCAAATTCTTCCTGGGGGTGTATATGAACAGATTTTTAATAAGATTTCATGTTGAATGTCTAAATTTGAAGTGAGACTGTGAGAGCTTGTTGGCTTTTCCTCTGTGTCTGTGACATTGATTTGCGTTTATGGCCTCTCTGCCTCACTACTCTGTGCACTGATTAAAAGTATTTTTATGAGTGCAGAGTCCAGAGATTCTATTTTATACACACCAAAGAGAATTGTACTATCCTTCACTCTTGTCCTTGCACGCATGCAGCATGCACACCGATACAGGGGATGATTTGACTCTTTATATGTTTATCATTTCATTTTCGACAAAGGTTTTGTTCAGTGGAATAAGAAGATAGGGGTACTTATATTAATGTCTTAATTGCGTGAGGGATTTAAAAACTCGAAACTTTATCCACACATGGTCAGACCCCATTGTGATAACTATAATTGGGTTGGCTGTGTATGAGAGCATTCGATCTAGAGGCTGAACACACTAATAAACAAACTAAAGTTGAAGCCTTCATTAGTCCTTTATCAAACATATAGACATGCTTCACAAATGATTTGTAAGCAGATGTCACAAAAGATTATGCCACATTTGGCAAAGCTCTAGATGTAAGGACCTGTTATATCACCCTTTGTGACATTAGAACTGATTTGTAAAGCAATGTGTAGGCCTAGTAAAGGCCATTTGTTTCTATGTTCTAGCTCTTTTAAAGTGTTCTATAGGCTACTGTACTCAAACACTCCCAACACACACTCATTGCGCTAACACTCCCTCATTCACACAGAGACACCAGACATCAGATCTGCTTAGGATGAGGTAAGACATAACACTTTAATTAATGACACCGTGTCACAACAGAGTTGTCCGTTTCATTGAGAGAAGCTGATCACATTATTATTACACACGTTATGGAACACCTGCCACAGCACTGAGGCTAAAGCCATCAGAACCAGATGCGTTGTATACAGCACATTTTGTTCTGCTCTGCTGCAAGCCTACACACACACACACACACTCCTCTCACTGACCCATCAGGGAGGTCACAGTTGACAGTGTAACAGCTGGGAGAGAACACATGAAGAAAGAAAGGGACAGTGAAGATACATTCCAGAGAGGATAATGCTCAGTCACAGTTTTCAGTTCCATTGGAGGATTGTTGGATAGGGATGTATGGGGTTGTAATAGGGTTGGCTAGGGATGTATGGGGTTGGATAGGGATGTAATGGGGTTGGATAGGGATGTATGGGGTTGGATAGGGATGTATGGGGTTGGATAGGGATGTGTGGGGTTGGATAGGGATGTGTGGGGTTGTATAGGGATGTAAAGGGTTGGATAGGGATGTGTGGGGTTAGATAGGGATGTAAAGGGTTGGATAGGGATGTGGGGTTAGATAGGGATGTAAAGGGTTGGATAGGGATGTGGGATGTTAGATAGGGATGTGGGGGTTGGGGGATGTAAAGATAGGGATGTAGATATGGGGGATTGGCTAGGGATGTATGGGGTTGGATAGGGATGTAGGGGGATTGGGGGTTGTATAGGGATGTAAAGGGGGGTTGGATAGGGATGTATGGGGTTGGATAGGGATGTAAATGGGGATGTGGGGATGTATGGGGTTGTAGGGATGTATAGGGATGTTGGGGTATAGGGATGTGGGGGATTGGGATGTACGGGGTTGGATAGGGATGGGGTTGTATAGGGATGTAAAGGGATGGGATATGGGGTTGTAATGTAAAGGGTGGGGGATTGGGGGGTTGTATAGGGATGTATGGGGGATGTGGGGTTGGATAGGGATGTGGGATGTATGGGGTTGGGGTTGTATAGGGATGTAAAGGGTTGGGGGATGTGTGGGGTTGGATAGGGATGTGTGGGGTTGGATAGGGATGTAAAGGGTTGGATAGGGATGTAGATGGGGTAAAGGGTTGGATAGGGATGTGGGGTTAGGGGATGTAGATGGGGATGTATAGGGGTTGGATAGGGATATGTGGGGTTGGATAGGGATGTGTGGGGTTGTATAGGGATGTATAGGGTTGGATAGGGATGTGGGGTTAGATAGGGATGTGTGGGGTTGGATAGGAATGTATAGGGTTGGATAGGGATGTATGGGGTTGGATAGGGGTTGGATAGGGATGTAATGGGGTTGGATGGGATGTACGGGGTTGGATAGGGATGAAATGGGGTTGTAATAGGGAATGTGTGGGGTTGTAGGGATGTGTGGGGTTGGATAGGGATGGGGGTTGGATAGGGATGTGGGGGTTGTATAGGGATGTGTGGGGTTGGATAGGGATGTATGGGATGTTGGGATGTGTGGGGTTGTATAGGGATGATAGGGATGTGGGGGTTGTAGGGATAGGGGTTGGATAGGGATGTGGGGTTAGATAGGGATGGGGTTGGATAGGGATTGTGGGGTTGTATTGGATAGGGATGTGTGGGGTTGGATAGGGATGTAATGGGGTTGGAGGGGTTGGATAGGGATGAAATGTGTGGGGTTGGATGGGGGGTTGGATAGGGATGTGTGGGGTTGGATAGGGATGTATGGGGTTGGATAGGGATGTAATGGGGTTGGATAGGGATGTATGGGGTTGGATAGGGATGAAATGTAGGGGTTGTAATAGGGATGTGTGGGGTTGGATAGGGATGTGTGGGGTTGGATAGGGATGTATGGGGTTGGATAGGGATGTGTGGGGTTGGATAGGGATGTGTGGGGTTGGATAGGGATGTATGGGGTTGGATAGGGATGTATGGGGTTGGATAGGGATGAAATGGGGTTGTAATAGGGATGTGCGGGGTTGGATAGGGATGTGTGGGGTTGGATAGGAATGTGGGTTGGATAGGGATGTAAAGGGTTGTATAGGGATGTGTGGAGTTGGATAGGAATGATGGGTTGGGGATGGGGTTGTATAGGGATGTAAAGGGTTGTATAGGGATGTAAAGGGTTGGATAGGGATATGTGGGGTTGGATAGGGATGTGGGGTTAGATAAGGATGTGGGGTTGGATAGGAATGTGTGGGGTTGGATAGGGATGTGTGGGGTTGGATAGGAATGTAAAGGGTTGGATAGGGATGTGTGGGGTTGGATAGGGATGTGTGGGGTTGGATAGGAATGTATAGGGTTGGATAGGAATGTATAGGGTTGGATAGGGATATATGGGGTTGTATGGGGCTGTATAGGTTTGCAAGCAAAATACTGTATATCCGTGAAACAGAAGAAATTGTTATGTGGCCAATGGCAACTGTCCATCTCTCTTGTCCTTGTCAGACAAATACGATTCCAATCTAAAGAGTGACAGTCTGGGGGGGTTTTAACATTTATACAGTTTTGTTCATTTTGTCCTCTTGTATTTAAGAAAAGTAATACGGTATATCACAGCTAAACACCAATGTTTAGGACTATCACGTACACAGCATGGATGAGGTTGTAACTAAAGGAAATTTGTAACTATGCAACAGGTCACTTGTTGAAGGTTGTGATTGTCAGTTCCTTTTGAGATGTCAATTTCTGACCAAAGAGATCGATACCACTGCGATTGGTGCCGCCCATTGCCTAGAGCATATCGGTAAGTGGACCCTACAACAGAGAGGATTCTGGGAAGGCTCCATTAGTAACAGTAACTGGACCAGGATGTACAGTAGACTCAGACTGGGTCCATTGTGATGGAAGAGAGTTCCATAGAAATGTCTTCCATTGCAGTCCTCTGATAGCTTCTTCCCTCATTAGCAACCATTACCATGTCCCACTTTAGCCAGTTCATGTAGGATAAATCCACACAGAGCATTAAGAGTGGTTCCTTAGTTCGTTGGCACATTCGTATTCACACAGTGCTCTTTCTCACACTGGCAGTTCTCTCACTGCCAACTGCATTGTGTGCATGGGCCACACCGAAGGCCCATGCACACAATGCTGCTTTGTAATGCACAACATCATTGTATGACCAATGTTTAATACCTGTATAGCATTGTTCCATTTGCTCTGGTACAGAAGGACATCCATTGTCTTTGTGGAATGGATGATATTGATTGGACCTACTGTGTGTATCATGTGGCAGGCAGGAAAATTCAACAGTGACTGTGTGCAAGGACTCAGACTGTGTGTGGCTGTTTATGTCTAAAATAACACCATATTCCCTTTTTAGTGCACTACTTTTGACCAAAGCCCAATACGGGCCCTGGTCAAAAGTAGTGCACTATTATGGATGCACACATACACACTCAATACTGTCAGCATAATCAATTTAATCACTCACTTTGAATTTGATTCAGACCTCGATTCAGACCAAAGAATTTACAAGAAATACAAAATGGGCATGGTGAACATACAGTAGATATCAAAAATGATAAATAGAACAAAACAAATAGCAATGAGCATATGACCAAAACAATAAAATGCTGTGTGTGTGGGGTGGTGGGGTTGAGGAGCCCATAGAAATGCGAGGTGTGTGAAGTAAAGAGCTGTGGGTTCTAAAACCGTCCAGACCGCACTATGATGGATGTTATCTCTCTATTTCCCTGCAGACATTCAGGCCTCGTGCTCTCCCTCTTCACTCTTCTCTATCTCGCTGTCTCTCTCCTTCTCCCCACTTCTTCATCTCCTTTCCCTCCCATAAAACAATGTCTTACATGTCTGAGGGGAGACTGTGCTAATGGCCAACATGAGCTCCTTAATGAAATATACATTACACCATTACTGACAAGGGCTGGGGCTGCGTGGCTAAAGCACTGTGGCCAAGACTAAAATAATAAAACATGCACAATTAAATTTCCTTCAGAAGCCTTTTGAGTGTTTATGTAGTAGGGGGTGGAGATGTGTGTGTGTGTGTGTGTGTGTGTGTGTGTCATGATTCTACCACAGTTGACCCAACCACGCCTAAACGGAGATCCTCACCACTAACAATGAAAGGACCATCTCACACAGACCCCGCCCAAACTCTCTTTCTCAGTTAGAACATTTTTAGTGGGGACCCCATTTTTTCATCAGAATTTATGAGGATCCCATTTTTCCCCCCAATAATTTCTCACGACCCCACCCAAAATTTTATGACACAACCTTAAAATCATAGAATTTTTACATTCACAATTAACATTAAATTCATTGCATTTTCATATCTTACCAAAATGAAAAGAAACAAATAAATAAAAATACTGAATAAAATGTTTTTCAAATGATCTTATATTGTCCCATACAATAATCTGTGCTCTTAATTTTTTGGTCCCCCCAACCCCCATTTGTTGCCCTGACTTTGAATACCACTTAGTTATAGCATTTAATTTGTTCTTGTTTGTCAGCATGAGGGGAAATGTCTTATGTCATGCCTTGTTGACATGAGGGAAATAATAGTCTGGTTGCTTCTATGTCTCCTCAGATGGTGCAATGCGTCTCAAGTCTTTTCAGGACATTGCTGGGGTCTGGTAGCTGTATGTCCGGTATGTACAGAGACAAAATCACCCATCTGCAGTGGAGGCACCTCTTCTGGACTCCAGGGGATTTATTTACAGAAGGATGGAGTTTCCAGAAACCAATTGGACCAAATGGCACCTCCCACTGCCTGCTCGTATATACTATAGTACAGCCCTCTTAGCCATTTACAGTAGACCATTTAGGCGCTGTTAAAAAGCCTTTGAAGAAATGGAAGCCTTCCCACTGCAAACCATTCTTAATGTCTCTTGAGTAGGAAGAAAATAGATGGTGGGTAAAGAGATGCATGACAGAGTAGAAGTAGGAAGAAAGTATGAGAGAGAGGGAGCGGGGGAGGGTAGGGCACAAGGGAATAGTTGGGGAATCTTCTGATTGCCTTAAAGAGTTTGATCGTAGCTTCAAACACACACTCAACCATGCGCACACAAACACACTCTCTTAGCCAAGGATGTCCAGGTAGACAGGAGAGGCCTTGGCTAGGTTGAGCAGTAAGCTGTGGATATCCTTGATGTGGTGTCTCATGTGGGGTTCCCTCTGCCAGCACCCCAGCATCAGGTCGTACACCTCTTTGGGACAGGTGCGAGGCCGCTGCAGGACACGCCCCTGTGTAATACACTCAATCACCTGTGGGTGTGGGGGGAGACACAAGGTTAGGATCACTTTATGTACACTGAACAAAAATATAAATGCAACAATTTCTTAGATTTGACTGAGTTACAGTTCATATAAGGAAATCAGTAAATTGAATTAATTAATTAGGCCCTAATCTATGACTGGGAATACAGATCTGTTGATCACAGACACCTTAAAACAAAAAGTCATGCGTGGATCAGAAAACCAGTCAGTATCTGCTGTGACCACCATTTATTTCCTTTGCATATAGTTTTTATTTTTGAATTTTACCTTTTTTCTCCCCAATTTCGTGGTATCCAATTGTTGTAGTAGCTACTATCTTTTGTCTCATCGCTACAACTCCCATACGGGCTCGGGAGAGACGAAGGTTGAAAGTCATGCGTCCTCCGATACACAACCCAACCAGCCGTACTGTTTCTTAACACAGCGCTCATCCAACCCGGAAGCCAGCCGCACCAATGTGTCGGAGGGTACACCGTGCACCTGGCAACCTTGGTTAGTGCGCACTGCGCCCGGCCCGCCACAGGAGTCGCTGGTGCGCGATGAGACAAGGACATCCCTACCGACCAAGCCCTCCAGGAATTGTGTACAGATCCTTGCGACATGTGGCGTGCATTATCATGCTGAAACATGAAGTGATGGCAGCGGATGAATGGTACAACAATGGGCCTCAGGATCTCGTCACGATAATTGCCATTGATAAAATGCAATTGTGTTCAAATGTCCGTAGCTTATGCCTGCCCATACCATAACCCCACCGCCATCATGGGGCACTCTGTTCACAATGTTGACATTAGCAAACCGCTCGCCCACACGCCGCCATCTGCTCAGTACAGTTGAAACCTGGATTCATCCGTGAAGAGCATACTTCTCCAGCATGCCAGTGGACATTGAAGGTGAGCATTTGCCCCCTGAAGTCGGTTACAAAGACAAACTCCAGTCAAGTTAAGACCCTGGTGAGGACAACGAGCACGCAGATCAACTTCCCCGAGACGGTATCTGACAGTTTGTGCAGAAAATCTTTGGTTGTGCAAACCCACAGTTTCCTCAGCTGTCTGAGTGGCTGGTCTCAGACGATCCTGCAGGTGAAGAACCCGGGCTGCCGTTACTACACGTGGTCTGCAGTTCTGAGGCCGGTTGGACATACTGCCCAATTCTCTTAAATGACGTTGGAGGCGGCTTATGGTAGAGAAATTAACATTACATTCTCTGGCAAAAGCTCTGGTGGACATTTCTTGCAGTCCGCATTCTTGCATTCCGCAATTGCATGCTCCCTCAACTTGAGACATCTGTGGCATTGTGTTGTGTGACAAAACTGCACATTTTAGAGTGCCATTTTATTGTCCCCAGCACAAGGTGCACCTGCGTAATGATTATGCCGTTTAATCATCTTCTTGATATGCGACATCTGTCGGGTGGATGGATTATCTTGGCAAAGGAGAAATGCACTCTAACAGTGATGTGAACAAATTTGTACACAACATTTGTGAGAAATAAGCTTTTTGTGTGTATGGAACATTTCTGGGATCTTTTATTTCAGCTCATGAAACATGGGACCAACACTTTACGTGTTGCGTTTATATTATTGTTCAGTAAGTATCTGATATACAAGCTTTATGGATATACAGTGGGGCAAAAAAGTATTTAGTATTCAGCCACCAATTGTGCAAGTTCTCCCACTTAAAAAGATGAGAGAGGCCTGTAATTTTCATCATAGGCACACTTCAACTATGACAGACAAAATTATAAAAGAAAATCCATAAAATCACATTGTAGGATTTTTAATGAATTTATTTGCAAATTATGGTGGAAAATAAGTATTTGGTCAATAACAAAAGTTTATTTCAATACTTTGTTATATACCCTTTGTTGCAACGACAGAGGTCAAACGTTTTCTGTAAGTCTTCACAAGGTTTTCACACACTGTTGCTGGTATTTTGGCCCATTCCTCCATGCAGATCTCCTCGAGAGCAGTGATGTTTTGGGGCTGTTGCTGGGCAACACAGACTTTCAACTCCCTCCAAAAACCTCATCTTTACTAGACTGTTCTTCCACTAACCTCATTGCAACTCCCTCCATTTTCTATGGGGTTGAGATCTGGAGACTGGCTAGGCCACTCAAGGACCTTGAAATGCTTCTTACGAAGCCACTCCTCCATTGCCCGGGCGGTGTGTTTGGGATCATCGTCATGCTGAAAGACCCAGCCACGTTTCATCTTCAATGCCCTTGCTGATGGAAGGAGGGTTTCACTCAAAATCTCACGATACATGGCCCCATTCATTCTTTCCTTTACACGGATCAGTCGTCCTGGTCCATTTGCAGAAAAACAGCCCTAAAGCATGATGTTTCCACCCCATGCTTCACAGTAGGTATGGTGTTCTTTGGATGCAACTCAGCATTCTTTGTCCTCCAAACACGACGAGTTGAGTTTTTACCAAAAAGTTATATTTTTGTTTCATCTGACGATATGACATTCTCCCAATCTTCTTCTGGATCATCAACATGCTCTCTAGCAAACTTCAGACGGGCCTGGACATGTACTGGCTTAAGCAGGTGGACACGTCTGGCACTGCAGGATTTGAGTCCCTGGTGGCGTAGTGTGTTACTGATGGTAGGCTTTGTTACTTTGGTCCCAGCTCTCTACAGGTCATTCACTAGGTCCCCCCCGTGTGGTTCTGGGATTTTTGCTCACCGTTCTTGTGATCATTTTGACCCCACGGGGTGATATCTTGTGTGGAGCCCCAGATCGAGGGAGATGATCAGTGGTCTTGTATGTCTTCCATTTCCTAATAATTGCTCCCACAGTTGATTTCTTCAAACCAAGCTGCTTACCTATTGCAGATTCAGTCTTCCCAGCCTGGTGCAGGTCTACAATTTTGTTTCTGGTGTCCTTTGACAGCTCTTTGGTCTTGACCATAGTGGAGTTTGGAGTGTGACTGTGTGAGGTTGTGGACAGGTGTCTTTTATACTGATAACAAGTTCAAACATGTGCCATTAATACAGGTTACGAGTGGAGGACAGAGGAGCCTCTTAAAGAAGTTACAGGTCTGTGAGAGCCAGAAATCTTGCTTGTTTGTAGGTGACCAAATACTTATTTTCCACCATAATTTGCAAATAAATTCATTAAAAAATCCTACAATGTGATTTTCTGGATTTTTTTTCTTCTAATTTTGCCTGTCATAGTTGATGTGTACCTATGAGGAAAATTACAGGCCTCTCATCTTTTTAAGTGGGAGAACTTGCACAATTGGTGGCTGACTAAATACTTTTTTGCCCCAGATGGAAGCCTTTCAGATCTATACACGTGCCTTGGGGGTATAAGCTAAGGCTAGGGGTCAATTTGGCTTTGGGGTTAGGGGGTTACAGCCTTTTTTAGGGAAATAACCAGAGATTGGGTTAGGGGGTTCTGACTAGGTGGAACACAGCTACGACCAACAGTGATTTTTCGTTGCAGGTTAGGAGAACTTACGTAGCAGGTTAGAAGAATTAACGTAGCAGGTTACGAAAAGGGTCAGCGTTAGCTAAAATGTTGTCCTAAACTGCTAAGAAAAGTCACTTCCGGTCCTAGCTGTACTCCATCCAGTCACAACCAGGATAGGGTCATGGTTGGGTGTTAAAGGTACTGTAAAATATAATTGGCCATTCTGTTGGAAAGCTTTGCCAAAGGAATGACTGTGAGGGTAGACTCCAGTTAGCAGTAGCCTGGATGCTAGTCTGTGCTGCCTTCTTGCCACTTCCTCATGGAACTGTTGTAAGGTGGCGGCAAGAGAACAGAAACAGACTGGCACCCAGGCTACGATGGAGGTAGAGTATAGACAGAGTTGGGGTTAGGGTTGCGGTTAGCTTAGAGGTGAGACTGACCTCGTTGTTGGAGAGCTGGTACCAGGGCTGTTTGCCGTAGGTGAAGATCTCCCAGAGGACCACGCCCAGACTCCACACGTCACTCTCTGTGGTGAACTTCCTGTACATGATGCTTTCTGGAGGCATCCAGCGGATTGGCAGCATGGTGTGACCCCCAACCTACATTAACACAAACACAGTCAGCCTGGACGCTTTATTTGAACGGTACAGAAATGATCATATTTTTTCCGTGAAACTACTTTGTAAAATGATCATAAAACATAAATTACCTTCAAATTACTTTTTATTTCTTTGCAATTCATTAAATCAAGCGCAACTATGCATCCTTTGGTACCTAGTCACCAGTTGTGTTGCATTCGTTGAGGTAAGAATTCAACTCTAACCCCAACCCCAACCCATTGATATCTCAATCCCATACTTTTCAATCACAAATTAGTTCAATAAATGCCAGTTGAAACCAGGGGTTGGAACTGGTTCAGAACCAAAAATCGTAAAATAACGAAATTTTGAGGAACAGAATAAGAAACGTGAACAAAAGTGACCGTTATTATTTTTAAAAGCATGGGAACTGGTTAATAACGTTCTTTTACATTCCGGGCATTTTTCCCAGTCCCACAATAAAACGCAACAAAGTGCCTATGCAAAGCCCTTGCCAGCGTGTGTCCAGGCTACCTGCTCCTCCCCCCACGAAACAGGCTACTGTACCCTATTGACGTTACAAGCAGGATTCAGCAATTAGGGAGTGCGATTTTTAATTAGAGAAGAATGGATTCACTTTTTCAATGCTAGTTAAGGATACTATATTTATCACTTTTCACACTGGACAAGATGTTTTTTATTTTAATTCTCGGGCCGCTCTGCACACACAAGCTTGGGTCCACAGTTAAGACAACTCTCGGAAGATCCTATATAGAAGCCGCTCCTCCATAGGTATAATTCTGTGGGACTAATTCAGATAATGCATGTCATAACAAGATGCCCAGTGCTTCAAGCCAAGCCTTCTCCTCCACGCTCTCTCGCTCTTCCCACACACAAAATGTCAGTCACATCTCGTGCCCTACACTTGTCTGTCCAATGCATGTAGACTAAACAACTATAGCTTGCCCACTACATAGCAAGCTTAAGCTGCTCTATCCTCACTGATTGGTGAAGTAATTTAATGTTGAGCTAAATAAAGAAAAATATATATCTCAGAGATTTACAAAGGAACAGAAAGGAATGACATAAACCGTTACATTTTTGGGGTTTGAATCAGTTCAATATTGTATTTTTCTGGTCGGAACAGTAGAACGGAACAACAAATAAAGAATGGTTCTGTTCAGAACAAAATGATTGGAAAATAATTTTGGTTCCAACCCTGGTTGAAACAGTACTCTAAAATAAAGTGCAAATAAAAGAAACATAAAAGAAACGCAGTTATTCAAAACTGCAAATGGTAAAATAATAGGGTACATTGTTTTTCCAAATGTTGTGTCTAACACACAGACAAATATAGTTATGAGCACTAAAAGGTTACGCTCAGTTTTTCAAAATGCCTTGCTGCAGCAAGGTACATAGTTAATGTGACAAACAAGCAATCATCTAACAATAACCCATGCAATAAAATACATGTCTGAAATATGTCCCTGACCCTTACCATCCCAGACACTGCGCAAGACAGGAAGTTGTGACTGGCCACTGCTGTCTGTCGCCCACTCAGCCCTGAATGGTCTTTTCCTTTACTTTACTAGTCCATTAAAGCCAAGAGATAGTCATCACCGGTGTGTGTTTTTCTGTGAAAACCAATCTAGCTCTAGTCCGCCTTCTCAAAGGCTCTTTCCTCCTCCTCAACACATAACTCACTTTAAGTGTTTTCACATAACTAAAACCCCACTTGAGTTACCAAGGAGAGATACTGTGTGTGTATGTTTGTTGCGATAAATTCACGGTCAAGTGGGGTTGAGGCCAACATCCAGTGAGTGTCTCATTTAGTTAGTGTGGTTTAGTTTGAAATATTAATGCTGCTTTCCTGATCTTAGTGTCTCCACTTTTTGTGTTTGTGTGTATGCTTGTTGCTTGTGTTTGTATGTGCTTGCTTGTGTTTATGGCTCTGTGTGTATGCACATGTTTGATTGTGTGTGTGTGTGTGTGCTTGTTTGTGTTTCTCTGTGTGTGCATGTGTGTGTTTTGTGCATTTGTGTGTTACTTTGTGAGGTAGAACAGCCCCTGATTAATTGTTCTTAACATCCTGAGTTCATCAAATATTAAGAGAAGCAGTTTTACTAGCCTGTTCAGAGGGCCCAATGGTTTTTAGAGCTCAATAGAGCTCTCTCTCCAGCCGGGTCGAGGCAGATCCACTTCAGTATTCTTAGGGGCAACATGAGCGCCTATTAACAATATCATCTAGTAGGCTCTCGGCTTGCTAGGGTGTTGTGGATGGCGATAGAGGAAGGGCTTAAAATGCGAGCAATGGCTACGAGGACTGCGGGTTCAATCTGAGCTACAGCTCTGAGGATCGCGGGTTCAATCCCTGTCTAGGCACTCGTTTTTTCCCTTCCATTTGAACCCTATCCCAAAACTTAACCCTTACCTTAACCAGTCGGAATTAATGCCTAAACTTAACCGCCGAGTCTTGACAGAAATATGTTGAATATTGAAGTCAGACCATGAGATCTTATTGCTCTCAGAATTATTAATGAATATTTATAACTAACCCGCTGCTTGTCTGTGCCAGAAAACCTCAAAGAAGAAAACGAGGAATTGAATTTAGAGTTTAGAGGCCACGGTATCCATGGCAACCAGGCGGGTTTGAAAGAGAGCTTTTGGGATGCTTTAGACTGGCTGCATGGGAGGGGCTTCACTAGGAGACTACTCCTCCTCCTTGTTCCAGTAGACTGAACTGAATTGCCCTGTGTTTCTATGGAGATGGTAATTCTACTGGGAATTACTGTGTTTTTTTATACCCAGGAGTGGGTGCAATGAAGCCCTGTCTGTCGGTCTGTAATTTAAAAAAAATACAGGTTTGTGTATTCATGTGGATTAAAGAGAAATTATAAAAGAGGCTGCTCTTGGGTTGATGGGTGGGTGGGTGGGTTGGTTGGTTGGCTTCCGCAGCTGTCCATCAAAGCCCTGGGAGGGTGCAATGTGACATCACTGGGCACTATAGTGAATAGGGTACCATTTCAGATGCAGCCACTGTCAGGCATAATCTCTAGACAGGAAGCAACTTGGGCTGGTCTACCTTTTGATCCCTCCTATTACATCCTTGTTCATCATTCTTTCACCCAACTGTTGGGGGAAAGCAGCTTTCAGTCTCTTTCTCGGCATATCTCTATCATTGGCTCCTCTCTCTTTTCTCGTGTCTTTCTCTCCACACTCAGTCCCTTCTCTCCACTCTGAAGCCCTCCTTCTCTTCTGTTTTCTCCCATACCCCTCCTCGTGCATCTTTATTTGTGTTGATTTATTTCACTTGCCCCAACCCTCCCCCTTATCTCTCTCTCGCTCTTGCTCTCTCTCTCTTTGTAGTAGTGGAGCTGCATACTAATATAAGTTATTTAATTACTTTTTTCATAGGGACTTTCTGATATAACTTATGCTCTGTGCTGCCTTTGCCCATTGCTATGGCGACTCCTCCAGTGGTTAACTTTACTGAGAGGGTGTGTATGAGTGTGGGTGTGTATATGGGGCGGTGGATAGCAGTTGTATGTTGTCACACACTAATAGTGAAATCAAAGAGAGGGGGAGGCAGGGAAGCAGGTGGAGAATGTGTGGAAGAGACAGGGTCTGTTACATCTATACACTGACATCTACTTATAAGGCCTCTGCAGTGTTTCTCCACCTCCCGTTCGGGACAGTCCATAAAGAATGTTGCCGCTGACCGACCAATCAATCAGTTAGTTAAATACTTGATTGGTTAGTTAGCTGGTACCAATTCAATACTATTTGTTATTGAATCAGTTCTGAGACGGAGGCAGACTATATAGGCTGCTGGTCTGGTGGAACATAGAACGTTGAGAAACACTGCTCTATGCAGCTTTCATCTTCTAGATTAGATTTTTTAAAATTTATTGAACTAGGCAAGACAGTTAAGAACAAATTGTTAAACATACCAGGCCCAGGGCCTACTGATTGATTCATGCCCATGCAGGGAGAGAGAGAGAGGCCCATGCAAAGGGAAGTAGTAGGGGGCCAAGAAAAAAAGAGGGCGACACATACACTTACCCTGTAGTAGTCCGTGCTGTACACATCTCGGGACATGCCGAAGTCACCGATCTTCACCAGCAGGTTCTCTCCCACCAGACAGTTACGTGTGGCCAGGTCTCGGTGGACAAAGTGCTGGGAGGCCAGGTAGACCATGCCTGCAGCAATCTGCTGGGCGATGTGCAGCATCTGGGACTGGGTCAAAACCACGGGCCTATTGGTCGGACCGTCACCCATCATCACGGAGTCGGGACCGTGAGCCCTACGGAATGAGAGGAATTCCATTGAAATTCCGAATCACAACTTGAAAGGTGATATTCATTTTCAACTTTATTTATAAATGTTTTACTTCTTGCGTTGGGAGTTTTAACTCACTTTCTGTAATGGCTTCATTGAAATAGATCATGACCAACATCAGTCAGTGGGGGGATTCCGACCCGAGTTAAAGCTGCAATATCTAACTTTTTGGGCGACCCGACCAAATTCACATAGAAATGTGAGTTACAGATCTGTCCTTCTCATTGAAAGCAGGTCTAAGAAGCGGTATGTCTGTTCTATGTGTGTTATTTCTATGCTTCCCATTCTTAAGTTGATTTTTTTCCGTCTTGTACTTTAGGTTTGGTACACCAGCTTCAAATGAAATACCATATTTTTGGTTATGTAAAATATATTTCACAGCAGTTTAGATGGTACAATGATTCTCTACACTATAAACTGAAAAGAGACAAACTGTTAGAATTTTATCAACCAGGAAATGATGGTGCGATATCTGCATAGTGCATCTTTAAACTCGCGGAAATGGAACATAATTCTATTTTCTGCACTTACACGTATTCAGACCTTTAACTTAAGCATTAGAATAGTATGCTATTAACCCGCTATTCGTTGGGGTTGGAGATCAAAGAAATGAATCTGTGGTGGAGGTGTGTATACAGATACGCCGTATTCTGACTTTGACTTCATTCCCTCATAATTCCACCACCTTTATGCAAGAGGAAACCATGAATAAGGTCTAGTGAACCTCCCGGTTCCAAATGGAAAAAGCATCTACTTACTTTTTTATGATATAAATTAAAGCATTCTCCATGCTCTGTAATTTATAAATTGATAAGAACTATTGATGAGAGCTCGGTAAATTAGTCATCCGTTTGGAGAAGAAGATTGAAAATACACATAGCAAATAGTTTTAGATGATTTTTCCTTATGATCCCAGAAGACGAATGTGAAACCAGTCATATGGAAGCAAACTGAAAATCATATCAAAATGACATGTATTGCGGCCCATTTTCCACAGTTAAGTAGGGTATAAATAGCTGTACCGTTATTCAGAATGTGTATTGTATGCCCTCATAATCTGTGTGGATGAAATTTGGAGACCCAATCTATAGACTTCTTTAGGGCCAAGCCTGCCAAGTTGATGTATGCAGTTTAGAATGTTTTAATTATATGCCTGGACTTTTCTCTGTTTTATTTTACCATTTGTATCATGTTAAATATTAGCCACTATCGGAGGCCACCATCAGTAATACCCACAAACATTTGTAATGGTCAATTTAGTTTCCTTTTGCATCATTCAATTAAGTTGACCATTCTTTCCTCTGTCATGTAGTTGTTCCTGAGGATTGCTAGCATTAGTGGATTCTATTAGGCTAACGTTGTGCAATAATTTTGCACATGTAGCCTATTTGAATCATTATGGAACTCAAACCACACCTAGCAGGTTAAACCTGGAGCCTGGTGCACGGATCACGATGACTGAAACGTTGTCATACAGTTCCATGATTAGGGTACATTTCTAGGACTATTGTTCAACACTTATTGTACACTTTTTTTCTACCTTCAAATATTTCATGGATTCAACTTGAATATGACAACCTTCAAGATGAATCAAGCCACTGTATTTTGGATTCATCAATATATATTGTGCATAAATACTTCAAAAGAAAATGTCATACATTCTTTCCTGTCCCCCAAATTTGCCTAAATAATCTACAAGATCAGAGTAATTTAAAATCTACCAGTTGGTGCTGAAATTGAGACGAGTATGCATATATTTATATGGCTTTCTTTCATTGATCCCTGTATTCTGAACCAGTTCTCTTTATGTGTTTTTGTGAGTCTGTCGATCAAATTCTAATTAAAGATACATCTTATTTAAAGGGATGCCTTAAGATAAATGTACTGAATTAAAACTCCAGGAGGAAATCTGTTGTCCAGCAAGTGGGAGGGTTTTCAGCAGTTGAATTAAATATATTCAGTGCGTGCAAGGGAACCAGACTTGCCTTACACACCTGCTTAAGGCAAGTCTGAATACCACCTACTGAGAAGTGTGTAGGAAAGGAGTGTGTAGGAAAGGAGTGTGTAGGAAAGGAATAATTTGTCTAAGTCTGAATCGGGCCTTAATATGAACGTGCCCACAGAATTGTATACCTGAGGAACTTGTTGAGGTCCCCGTGCTTCATATACTCAAAAACCATGATGAGGGGGTCGCTCTCCACACACACACCATAGAACGTGACAATGTGCTGGTGCTGCAGGTTGGTCAGTAACTCGGCCTCCCGGTGGAAGTCCTTCCTTGCATTCTCACTAGCCTCTTTCAGGGTCTGAACACACAAACACACACAGGTTACTATCCAAATTTTACTCAAAATGTAGTTTGTTAGACACGGAAAACATCATACTTAAAAATTATTCACTGTGCACGGAGACTACTTACTGGGAATATTCTGCCACAAGATGTTTTTGGCTCAAATCCACCAAGTACAGACATAAGTAACTCTTAAAGTAAAAGTGAGTTATAGGAACTTAACCATGGCCCACAATTTTATCTTGTTGGTAATGACCAAGCAGAGATGTTGTATACTTCTGTATAGTAAGTTCAGTGTTATTTACAGAAGTAGTGTGGTTGGTTTTCGTGTTCTGATCTTTGCATTAGTGATCGTAAATCATGAAATCTGTCATAGTGATTTAAGTGCAGAGGCGAGAGAGAGTGTTTCAGGAAATGTAATAGGAACAGGAGAGAGCTAAGGAAGCCAAAGGATGACCCTCTGTTCTGACCCCCAGCTAGAACGCTGAGATGGCAGAAAAAGAGATTCCTCCACCCCCATCTTCAACCAATTAGATTTCAGGAAACAGAACTCATCAATTTGATCAGAACAGAACTGGAAGTGGATGAGTTTCCTAAAAGCCTCAGAACTAACATGGTACCTTCTTTCTCTTAACAACCCAGACCCACGCCACTATGAGAACATTAAAGTGCTTAGACAAATTCTGAAGTTCATTCACAACTAGAAGATTGACCACTAAACATTGATTTGGCATTGTTACTTTCTCGCGGCTGGGTTGTCCAGAGGAGTTAAAGTGCCGAATTAGCTACAAAGATTTCAAGAAACTCACTCCTGAATGCGAGTTACCTATGACACTGTATGACTGCCGGGACGTTGGAGAATTAAATTGCCTGTGTGACTGCTAGCATCCTTGCATGACTGCCAACGCCTTAGCTAATGTCACTACTGTTCCGTATCGTGATCGATGACTCCCTTGTGAGTTTGACCATAAACATGGAAGCTTAGCCTATATGGCTGCATGCCTGTCCAATGTTTGCATGTAAAACCACTACCATTAGTGATATGACTATGTTAGACCGTAGAAGCGGCAACTCGGAAAGTGCAAAGTCACATCTATCACCTTCAATGGCAGGTTTCCAGTAGATACAGGACAAACTGCCCTGCCACTCAAGCCCCACTTCACACTTAGAATGCGGTGGGACACAGGAAGGAAAGACAGGAAGTCATGAGGAGGGGGTTCTCTCCCATGCCATGTTTTTTTCAATTAAAACTCTCCTATAAGATCTAATTTCACCACATACTTTGAATGCTGGAATTCTTGATGGAAGCAGGCCATTGGCTGATTTTCCTACAGGAGTATCTAGGGGGTAGGTTTTGGGGGTCCATTTGGAAATTGGCCAAACGATGTAGCCTACAGTGGGTTGTGATAGACTGGAAAGAGCAGCGTTACCTTGACGGCTACCAGGATCTTTTCGAGCTCAGGAGACAGGTTATAGCACTCAGCCAGGAAAACCTTCCCAAACGCCCCCTCTCCCAACTCCCTCTTCAGCACTATGTTGTGTCTCTTGATGTGCTGGACAACTGCAACACAAAGAGAACCTAGTTATTACATATATCAGTGTGACTTCTGAATATGAATGCCGTAATCAGTATATATCTGAGAAGAGATGATGATATATGGTTGGATTGGGGGACTGGGAGCCGTCATTGGTTGTACCGAATGCTCTATCTACTATTTTGTTGTCTTGATATTGATCGTGATGAGCTGTATTGTCTGATCACTGTTTTCAAAAGTAAAAGTTGCACAAATAGTTGTGCGTTGCGTCTTTTTATTGTGATTATAGTAACATCATGTCAGCTCCGTCTCTCAGCATAATAGCTATCATGTGGGAATCGTCAGAAATAGATGTTTGAAAGTCTATTTGAAATTGCGATTTTTGACTGAACAAACGCTGAAATCTGGCTGGTGTTGATACAGTCGCGGGATTCTCCCAGAGCTGCACCCACTTAACTCTCTATAGCACAAGGACAGTGGAGAACACCAAAACATATTCATCAGCAGGTTACTGTCTTCAGAGAGAAACAGGACACAAAACGTCAAGATTTATTTCTGATCTGATTAAGAAATGCATTTGAAGGAAAGCTCTCACCACTCAGTCTATTGCATTGCGGAGGGCTAGACTTTGAAGCTGTATCGAGCTGCACTAACTTACTGAGAACCATAACCCAATATTAAAGAGATAGGTAGAGAGAGAGTGTAGGCCATTAGGCCAGAATGTACAGACTCAAGACCTGAGCACAGCTTTGTTTGTGTGTGTGCATGTGCCTGTGTGTGTGCGTGTGTACGGGTGTGCTTGTGTTAACCTGATGACATCACATCTGTCATAACCACAGCTCAGGGAATTATGTAAGTACCCACAATTCCCTAAACATCTACCCAAAAAAGCCACAACTCACTACCACTGCTTACTAACTCTCTTCTTTATACACACATATTAATATCTATCATATAGCTCTGTTACTCAAACACGTTCTACTCACAACTCAACTATTTCCATCATTACAGTCATTCCAACCATACAACTCAACCATTCCTGCCAATTCATGTACAGTAAATGTACATTTCCACAACCAAACGCCACACATTTACTACACGTATCATTCTAAGTTCAAATGAAACTTTATTTGTCACGTGCCGAATACAATATGTGTAGACCTTACCGTGAAATGCTTACTTACAAGCCCTTAACCAACAGTGCAGTTCAAGAAGAGTTAAGAAAATATTTACCAAAAGTGAATACATGTCAAGAAGAGACAAAACCACACCCCTTCCCCTGTCTATCATTCTCCTTAAGAGTTTTTGCTAATTATTTGTGGCTTTTCCAAAGCCTCACTTCGGGCCGGTGGTGTAGGGGTTGGCTTTAGAATTTAGTCACTGTTTTCTGATGTCATTGGTGAATGGGAGACATGCCACAGGAGAAGAGTAAACAACTTGATAAAAATACATTTGTAAATCACAATTTCCAGTACAATGCTAATAAGCCTTCTAAACCCAGAGACCAGGATGGAGATTAAAATGGATTAAATAAACGTTTTCCTCAGAAGTCTACACACAATACCCCATTATGACAAATTGGAAACAGGTTTTTAGAAATGTTTGCAAATGTATGAAAAAAATAAAAAAACTGAAATACCTTATTAACATAAGTATTCAGACCCTTTGCTATGAGCCACGAAATTAAGCTCAGGTGCATCCTGTTTCCATTGATCATCCTTGAGGTGTTTCTACAACTTAATTGGAGTCCACCTGTGGTAAATTGATTGGACATGATTTGGAAAGGCACACAACTGTCTATACAAGGTCCCACAGTTGACAGTGCATGTCACAGCAAAAACCAAGCCATGAGGTCGAAGGAAATGTCTGTAGAGCTCCAAGACAGGCTTGTGTCGAGGCACAGATCTGGGGAAGGGTAGCAAAACATTTTTTCAACATTGAAGGACCCCAAGAACACAGTGGCCTCCATCATTCTTAAATGGAAGAGGTTTGGAACCACCAAAACTCTTCCCAGAGCTGGCCGCTCGGCCAAACTGAGAAATCGGGGGAGAAGGGCCTTGGTCAGGGAGGTGACCAAGAACCCAAAGGTCACTCTGACAGAGCTCTATAGTTCCTCTGTGAAGATGGGAGAACCTTGTGTGTGTGGGTGTGTGTACATCTCTTGTTCTTAATGAGTTTTGTCCACTCTAATGGAGTGCACAAATTAATGGAGGCTATTGATCTGTTTCTAAGATATTAGAGTCACACCCACTCTCCTGACATAATACCCTACCTACATTGTTTCTCTCTTTTTCATCAAACTGAATACGACATTTACACACACAGACACACCACAAACACACAGACACACACACAGCTGTACAGTAGTGACTGACATTTTATGTTTTTCTGAGGCTCATAAATCTCTTTTGGTGATTTGCTGAGGACACAAGTCAGACCACAGCTCTCTCAGCATTGGCCCAGACAGGTAAAGACAGCGGAGACACACACTGTGTATAACACAGACCTACACAGAGACACAGTCCTATTGTAGATGCCTCCGTACATCATCTGCTTAGGAACTTGTGTCCTCGTTAAGAAGCATGACCTCTAATTTGATGGATTAGATAGATCCAACTACACAGCTAACAAGTGTGATTGACACACACACACGGAACGCTGCCTGTCCCACTCAACACATTTTATCAGCAGCTCCAGTGCCATTTCCATAGCAGCGGAGAGAGTGTTGCTAAGGCAACCCACACATACGTACATTCTGGTGTGGGTTCTTAGATGGCGTCTATGTGTCGGTGCAACAGATTCATGGTGACGTCAGCACTCAGATCCTTTGAGATCTCTTAGTCTGCAGGCTATTCTTCTTTGCTACAGTCTAGTAGGCTATATCTTGTTACCCATTAAAAGGAACTGGTGTTAAAGAAAGCCATTTGTATGTGTGTCTTGTGAGTGTATACATGCGTGTGTGTGTAAGCCATGGTCTTGTACTCACAGGTGTCTGATTTGAGCATGCTGTTGCTGCGGAAGTACTGAGGGTTCTCGATAACGGGGATCTTGGTCATGCCGATGATGACTGCGTCTAGGCCCATCTCAGAGGAGGACGGAGTGTTACTGCCATTGGACACGTGGTGGAGAGGAGAAGCCGAGTCGTCATCATTACTGATCACCGATGACGCACCTGAGAGAGAGGAGAGAGCGAGAGGAGAGAGCAGGGAGAGAAGAGAGAGCGAGAGCGAGAGGAGAGAGAGAGCGCAGGGAGAGAAGAGAGAGCGAGAGGAGAGAGAGAGAGCAGGGAGAGAGGAGAGAGCGAGAGGAGAGAGAGCAGGGAGAGAGGATAGAGTGAGAGGAGAGAGAGAGCAGGGAGAGAGGAGAATGGAATTAAAAGGAAGAGGAAGAGAGAAAAAAAGAAATGAGAACAGAAGAGATGAGAACGGAATAGAAGAGAAGAGATGAGAATGGAATAGAAGAGATGAGAACAGATGAGAAGGGGAGAAGAGATGAGAAGAGAAGAGAAAAGATGAGAAGAGGAGAGAAGAGAAAAGATGAGAAGAGGAGAGATGAGAACAGAAGAGGAGAGATGAGAACAGAAGAGGAGAGATGAGAACAGAAGAGGAGAGATGAGAACAGAAGAGGAGTGATGAGAAGGGGAAAATAAATAAGAATCGAAGAGAATGGGAGAAGAGATGAGAACAGAAGAGAAATGGGAAAGAGATGAGAACAGAAGAGAAGAGATGAGGAGGGGACAAGAGATGAGAAAAGATAAGAGGAGATGAGCAGAAGAGAAGGGCAGAAGTGGTGTTTGAGGAAAATTAAAGTGGAAGAATGAAATTTTAAAGAATGGAAGAAGAGGCATGTTTTTGTTTTTACAAAAAATATGAGGCTCAATTCTGTACCAATCACCACATCCTTCCTTGTTCATTAGTTTCTGAGATATGAGGTATCACCGATCACATTATCATCATGATATTATTAACCTCCCTAACCTATAAGACACTATATCCGCCCGTAGATGTGCATGTCAAAACCCATATCCAAAGTATGTAATATGGGTATAACTGCATTTTATATGCAATGTTACCACAAGTAATACTCAAATATTGTTAAATACAGTATGTTTGAGTACATTTCTGTTCTGTCCCACGAACAGAAATGTGGCCTTTAAACTGTTGGAAGATAGGAAACAAACTCTCCAAAATACCATTCAATTGTCTCCCCTCAGGGCTAATGAATGTACAATAGTAGTTTAGGTCATGATGAGAAAGAATGTGTTGATACAGTACTTTGTGAATAAGGAGAGAATGACCTATCATTTATCTGTGGACCAAATTTTGTTTCTTCTCTGGTTTACAGTTCAATCCCAAAATAAACTATTCATATTTTATTCTCATACACACAGTCTCAATCTCTAAACACACACACCACAGTGTTGTTTTGGAGCAGTAGAGGAATAGCAGTGGTGCATTCCTAAGCAGGAGGAGGCAACGGAACAGGACTGAGAAACAAAGAGGGATTGTCTCTCAGTAGGGTTATAAGATGTGTGTGCGTGCGTATGTGACAGTGTGGGTGGATGCTGCCATTTATGCACACTGATCACCAGATTGTGGAGAAACATGAATAATGGGGTCAAAGCACATCTGCCCAAACTAGCTCCCATGACCTCTACTCTCTGTGACCTCCAGCATTGTGTTGAAAGGAAGCAACACAATCCCTGACAAATGACTGCAAGACTCATGAAAAGTATTGTTGTGACCCTTACAAGGCTCGTTAAAATCTCCCCCAAGAGGGTTAACCCTAGTGGAGCAATGGTTGGCAGGTTAACAATTGGAATAATTACCTAGTGGTATGATTGACCTTATTTCTTGTTGTCTAGGGCCTGGAGTGTTTTCCTCACCAGGAAAACCTATATGGGGGTTCTAGTTCATGACAAATGGTGAGGCTTGCCTCCTGGCGGTTTGATAATCCATCTAAACTTTACAATCTCAAGACATCGGACCTCTTTTCGTCCAGTCCTGCTCTGCTTTCCTCAGTGGTGGCTACCGTCCGTGGAGTTTCAAACGGTGCACTGCCGGTAGAGCTTTACAGGGGAGCTCTTTGATTCTCCACTGATAATGTGTTGAGTGGTTTCACCACAAACAGGCTTCTCTCTCCCCCGTGGGTGCTCAAATTATGTGCCACCATTACGCCTCCTCCACCTCCTCTGGAAGAACCATTACGCAGCCGCATTGTACAGTAGTGGCGTCACTGCAATGCATTGTGGATAGCAGAGAGGCATCCATCTTGCATCTGACTGGAGACATATGTATGGATTTCTCTAACTGAGAGCAGTGATCCTGCAAGAATGGCTGGTGTAATCAGGTTGACCCGCAGTGTAGACAGCCTGGTAGACAACAGACAGTTAGGTGATGTACTGTATATGACTTATGACTTGTATATGATTTATTTCACACACACCACATCCTAAGCAGGTTATTGCTGTAAGCGTGTGTGTCGGGGGGACTCATCATTAGTGGTGAGGTCTAGGGCCAGATCGTTATAAACCCTATTTAGCCTGTAGGAGGGAAGGGGAGGGGTAGGGGGCACGAACAGGTCAGTGGGCCACGGGGTCATAAGTGGGGTCAGGTCCTGACCTAACACACTTTAACAGACAGAGCTGCTCTAATGCAGGGGTGGGCTGGGGGGCGGAGACTCTGTTACGATATTGATCTCCTCTGGCTCGCTAAGCGCTCCTCCTTAAGACATACTGACTGACGGACGGACGGACAGACGGACGGACATGTATTGGATATGGGATTAGAGGGCTGCTGGGGTTATGGACATATGGAGTGTATTAAACGGCTTAAAAGGACATCGTGCCTGTCAGTGTCATTAAAACGAGGTGATGATCTCTTAAAACACGGTGAGGAAATTAAATAAGATTTTATTTGCCACATGTGCCAAATACAAGGGGTGTAGACTTGACCGTGAAACGCTTGCTTACGAGCCCTTCCCAACGAAAAATGATTTACACAATAGAGGAATAAAATGCAAGAATGGAGCTATATACAGGAAGTAGCAGTACCAGATCACTGTGCAGGGAGCTATATACAGGGAGTAGCAGTACCAGATCACTGTGCAGGGAGCTATATACAGGGAGTAGCAGTACCAGATCACTGTGCAGGGAGCTATATACAGGAAGTAGCAGTACCAGATCACTGTGCAGGGAGCTATATACAGGGAGTAGCAGTACCAGATCACTGTGCAGGGAGCTATATACAGGAAGTAGCAGTACCAGATCACTGTGCAGGGAGCTATATACAGGGAATAGCACTACCAGATCACTGTGCAGGGAGCTATATACAGGGAATAGCACAACCAGATCACTGTGCAGGGAGCTATATACATGGAATAGCACTACCAGATCACTGTGCAGGGAGCTATATACAGGGAGTAGCAGTACCAGATCACTGTGCAGGGAACTATATACAGGAAGTAGCAGTACCAGATCACTGTGCAGGGAGCTATATACAGGGAGTACCAGTACCAGATCACTGTGCAGGGAACTATATACAGGGAGTAGCAGTACCAGATCACTGTGCAGGGAGCTATATACAGGGAGTAGCAGTACCAGATCACTGTGCAGGGAGCTATATACAGGAAGTAGCAGTACCAGATCACTGTGCAGGGAACTATATACATGAAGTAGCAGTACCAGATCACTGTGCAGGGAGCTATATACAGGAAGTAGCAGTACCAGATCACTGTTCAGGGAGAGTAGCAGTACCAGATCACTGTGCAGGGAGCTATATACAGGGAATAGCACTACCAGATCACTGTGCAGGGAGCTATATACAGGGAATAGCACTACCAGATCACTGTGCAGGGAGCTATATACAGGGAGTAGCAGTACCAGATCACTGTGCAGGGAGCTATATACAGGGAGTAGCAGTACCAGATCACTGTGCAGGGAGCTATATACAGGGAGTAGCAGTACCAGATCACTGTGCAGGGAGCTATATACAGGGAATAGCACTACCAGATCACTGTGCAGGGAGCTATATACAGGGAATAGCACAACCAGATCACTGTGCAGGGAGCTATATACAGGGAGTAGCAGTACCAGGTCACTGTTCAGGGAGAGTAGCAGTACCAGATCACTGTGCAGGGAGCTATATACAGGGAGTAGCAGTACCAGATCACTGTGCAGGGAGCTATATACAGGGAGTAGCAGTACCAGATCACTGTGCAGGGAGCTATATACAGGGAGTAGCAGTACCAGATCACTGTGCAGGGAGCTATATACAGGGAGTAGCAGTACCAGATCACTGTGCAGGGAACTATATACAGGGAGTAGCAGTACCAGATCACTGTGCAGGGAGCTATATACAGGGAGTAGCAGTACCAGATCACTGTGCAGGGAGCTATATACAGGGAGTAGCAGTACCAGATCACTGTGCAGGGAGCTATATACAGGGAGTAGCAGTACCAGATCACTGTGCAGGGAGCTATATACAGGGAGTAGCAGTACCAGATCACTGTGCAGGGAGCTATATACAGGGAGTAGCAGTACCAGGTCACTGTTCAGGGAGAGTAGCAGTACCAGATCACTGTGCAGGGAGCTATATACAGGGAGTAGCAGTACCAGATCACTGTGCAGGGAGCTATATACAGGGAGTAGCAGTACCAGATCACTGTGCAGGGAGCTATATACAGGGAATAGCACTACAAGATCACTGTGCAGGGAGCTACAGTGGGGAGAACAAGTATTTGATACACTGCCGATTTTGCAGGTTTTCCCACTTACAAAGCATGTAGAGGTCTGTAATTTTTATCATAGGTACACTTCAACTGTGTGAGACGGAATCTAAAGCAAAAATCCAGAAGATCACATTGATCATTTTTAAGTAATTAATTTGCATTTTATTGCATGACATAAGTATTTGATCACCTACCAACCAGTAAGAATTCCGGCACTCACATACCTGTTAGTTTTTCTTTAAGAAGCCCTCCTGTTCTCCACTCATTACCTGTATTAACTGCACCTGTTTGAACTCGTTTCCTGTATAAAATACACCTGTCCACACACTCAATCAAACAGACTCCAACCTCTCCACAATGGCCAAGACCAGAGAGCTGTGTAAGGACATCAGGGATAAAATTGTAGACCTGCACAAGGCTGGGATGGGCTACAGGACAATAGGCAAGCAGCTTGGTGAGAAGGCAACATCAAAAGACTGTTGGCGCAATTATTAAAAAATGGAAGAAGTTCAAGATGACGGTCAATCACCTTCGGTCTGGGACTCCATGCAAGATCTCACCTCGTGGGGCATCAATGATCATGAGGAAGTTGAGGGATCAGCCCAGAACTACATGGCAGGACCTGGTCAATGACCTGAAGAGAGCTGGGACCACAGTCTCAAAGAAAACCATTAGTAACACACTACGCTGTCATGGATTAAAATCCTGCAGCGCACGCAAGGTCCCCCTGCTCAAGCCAGCGCATGTCCAGGCCCGTCTGAAGTTTGCCGATGACAATCTGGATGATCCAGAGGAAGAATGGGAGGACGTCATGTGGTCTGATGAGACACAAATAGAGCTTTTTGGTCTGAACTCCACTCGCCGTGTTTGGAGGAAGAAGAAGGATGAGTACAACCCCAAGAACACCATCCCAACCGTGAAGCATGGAGGTGGAAACATCATTTTTTGGGGATGCTTTTCTGCAAAGGGGACAGGATGACTGCACCGTATTGAGGGGAGGATGGATGGGGCCATGTATCGCGAGATCTTGGCCAACAACCTCCTTCCCTCAGTAAGAGCATTGAAGATCGGTCGTGGCTGGGTCTTCCAGCATGACAACGACCCGAAACACACAGCTAGGGCAACTAAGGAGTGGCTCCATAAGAAGCATCTCAAGGTCCTGGAGTGGCCTAGCCAGTCTCCAGACCTGAACCCAATAGAAAATCTTTGGAGGGAGCTGAAAGTCCATATTGCCCAGCTACAGTCCCGAAACCTGAAGGATCTGGAGAAGGTCTGTATGGATGAGTGGGCTAAAATCCCTGCTACAGTGTGTGCAAACCTGGTCAAGAACTACAAGAAACGTATGATCTCTGTAATTGCAAACAAAGGTTTCTGTACCAAATATTAAGTTCTGCTTTTCTGACGTATCAAATACTTATGTCATGCAATACAATGCAAATGTATTACTTAAAAATCATACAATGTGAGAGATTCCGTCTCTCACAGTTGAAGTGTACCTATGATAAAAAATTACAGACCTCTACATGCTTTGTAAGTAGGAAAACCTGCAAAATCAGCAGTGTATCAAATAGTTGTTCTCCCCACTGTATATACAGGGAGTAGCACTACCAGATCACTGTGCAGGGAGCTAGGGTGTACCAGTACCAGATCACTGTGCAGGGGTATGAGGTATTTGAGATAGATATGTTCACGAAGGCAGGAGGAACAATGTGTTTCTCGTCCACTTATTACACTCTCAGTGCTAACCGGCAGGGATGACCGGTAAAGTGTCCTGTCATCCCTCTGGCCCTAAGAGCCTCCCCTACCCCCACGCATGCCCCCTTGCCCTCCAGCAGGGTAACCGGAGCATATTGCTCTCTAAATGCACCTCTAACCTCGCTGAAAACATGAAGTGATCTATTGATCTCACAGACACAGAGAAAAGGAGGGATGGCGGCATAGGAACAGA